>NC_086444.1:877427938-877785438 GCF_028390025.1 Pseudophryne corroboree | reverse complement strand
CCCACTGCACGCTGAGACTCTTGAGACGACCCCCCACCTCACCTGAGTCAGCTTGCACGGCCCCAGCGTCCTGCTGAGGACTTGGCAGACTCGGTGGAGGGCTTCTGTTCCTGGAAAGGGGCTGCCTTTTGCCCGCATGCCCTTATGGGAACGGAAGGATTGAGGCTGAAAAGACAGTGTCTTTTCTCTGCTGAGATGTGACTTGGGGTAAAAAGGTTGGATTTCCCAGCTGTTGCCGTGGCCCCCAGGTCCGATGGACCGACCCCAAGTACCTCCTCTCCTTTATACGACCATACTTTCATGTGCCGTATGGGATCTGCATCACCTGACCACTGTCGTGTCCATAACATCTTCTGGCAGATATGGACAACGCACTTATCTTGATGACAGAGTGCAAATATCCCTCTGTGCATCTCGCATATATATATATATATATATATATATATATATAGACTGCATCCTCTTAAATGCTCTATATCACTAAAATATTTTCAGTCAGGGAATCCGACCAAGCCAACCCAGCACTGCATTTCCAGGCTGAGGCGATCGCTGGTCGCAGTATAACCACCGTATGTGTGTATATACTTTTTAGGATATTACTCCAGCTTCATATCAGCTGGCTCCTTGAGGGCGGCCGTATCTGGAGACGGTAACGCCACATGATAAGCGTGTGAGCGCCTTATCCACCCTAAGGGGTGTTTCCCAATGCGCCCTAACGTCTGGCGGGAAAAGGTATAACGCCAATATTTGCTATCGGGGTAAACCCACGCCTCATCACACACTTCATTTTATTTTATCTGATTCAGGAAAAACTACGGTAGTTTTTTCACTCCCACATAATACCCATCTTTGTGGTACTTGTAGTATCAGAAATATGTAACACCTCCTTCATTGCCCTTAACGTGTGGCCCTAATGAGGAATACGTTTGTTTATTCACCGTCGACACTGGATTCAGTGTCCGTGTCTGTGTCTGTGTCGACCGACTAAGGTAAACGGGCGTTTTAACCCCCTGACGGTGTTTTTGAGACGTCTGGACCGGTACTAATTGTTTGTCGGCCGTCTCATGTCGTCAACCGACCTTGAAGCGTGTTGACATTATCACGTAATTCCCTAAATAAGCCATCCATTCCGGTGTCGACTCCCTAGAGAGTGACATCACCATTACAGGCAATTGCTCCGCCTCCTCACCAACATCGTCCTCATACATGTCGACACACACGTACCGACACACAGCACACACACAGGGAATGCTCTGATAGAGGACAGGACCCACTAGCCCTTTGGAGAGACAGAGGGAGAGTTTGCCAGCACACACCAAAAACGCTATAATTATATAGGGACAACCTTATATAAGTGTTTTCCCTTATAGCATCTTTATATATATTTCTAACGCCAAATTAGTGCCCCCCCTCTCTGTTTTAACCCTGTTTCTGTAGTGCAGTGCAGGGGAGAGCCTGGGAGCCTTCCCTCCAGCCTTTCTGTGAGGGAAAATGGCGCTGTGTGCTGAGGAGATAGGCCCCGCCCCTTTTTCGGCGGGCTCGTCTCCCGCTCTTCAACGGATTCTGGCAGGGGTTAAATATCTCCATATAGCCCCCGGAGGCTATATGTGAGGTATTTTATGCCAAAAAATAGGTTTTCATTGCTTCCCAGGGCGCCCCCCCCCAGCGCCCTGCACCCTCAGTGACTGCCGTGTGAAGTGTGCTGAGAGCAATGGCGCACAGCTGCAGTGCTGTGCGCTACCTTAAGAAGACTGAGGAGTCTTCTGCCGCCGATTCTGGACCTTCTTCTTTTTTCAGCATCTGCAAGGGGGCCGGCGGCGAGGCTCCGGTGACCCATCCAGGCTGTACCTGTGATCGTCCCTCTGGAGCTAATGTCCAGTAGCCAAAGAAGCCAATCCATCCTGCACGCAGGTGAGTTCACTTCTTCTCCCCTAAGTCCCTCGATGCAGTGATCCTGTTGCCAGCAGGACTCACTGTAAAATAAAAAACCTAAACTAAACTTTTCTAAGCAGCTCTTTAGGAGAGCCACCTAGATTGCACCCTTCTCGGCCGGGCACAAAAACCTAACTGAGGCTTGGAGGAGGGTCATAGGGGGAGGAGCCAGTGCACACCACCTGATCCTAAAGCTTAACTTTTGTGCCCTGTCTCCTGCGGAGCCGCTATTCCCCATGGTCCTTTCAGGAACCCCAGCATCCACTAGGACGATAGAGAAAACATTTTCTATACATATACACATACATTAACAAATACTCTTGGTTCTAATGTAAAATATATAAAAAAAAACTGGTTGTAGCACCTATCAGTAGGCCTATTGTTAGAAAGACCAAAGCATAGTAAACATATAATAGGAGTAGTATAGAAGATCTACAGTAATTAGATAGATGGTCATTAGGTCAACCCTGTATGATCGGCATGCATTAGATCGACAGGGTCAAAAAGTGGTAGGGTCAAAATGTCAACACTGAAAAAGGTAGACAGTAGAAAAGGTAGACAGGTACAAAAAGTCCATTTGGAAATGGTAGACACAAAAAAGTTGACACAACTCGATTCCGTTTTTTGGGTGTCATTTTGTATGTTTCTCATATGTGACCACAATTATTGCAAATGTATACTCTCACGGGCTTACTTCACTCACTACGCTTCGGGCAAGGTGTCTTGCTCTGCTACTGCTGCGCTCTGCTCAACTACTATTCCAAATCATAGTCTATGTCAGACATATCAAACTCGCAGCCCACAACACATACTTTTGCAGCCCAAGTTTACTTTTTTTAAAACAATTGAATGCGGCCCACCACCGCTGTATGAATTACCGTAGGCCTGTCTACCGTGATCGGAGCTTAGACTTTTTCTTTTTCTTGCGGCCCACACAAGACTTAGATCTTGACTATTCAGCCCAGTTGGGATTTTGAGTTTGACATGCCTGGTCTACATGGATGGTAAAACAAGTAAGGGGTATATTCAATTAAAGTCGGATCCATTCTGACATGCATTTGTCGAAATGGATCCGACAAGGGCTATTCAATGAATGGCCAAATCCGACAGGATTTGGCCATTCCTGACCATCTCAATACGATTTAAAAAAAGTCGGACTGAGATGAGGGACTTGAGAGGAGGAGATGGGGAGAGCCGCGGGGAGACAGGGTGAGCAGCCGGGAGACGGGGGAGAGCAGCGGCTACAGCAGTGTAGTGCCATAAGCAGGAGCATGTGGCACCGCCGCCAGACCTCACGGCAGCGTCCACCCAGCTCCAGCAAGCGGGACCTCGCTTGCTGGAGCTGGGTGGACGCTGCCGTGAACAGCGGCGGTGCCCCATCCTCCTGTTGTGCTGTGCTGTAGCCGCTACTCTCCCGCATCTCCCCGCTGCTCTCCCCGTCTCCCCCTCTCAGGTCCCCCATCTCAATCTGACTTTTTTTAAAGTCGGATTGAGATGGTCGGAAAGGGGGCCAAAACCTGTCAGATTTGGCCCCATTTCTGACAGAAGCATGCGGATTGGCCGCATCCTGCTTCCTCCACCGCCCCGTGCCACTCATACCAACCCCCCGGCTTACCTGCATGCAGGCAGCCCTGGTTCTGGAACCCATACTCCTCCTCACCCAGCAAGACAGTCGGAGGTCCTTCCGGCTGCAGGGAGGAGGAGCCCAGGACTGACTGCTGCCTGCTTGCTGGCTAGGGAGGTGACAAAGACCCCCCACACACCTTCTCACAGGTATCGTGGGGGGGTGGGCTCCGTCACCGCATTGTGATGTTAATCGCATATGTTATTACATATGCGATTAGCATCACTGTGGTAGGCGGCAAGGGGCGGCAATGTATTTTAATACATCCTGACCATAGGGAATACCAAGTGGACAACTTCACTTAGCCTACAATGAGAAAGGAACATCACAATGTATATGAAACGGATGCACCATCATGTAAGAATGGGATTGTAGGTAAGCAGCATGCTACACAGAGAATGAGGGTGGGTAGGTACACACTAGACCAGTATCAGCCCAATATGACGTTTCCGGTCAAATAGGAATGACATATTGGCTGGATCGTTAAGTGTGGATACCCAATTTGCGCGCTCCCCTACGGCTGCATGCAATATCTACCAGTAGGTCATGCTGCATGGCTAACCATAAGATATTGTGTACGATGCCATGCTGTCTGAATGGCGCCGTCGTCACCTGCATTGTGCAAGTGTCTACACACTTGCTAATGCAGGGTCGAATCGACCATCAGATCGGTCGGATACACATCATTCTGGTGTGTGGCCAGCCTGAGACATAGAGCAAGTTGCATGAGCTCCCAGCAGTACAGGCAATTTAAGACTCCAGTCAAACTGACTTGCCAGAACTGTGGTGTCAAACAACTGTATAGGAAACATTACGACATTCAGCTGGTTTCTTACAGTTCATATTTTAACCTGTTAAAATTGTGAAATGCAGTTATTTTTTTCTGCTGCAACTGAGAAGGTCAACTCTTCTTACTTTGTAGTTGTAGAAGTGTCCATTGATAGAAAACCGATGCTGCTGTAGTTGAGCTCTATCTGGTGTGTTGGGACGAATTCTTTTTTTCACCAAAGCGGCTTCACTCATGGTTCGATATAAAGATGGCGAATCAGGTGCATGATCACTAAGTCTTGGTTTGAGGGTACTTGTGTCATATTCATATGTCAAATAGTCTAAAGGAAATATAACAAGAAAACCAAAGCAAATTTACAAAAGAAAAAGGAAGAAATACTGAAAATATACTAAAGCCAAAGCATAAACTCCAATTTTGTGAAAACCAAAACATGCACACTCACACATATACTTAATCAGAGCTTTTAGAGCATGTATATAGATATTTTTTTATTCTAACTTTTATATTTTTTGCATTATGGTTTGTAATGATCCCAATTCATTCCTATTTTACACAGTTACATATGACTAAGGACAGATACGCATGGGCATTGAAAAACAGTCAGTGCAAGAGACAAATTAGCAAAACAATAAAAGCAGTAAAACATGGCATCAGTAAGAGGGTGTCTTTATAAACAATTCAATATTAGAGATGTGCAGGTTCGGATTTACTCTACTCTTAAACACGACTGTTATTGGCTATCGGCACTCATGTGTTTTGGATAGCCAATAAGATAAATCCAGATAAATGCAAACTTGTACTTGTTTGGCAAAAAGAACAGAGTAAATCTGAACCTACCCAGCTCTACTCAATATAGCTGAAAAGCAATAAACAGCAGCAAAACAACCAGGGGTGAAAGGACATCTGCAGCAAGTATTGTGAAAGCCAAAAAGATGGCTTTTAGGAAATATAAGCAGACACAAAATAATGAAGACAAAAAGATATATCTTGTTGAACAGAAGGAGACTAATACCACTTTCAGTCAGAAAAATCTCAAAATCCAGGTTTTTCCCGGATTTGTGAAACCGGGAAAAACCCGGGTTACAGTTCCTAACCCCCTTTCACACAGCACATTTAACTCGGATTATTCCCTGGTCGACCCCTTTCAGGCAGAACCCGTGTCAGCCATGCAATAGACTTGTGTGTCATAAGAAATGGACTGTTTTTATGGCACACAGAGATGAGGTCAGGAAAAGTGGGTGGGAACTGCTCATTGCATTGCATTAACCATGGCCTATGAGTTACTGCTGAGTAGCCCAGAGTTCCTGAGTTCTTGCTGCTTTTTGCTGTTTCACAGAGCAAATGAGAGCCTAATTCAGCTGCCAGGCTGGTTTCTCCGTCTAAAAAGGGGTATAAAAGAAAGTAATCAGATGTGTAAAGGCACAAGCTAAAGAGAAAGTGGCCCCGTCAGTAGGTAAAGGAGGGAAAACTTTTTTTTAGGTATATAAGCGAAAGGAGAAAAACAAAAGACAGAATAATAAGACTAAAGACAGAGACTGGGAGTCTTGTTGAGGGAGACAATGTAATAGTGGATCATCTTAATAATTATTTTTGCTCAGTATTCCCTACTGAAAGAGAGGGGAAGGGCCACAGTTAAGTTGCAGGGATATTCGGAAAAATTAAACAAGTACATTTACTAAGGAGAAGGTCCTAACAGAACTCTCAAAGCTGAAAGTAGATAAATCAATGGGGCCAGATGGGATATATCCAAGGATACTAAAAGAGCTTAAATGGGTGCTGGTAGCACCATTAACATAATTATTTAACCAGTCACTAGCTAGAGGAGTAATTCAAAAGGACTGGAAAAGAGAGAACGTAGTCCCACTGAACAAAAGTGGAAGCAAGGAAGAGTCAATCAACTACTGACCAGTGAGCCTTACATCTGTAGTAGGGATATTGATGAAAACACTCTTAAAAGAAAGAGTTGTAGATTATCTGAAATCCAGCAATTTACAGGATCCCAAACAGCATGGATTCACTGGGGGAGATCATGTCAAACAAACCTTATTGACTTTTTGACTGTGTGACTAAAGTAATAGATAAACAAGGGATTAAGGTGATAGATATCAGTAACAAAATTCATAGATGTAGCCATAATGTCCACCCAGTTACTGCAGTGTTGTGAAACAAGACCAGAGATCCCATATATGATGGTATTTGTGGAGAGTGTATAAAAAAAAAGGGAGGTTATGAATTCACCGAAGAGATATTCCAAATGACATATTTATACGAACACTGTGAACAGGACAACGGTGGGGATTTCCACTGCCTAGCTGTAGGCAATTTGGAGGCATTACACACATGCAATATGAATTTGTCTTTCGCTTTGTCCACTGAATGCAAGGACCCATGGAGCCGAAGCACTAAAAGGTCACTAGGTGCCTTTGTAATAGTGTCCTGTTCACGAAGCATCAAGGCAGAAGTCCAGAACTGTTGAAACATGAAATACTTCAAAATGTGCTGACCAAGTCACAGTTGCTCCAGTAGAGGTTGGACGAGAGAAGATAAAGCTGATGAATCTTCTCTGGGACCCATGCTTCCTAAGAGAGCTCCCTCGCAAGAGATTAAGAAAATAGGATTGAATTGTAAAACCATATAATTTGCACCTTTAAAATCCACTGAGTAGATGCATTGACATTCAAAAGGGGATAGAGTACACCACTGAGGATTCTTTACTGAGACTTCTAATATGCAAGCTGAATTGAAACTGAAGGGAAGCAGGTAAACAAAGTAGGAGCAATTACCTACCAGTAGTGGATTTTACCTAGGCGCTGCAGGGCTGAAGCCACCCATAGGAAAAATATGCCACCGCCAGTGAGCACACAGTGATTGCAATGGCTTCCCATTGAATACACTATTTGCTAATCGCAAGCTTGACATGCGGTCTGGACTGCAATGAGCAGATAGTGCTCCCACTGGGTAGTCACTCCTCTGCCTTTATGCAAGTTTTAATATGCTCTTAGGGGCAGGGATGTCTTAACAACAGTGTAGGCCCCTGGTCAAACAATACACTGGGGGCCCCTACCCATCCTCCAGTGTTGGGGGTGAGGGGTGCTATCGACGGTGGCTGTGATGTCCTGTGGGCAGTAGGGTGTGTTCTTCTTCTGCTCAGGATGCAGGGCCTGGAGCAGTAATTTATGCTGATTACTCCCTTACTGTACGAATGAGGGGGGGGGGGGGGGTTTGTGTTAGTGAGATGGGGTGGGAGATAGAACACTAAACTGTAGAAGGAGGTAATTGAGCTGAATGAAGGTATACCCTGGTATATGACTTCCAGGGTAGTAGGGGGTGTTTAATAGATGGGGAAGGGGTGGATAATGGAGTGGGCTTAATATTCATAATTTTTCGTTTCCTGGAGGTGGATTCATTAGCTTTCAATGGGATGGGGGAAAAAACCTTTCAGAAGGTACCGGGATCTTGAGGATCGGGGTTCAGGAGCTGGACCAGTCCACCAACGAAAATATAAAACCACATCCCAGACGTATGAGGCTGAAGCATTGTCCAGCTGCTGGAAGGATAATATTTCTGGTTCTGGGCATGGTAGAGACAAGCTGCTAGTGTCCACTGAAAGGGGATAGTACCAGCTTTCAGAATATACCCTCAGAAAAATTCTCAGTCACACAGAACTAGAGATATCTGTCCAGAAAGAGCGATGGAGCAATTAGCAGGCTTGGATGGGGACCACTGCTTTGAAGTCAGATATCTCCAGTTCCCCAGGGATGATTTTCAAAAATCTGATATCCCTGGAAAGAGGGGGTCCTCAGCTATCAGCCTAAGGCTCTTAGATCTCTGGGGCCTTTAAGCAACTGCCCATTAAGCCCAATGGAAAATACAACCCTGACTAGGGGCTGCAGCCGATGTATTCCCTAGAAGCTGCAGTGGAGAAAGGGGGCGAGGGTTATAGCTATGCACATGCACAAGTTTCGTTGCCAGCCGTAATATGCTTATAGGGGCTGTAGCTGATGGGGTATGGGACTCAGTGTCGACAGTGTCTAGGTCGACACCTATTGGTCGGCAGTGGCTAGGTCGACACGGCCATTAGGTCGGCATGAACAAGGTCGACATGGAAAAAGGTTGATATGAGTTTTTCATGGGGGGGGGTTTGTGTCGTTTTCTTCGTAAAGTGACCGGGAACCCCAATTAGTGCACCATGTTCGCTCACCATGCTTTGGGCAAGGTGCCTCGCTGCACTCGGCACAGGTTACCATTCTCAGTTGTAGTCCACGTGGATCGTAAAGTATGAAAACAGAAAAAAAAATTGTGAAAAACTCATGTCGACCTTTTTCCATGGCGACCTTGTTCATGTCGACCTATTTCTAGTGTTGACCTTGTCACTGTCAACCAATGGGTGTCGACCTAATGGGTGTCAACCCAGAGTCTGGATACCAGCTGATGCAGGCCCTAGAAGTCAGAGGCTTGTGTGCATAGGCAAGACCAGTTTTTTTTCTTCCCTACAATTCACTTACATTGCTGCTTAGATGGGCAGCAGCAGCCCCCTGAAGAAAGTAGGTAGGAGCCGTCACTGTTCCCTACAATCCGTACTGATGATCGACTAAAGGAAAACAAATTACCAAAATAGTCATCACATGTTTTAAAGCTGCATTACTGCCTAGACATTTTATTAACTCCATATACATTTACTAACTGGATTGATGATAATCCACTCTTAAGAAATCATTTTCATTACCAAAATCATCAAACTAAATATTTCTACCAAAAGGTTTTTGAATTTTCTTTTTGGTTTCCTTTTAATACTGTATATAAATACTGTCATGCTGTTACCATTTTTTGAGTTGGATTCATCATCTGAATTTATTACAGGCTCCTCTATTTCTGCAATGTGATAAAGGTCATCAAATTCTCCCCAGCGCATCATCCCACTGGAATAAAAAATGTAGAATTCAAGGTTTTAGATGAAAACTGAAAGCAAAGAACAGAAGGATTTCAACTGTAACATTGACCTATAAGTATTCTCACATATGGTGTAACTATGGCCCTCATTCCGAGTTGATCGGTCGCAAGGCGAATTTAGCAGAGTTACACACGCTAAGCCGCCGCCTACTGGGAGTGAATCTTAGCTTCTTAAAATTGCGACCGATGTATTCGCAATATTGCGATTACTAACTACTTAGCAGTTTCAGAGTAGCTCCAGACTTACTCTGCCTGTGCGATCAGTTCAGTGCTTGTCGTTCCTGGTTGACGTCACAAACACACCCAGCGTTCGCCCAGGCACTCCCACCGTTTCCCCGGTCACTCCTGCGTTTTTTCCGGAAACGGTAGCGTTTTCAGCCACACGCCCCTGAAACGCCGTGTTTCCGCCCAGTAACACCCATTTCCTGTCAATCACATTACGATCGCCGGAGCGAAGAAAAAGCTGTGAGTAAAAATACTTTCTTCATAGTAAAGTTACTTGGCGCAGTCGCAGTGCGAACTTTGCGCATGCGTACTAAGCGGATTTTCACTGCGATGCGATGAAAAAGAACGAGCGAACAACTCGGAATGAGGGCCTATATTCATTGGTTTACTATATTGTTGTGTGCAATACTAAGGTTTTATGTAGAATATAGAAAAACATGTACAATTCTCTCAATAAATAAATAAATGTTTACCAATGCAGGCATTTACTCACAAGCTCGACCACATTGACTGACAGCGTCATACAGCATTTCCAGTGCTTTATTTAGAAAAATTACACAAGTACCAAATTTCCAAAGAAATGACTAGATATATTGTATGTATGCCCAGCAGAGCTTATCCCCACAAAGTGTGAAAAGTAAACTTACAAGTTTATTGTTGGCAGAATTACTGTGCATGCTCGGTTGTCCTATCGCACAAGGAGAGGGGTCCTAAGAATCCCCCTTTTGAAAGATAGTGCAAACTTATAGTCTATAGGCAGGGCTGTAACCAGAGTGTGGCCAGGATGGAACTTACCAGGTGTGCTGATGGAAGAAGGGGGTGTGACAAGAGCCATCATTTACTGGAACCCATATCCCTACGTGTGTTTTCAAATACATCTGGATGAACCTTTATTTTGGAACTTCCATTTTTATTTTTTTATTTTTTTGGGGGGGTGAGGGGGGGGGGGTAAAAACTGATAATAATATGCTCCTCAAACTCTGCACTGTCATCAATGACCCTTTGTATTTCAAAATAACCTTTGGAGATTCTGTTTTGTGTTGGTTTTGAATTTATGTTATTTAATTGAATATATCAGCCAACACAAATGTGCAAAACTATGCATGTAAAGCGTATTGGATAAATATTACCATAACTTTTACAGGCTGCCTGCAAACAGTTTATTTTATTTGTTTAATATATTTGTATGAATAAGCAACCTCTATTTAGAATCAGTAGTAACCTACTTTCAGAGCAAATACAGTACTTTTCTTATTTAAAGTGTTAGGGGTTCCAAGTCCTTACCTTGGCCAATTTTTTTTTCATGTTTGATACATTCACCAATATTGCAGTCCACATAAAAACCTGTGGGGACTGCATCGTGATCTAAACTAGAGGGATCTCCAATATCTGCTGCGGCATCCTATAATACATGCAAGGCATTTCCACAAAATTTCTTTTAAAATAAACCACATAAACCTGTTCATTTACTAGGTTGTCAAATTGAGATTTTTGCATTGTTTTCTGTGATGGAGGAAGCGTTAGTTTGGAAATTTTAATTTTTTTTTTTTTTTTTAAGTTTTAAGGTTAAACAATGATGCACAGGGTACACACGGAGAGATCCGTGCTTAAAATCTAAGCAATCTTGCTAGATTGCTTAGATTTTATGCACGGATCTGCCGTGTGTATGCCCTCCAGCGATAGCGATGCGCGGCCCCGCGCATCGCTATCGCCGATGCTAGATTGAGCTGCATGCAGGCTCAATCTAGCGGGTCGCTCACTTCACCGTTGTGTGAAGTGAGCGGCCCCCCCGTCGGCTTTCCCCCTCGCTCAGCACATCGCGCTGTGCTGAGCGGGGTGAGAGATGTGTGCTGAGCGGTCTGTGTTAAGATCGCTCAGCACACATCTCTCCCGTGAGTACTGGGGGGTACTCACGGGAGAGATGTGTGCTGAGCGATCTTAACACAGACCGCTCAGCACACATCTCTCACCCCGCTCAGCACAGCGCGATGTGCTGAGCGAGGGGGAAAGCCGACGGGGGGGCCGCTCACTTCACACAACGGTGAAGTGAACGACCCGCTAGATTGAGCCTGCATGCAGCTCAATCTAGCATCGGCGATAGCGATGCGCGGGGCCGCGCATCGCTATCGCTGGAGGGCATACACACGGCAGATCCGTGCTTAAAATCTAAGCAATCTAGCAAGATTGCTTAGATTTTAAGCACGGATCTCTCCGTGTGTACCCCCCTTTTCTCTGCATCTGCGATCAGTACAGTGTTTTTTTAATGCGGTTTCCACATGAATTATACTGTACCTTGGTTTTTTCCTCAAAAACTTGTATTTTCTTAAAATACTATTAGACTTTCTATTGTCAAATTTTTTTTTTAACCCTATTGGCTAAAACAATGTTTTTTTTAGGGTGGTATTCATGTGACTGGCGGTCGTGTGACCGACGGTCACATGACCTCCTCCACCATCCCGACCACTCACTCCCCGCCGGGATCCCGGCGTCGGTATGCTGCCGGGATCCCGGCGTCGGTAAGCTGACCGCCGGTCTCCTGACCGCCGGTCAGCCGTACTACACCCTTTTTTTTGACGTGTCAAGGGAACCAAAATCATAAGTATATTTTTTTCTTAAAACACCACAGAGAGATTCTTTGTGGTTCCCGTTTTGTCAATAATGTACCTTTCAAAAATAGTAAAAAGCAGGATTCTATGTGTACGTTTTGACAAAATCTGCACTTGAAATGAAAATGCATTTTCTTTCAAGTTTTTGCCATCTCCATTTAAATGTTTCCTACGCATAGGGAGAGTAAGGTAAGCCCAACAATGCCTACATTGAATATACAGTACTATAATACCTTCTGCATTAAATGAGGGACAACTTATTTTATTTGACAAACATGGGGGAGATATTGACTTTAGATCCCCCCCATCTGTGGAAAACGTTATTCTGGATACCACTAAATAATAATTACTAAGGGGACATATATTTTGAAAGAGGAGATGCCCCTCTTTCAAGACAGGGTACCCCCATGAGTTTGAGTGCCAATATGGGGGAGATGTGCCCTTCCCACAACTATGGAAAATAGGATTTTCCTCTATGCCCCTCCTACCAGAATCAGGGGCAGATGTATTAACCTGGAGAAGGCATAAGGAAGTGACAAACCAGTGATATGTGCAAGGTGATAAAAGCATCAGCCAATCAGATCCTAACTGTTAATTTACATATTGGAGCTGATTGGATGGTGCCTTTATCCCCTTGCACATATCACTGGTTTATCACTTCCTTATGCCTTCTCCAGGTTAATACATCTGCCCCTCAGTTTAGAAAATGTGCCCGGTGGAGATGGTCACAGCTAGGGGAGCCCCTAGAGCTTTTCTATTTTTTTTTATTTTTTTAAGAAGTTAGCATACCCTCCAACATGACCCGCCCCACTAGGTACAAAATGCTCTGTTTTGGAGTTCCCTCTTAATATATTATTGCCATCACCTGTGAAGAAACAGCTTTCTTATCATTTAACTAGTTCAACACAGGTGATAGAAATCATAAATAAAGAGGGAACTCCAGAAACAGAGCATTTTGTACCCAGTGGGGCGGGTCATGTTGGAGGGTCTGAGTTAGGCACAGGGAGGCTGCTGGCAACAGCCTCCCTGATTCATGGGACTTGGGGGGGGGGGGAGTAGTGTCCAGCCTCTGAGGTTAATGGCCACTATCTCCGTTGACAGGACACTGAGCTCCTGAGGGTGATGATCGTTAGACCCCGAGGCGACTGCTCACTCCTGCAGCATGCCTCCACCCCCTAACAGAGCCAGAAGGTTGAGGTGGAGAGTAGAGCACCGGCGACCCGACAAGCTGGGAACCGATGAGAATGGCGGCATCAGGGTGGGAGCGCAGCGCTGAAGCTGCGCTCCGGAAGGCTCAGCGGTACAGATGTATGGCGCTGTGAGGGGTGCCCTGGGCCAGCGCAATACCTTTACAGTGGTCAGATCGCTTTCAGGGACTCTGTCAACTGCCAGCACACAATCCTCAGGCCAGTATAAAAAATTAAAAAGTGCGGGAAGACGCTCCATCTTAGGGGGCGGAGCTTCTCCTCAGAGCGGATCCAGCAGCTCACCAGCGCCATTTTCTCCCTGCAGATCATCATCACAGAGACCATGCAAGGGGCTCTGATCCTCCTCATAACTCCAGCTATCCAGTGCGGTACCAGGGGGTTGTAGAAGGGAAAGGGGGGGGGGAGTGTCTTATTCACAACTGTGTAGCCCATTAAGGTTGCACAGTCAGCACCAGGCACTTATTATATCTGTCTACTGGGGCGCTGTGTGGGTGCTGGCTCCATTAACTCTGTTTCTCTGAAAGTACTTGGGGGAAACTGTGTCTTGACATTTTCCTGTGATGTGCCCTTCCCACATCTATGGAAAACAATTTTTTCTGTAGTGATCACCGGACAATAGCTTCTAGGGGGTCACATCATTTGATATTTCATATGTGAGTAACCCCACATTTACGGGTGTAATTATGGACATGATAGGGTAGGAAGTGTCCTCCCACCCATATACAGAAAAATGTGTACTTTCCTTTACACAGAATAATATTGTCTGGTGATCACAGACAATATTACTAGTGGGCTACATAATTTGAAAGTGCCCACTTTTAAATATGGGTGCCCACTTCCTCATCATAATGAGGAATATAGGGCATGTAGTGCTCCCACATAAAAGGATATAAATACTGAGGGAACCCAACATACAGTCTGAGAGGGGATGTCCCACTCTAAAATGGTTGCTCCGTAATTATTTGTAGCCAAGTTGAGGGAGATATTCCCCTATATCGGGATTACATTTTTTTTCTGTATTACAATAGGTTAATGTCTGGTGATCAATGTGCTCACCAGATACAGTAATATTCTCAGCCAAAATAAATTATTGATTTATAGTTATTTCTTATAAATGAATATGTTTTATACTGTATATATTCACATTTTTTGTAGTGAGCACTAATTTGTTGCAAACGTTACATCGTTTGCAAAAATGCTACAACTGAGAACAATGTAATCAAGACCATCTTGCTTCCTCTAGTTTCTCTTCCCGAGAAAGATACTAGGCCAGGGGTTCCCAAACTGTGTGCCTAGGCACTCTGGGGTGCCTTGAGGCTCTTGCAAGGGTGACTGAGGTTGGTGGCTCAGGAACAAATCAAATTATTTATGGTCAAAATGATGGGCAAAACCAGTGCTTGGGGCTGCCAATCATAAATCATATGGATAATCAGAAGCACAATTGTACACCACCACATAACTGAGCCTAAGGAAAACTGGTAGGCACAGTTTACTTAATTTTTTTTTCTTCCACATTTAGCAATAAAACAACTTTTATTCTAGGGGTGCCTTGAAAAAAATGCTGAGATTCTAGGGAGCCGTGATTCAAGAAAGTTTGGGAACCACTGTACTAGACAATAATAAATCAGACACATATCAAACAGCAGAATCATGCTTTCACATGTGTAATTCTCCCCACCCCCCCCAATTGGGATCCGGTCTCTAGGTTGACAGCAACTAGGTCGACAGGGTTTCTAGGTCGACATGTTCTAGGTCGATAGGTCAAAAGGTCGACATGAGTTTTTCACAATTTTTTTCTTTTTTTGAACCTTTTCATATTTAACGATCCACGTGGACTACGATTAGAATGGTAATCTGTGCTGAGCAAAGCGGTAGCGGAGCGAGTCACCTTGCCCAAAGCACTAATTGGGGTTCCCTGTCACTCTACGAAGAAAAATACACCAAAAAAACATAAAAATCTCATGTCGACCTTTTGACCCGTCGAACTAGTCCATGTCGACCTAAAGACCCTGTCGACCTAGAGACCCTGTCGACCTAGTTACTGTCGACCAATAGTGGTTGACCTAGACACTTTCGACCTAGTTACTATCTACCTTCCATACCACACACCCCCAAACAGTACCTTTTTGCTATGCTTGATCCAATGACCTCTGGAAGTTGGATAGATTCTGAGGAAATACATTTTTCATCTTGAATTTTAAATCGGATAGGTCGCTGAACTCCCCAGAATATCTCACTAAGTCCAGATAAAACAATCTGTTCACGGTCATCCTTCAACAAGATACAGTATGCACATGTGATTTGTGTAACAGCAATTACTCTACAGGGGCTAATTACATATGATTCTTTATAAAAACTGTAGAACATTTTCATTAAGTCACCAAGCAAACCATAAAATAAAATACAGATCTAACACACACTGAAGCAGCTGTATAAAAGAGGACTGCTACCACTCACATGAGAAACTAATAAAAAATACATTGCGGCTCTTTGGAATCAATAGAGGATGACCAATAAATATTTTAAATGAAAATTTTTTTTAAACACAAGTAAATTAAAATGAAATATCCTATATTCACACTGTAATGCAAAAAAAGTTACCCTCTTAGCAGATGCCGGCTATAAGAGATTCATAACAATGTAACATAATAAAGACACAGCACAGATAATTGCTGTTTAAATGGTCATCAATCTGATAACAGAATTAGCATAAGAATGATAAAGCAGTGATAAGTAAAAGGTGATAACACACCAGCCAATCAGCTCCTAACTGTTCTTCTTCAAACCCATAATGATTGTTTGGTGTCTTATCAACTTCCACTTATCACTACTTTATCACTTCTCCAGGCATAGTACATCTGCCGCTTAGCCTTTTGCCAGTCTTCTACCCCTTTCACATCGCACAAATAATCTGGTATCGACCCGGCATAATGCCGAGTCAACACGGGTCTGTGTGTGGTGTGAAAGCTCCAAGTCCAAATTCCCGGGCCGCCTGAACAGGTAATTCAACCCAGATTATAAGAAGTGTTATTCCCGGGTTGAATACCGGGTCAGTGGCTGCCTAAACGGATTCCCGAGTCGATGCGACCCATGGACCCGTTTACTAGATAGGGAGAGGCGGCACAGAGATGAGCTCATCTCCGAGCTCCCCCCCCGGTGTTATGGCAACCAACCCGGCATATTGCTGGGTCGGACAGCCAGTCAACAGGGGCAGGAGAGTCTCCAATGCCGGATCCCACCCGGGAAGGACACGTTTCCAATTCCAGGGTGGGATCCGGCATTGGAGATGTGAAAGGGGTATTATATGCAATACATGGATATAGCCCATAAGAAACACTTACAAAAACATCTACATATCTATGGTATACAGAATATCTAAAAGCTACACTGAGCTGCATATACTGGTATCCATTCAGAAGGTCGACATTGTTAAAGTCGACACTCATTAGGTTGACCACTATTGGTCGACATCGACATGGACAAATGGTGGACACATGAAAATGGTTGGCACATGAAAGGTTGACACATGAAAAGGTCGACATGAGTTTTTCACATTTGTTTTCTTTTTTGGAACTTTTTCATACTTTACGATACACATGGACTACGACTGGGAATGGTAACCTCTGCCTGAAGCATGGCGAGTGAAGCATGTTTTAAAAAAAAAAGGTAATTTTTTCATGTGGCGACCATTTGTCCATGTTGATCATGTCAATGTCGACAAATAGTGGTCAACCTAATAAATGTCGACCATTCATACCGGAACCGCATATACTATACAGGAGGTGCAATATAACAAAACATAATAGAATGCCACAGCTCCGCAATTTCTTTTACATTTGATGGATTGTATACTGTGTCATACTTTATCATGAGGACATAAAAGTAAATATATGAAGTAGATCTACTTCTTAAAAAATTACTTTTGTAATGATTAAATAAAATTGAAAGGCGTTCCACATTAATGATTGCACTACTGTAGTGATTCTGATGCTTTTTGTAGCTGTGGCACAGAATTTCTGAAGAGCAAACAACTTCATATCAGAAGAATATGTTTAGTATAGGAGGAGCTGTACCTAGCACATACCTCCATCTGTTTATGCATGTAGTAACCTCCAGGTTTCTAGGCAGGGCCGTCTTTTTGTATGGGCTCAAAGGGCAGTTGCCCAAGTGCCCCAGGAGTATAAGGGCCCTAGACTGATAGCTGAGAGTTTCCAGGGTGACCAGATTTTTTAAATTCGTCCCTGGGGAACCGGAGATATCAAAAAGCCAAAAGCAGTGGTCCCCATCCAAGCCTGTTAATTGCTCTCCTCAGCCAGCTATCTCGGGTTCTGTCTGGCTTAGAGGTTTTATGAGAGTATACTCCAAAAGATGAGACTCTCCTCTTTCAGTGGACACTGGCAGCTTATCTCTACTATGCCCAGAACCAGAGATATCAGCCTTCCAGCAGTTTGTCCCTGCTCCAGATCCACATGCCTGGTATGCAGTTTTATATTTTAGTCAGTGGATTGCACTGGCTCATGAACTTTTTTATCCCATTGAAAGCTAAGAAATCCATTTCCAGAAATTGGAGATATCTGCAGTCAAGCATGCTGCCCTCCCACCAGAAAATAATTAATATTATTAAGCCAACTCTCCTATCCACCCCTCCCCTGCATATTAAACACCCCCTACCACACTGGAAGTCATGTACCGGGGCCCCATCATTCAGCCCAATGCCCTCTTCTACAGTTCAGTGTTCTCCCTCCTGCCCCATCTCCCCACCATCTGTGCAGTAAAGGAGTAATTAGCAGAAATTACTGCTCCAGGTCCTGCATGCTGGGTAGAAGATAGAACACCCCACCACCACTACCTCTGCAGGATGGGTAGGGGCCCCAGTGCATTGCTTTGCCCAGGGGCCTACACTGCTGTTAAGATGGCCTTGTTTCTAGGGTGGTGGGAAATTCATATTATTTTTACATAGGTGCTAGTGCAGCTTTAAATATGGGTCTATTACAAAACCTACCGGTTCAAGCCAAAGCAATGTGGTAAAATTAATGTAAGTGTTTTGTTAACTTCAAAATCAGCAGGTTAATTTTCTGCAGTACCTTATATATTGTTCTTGGGTCAATCCAAAAAAATAAATTGTACATCATGTGTATGACTGGTAAATCTAATAGGAGTATCCAACTGATTTAAATATGATTCCTAGCTATGGTTGATTATTTAAATCAGTTGGATACTCCTATTAGATTTACCAGTCATACACATGATGTACAGATTAATTTTTTGGATGTTACTATTTTTCAAGAGGGGGGATTTATTGGGTACCACCTTGTATCGTAAGGACACTGATAGAAACACTCTCTTACATTCAAGGAGCCACCATTCATCTAAATTAAAAGAGAGTTTACCGATCTCTCAATTTTTGAGAATACTAAGAAACAATTCTGTTCCATCCACTGCTGAAGTACAGTTGGAAGAGATGTCCCTTCGCTTTGAACAAAGGGGTTATACTCCTACAGCTATCAAGAGGTGCCTCACCAAAGCAAGGCTGCGATTTTCAAGGGTGGCGAAATATGTATGGATCGATTGGATCCTTCCCGTATGATTTTCACTAGCACATACTATGTGGCAGCTAATCAAGCTCGTAAAATAGTAATTAAACATTGGCCGATACTATCTACGGACCCAACGTTAATGGCTATAGGTTCAGTACTGCCTGTTTTTGCTTACAGACAAGGAAGAAACCTGAAAGATCTCCAGATGAGACCCATGCTTAAACCCCAGATACAATGCGACAGTTGGTTGCCAAGGTGTAGGAATGGCTGTTTTCGCTGTGCAGATTGCACTACCTGTAGATCTATGCTCACAGGGTCCTATATTAAGCATCCACATAGTGGAAAGAAGCTGCCGATTAGACATAAGCTGCACTGCAGGATGGACTTTGTGATGTATGTCTTAATCTGCCATTGTGGGCTGTACTATGTCGGCACGACGAAGAGATGCTTCCGTGATCGCATGGCGAACCATCGCTCTACGATCAGGGATGCTTTGGAAACCTGTCGCTACGCACTTTCAGGAAGCAGGACATTCCGATGCTAGTCTACGCTGTATGCTAGTGGATCACATACCCATCTTTCGACACGATGGTGACCGTCTAACTGCCCTCCGAAAAAGTGAAGCCCGTTGGATCTTTGAATTGGATACACTGGCACCAAGGGGACTTAATGAGGCTAACCCTTATAATATTTTTTTGCGTTAGATTACATTTTTTCGTGTATTTTTTTGAATGCCCTGACACCAGTTTATTATTTTATATTTTTTTGTTACTTTTGTTTTATTCTAATGTTTATTATTTTTAGTTTTTTCATGTATTGTTATGATTTTCTGTGTCATTAAACATCACTATTGGGTGTTTATGGTTGGACTCTTGAGGCCCCTACCTCAATTACCATGATGTTCCATACACCTTTCTTATCTTTGAATCATTGGTATAATTATATAGGATACTACATACATTTCTCTATATAATATGTTTTAGGGTTCAAGTGCATTATTTGGTTATGGATCATTATTTGTTTCTCTGTTGACTGCATCATATCGTTTGATGATGTACAAATGATTAATAGAACTTATGTGTTTAATTACATTTAGTGGCCTGTACTCTTTCCATCTAGTCCCGGGTACTTCCGGTGACGTCAGTGCGTTCCACTGGTGATGGAACGCATAGCGTTCCACTGGTGATGGAACGCATACTAGTTCCGGCCATAGCTAGCGATATTCGATCCGTTTAGTCTCTTGTTATGTTCAGATAGGTCTGATATATGCTGCTATTGATTGCGTTGAAGCTGGGTGTTGAACGCTGTTTTGTAAATAGCGCTTCGTACATTTGTGTGGTGGGCCGCGGCACTTCCGGTGACGTCAATGTATTCCACCACAGGTGCAACGCACGGCACTTTTGGTTGGAGCAGGCACACTGTTTATAGGTTGTTTCCACATCTTTTCATACGATAAGTGTTGGATTATTGATTATATCAAGCTAAATGCTGGTGTATATGTGTATATTGACGGAGATTGGTGTGGTTACTTTTAAGAACAATGGTGTCTTAATGTTTGATCCGTACAAGTGCCCATAATGCACTTAGGTCATGATTGGTAATTGAGTGGGGTATATAGGTCTGCCTCTGGTGATGGTTGTTATTCACTCTTCTGGCTGCATGGTGGATGGTTCATTGTGCTGCTATGTCCTGAAGAAAATCCTGAGGGATTGAAACGTCGACCATGTCTTTTTTTGCACTTTAAAGAACTTTATTAAAACAGCCTGCTTTTGTTGGTGAGTGCCTGAATGGAATTTTTATTCTAGAAAATCAATTCTATTATATATATATATATATATATATATATATATATATAATATTATACACACACACATACATACTGTACACACACACACACACACACACACACACACACACACACACACACACACACACACACACACACACACTATATAGAATTATTATTATTTTTTTATATAGGATTGAATTGACCTCCCTATCTCACGATAATGCCTCCATAGGCTTACATCAGCTAATGCTATCTGTAGATGGGATTAGCTAATGGGGTCAAGTTCCAAAAGGCAAAGCTTTTCAGGACTTGTCAAAATTGGGTTACACTGCAGTCCCGATGGATACTCATGGGGACTGCTCTATGCAGCATAATTAGCAAACAAAGGAGATTTCTCTCATATCACCTGCATTACAATTGCCTTGGTCCTTAAACCATGCATGCTTTACAATTGACAAATAGACCCTTAAGCAACTGTGTATACAAAATAGGACTACTTACTTGGTGGTACGTTATCTGTAGGTTCTTTTGGTCCTTATAATAACAATTATAGGATTTCAGAAGTGAATGTAGCTGGCCTCTAAAGCAAAAAAAAAACTACACTGTTTAGATGTATTATACAGTATATTTATATTTTATATGTATAGTTAGATTATACCTCATGTAATACACATAGAAAATGCAAAACAATCAAAACAGTCCAGTAAGATATTTATTTAAAAAAAATATTTTTTTTTACAAGTGTAATCCTTACAAATGTGAACACAATAAACTTTCTAGACACAATTTGTACCATTTTATTACTATAATATAATGAGGCTTAGGACGGAAGGCCTGGGCCCACTTGTTCTGTTTCAACTCAGTTGTGTCATTATGACTTTGGGGGTCATTCCGAGTTGATCACGAACGCTTGTGCAAAACAAGACCAGCCCTGTAGTTACTTTTCGTGTGCGTTGATTCTAACGACGGAGGGACGGCTTTTGACATCACACACCCGCCCAGCGAACGCCCAGCCACGCCTGCGTTTTTCTGTCACGCCTGCGTTTTTCTAAGCACTCCCTGAAAACGGTTAGTTGACACCCAGAAACACCCACTTCATGTCAATCTTCCTGCGTTCGGCCGTGCGACTGGAATGTTCGTTAGACTCTGTGCAAACCCACGATGCTCATTGTACCTGTACGACGCGCCTGCGCATTGCGGTGCATATGCATGCGCAGAAATGCCAATTTTTAGCCTGATCGCTGCGCTGCGAACAATGGCAGCTAGCGATCAACTCGGAATGACCTCCTTTGTCATGTAACAAAGTGCACTTGAGGCCGTATATTCCAAGGAAACTGATGATGGTGTTTGAGCTCTTTATTACAAGATATATAAAATATTATGATTTCTGTTTAGCTTAATGCTCTGTTAGGGCCTGATTCAGACCGATCTCTTAGCATGGATACAAACAGTGAGTTTTTGCATACAGCACAGGCACAGAAGTAAATGTACTCATTTTGACATATGTGTGTCCTATGATGGACGGAACTTGGCCAGATCCGCCTTTTCATGAGATAGGGAATTTCAGGCAATGAACCGGGTAGTGACAATACTATAACATACAACCACACTGATTTCCTCTTGCACACACACACAAAGTTAGTACTAGTTGAACAAATTCTCACATTAGCTTGAGGTAGTAAATCAGACTTCCAAGGCTGCCCGTGCGACTCAGACTCAGCCCCTGAGCGAGGAGCTTGCTATATGCTCTGAAGAAACATTTATTCAAAATTAATGTGATTTAGTTTTAACCATTGCCTTGAAAACCACTGACAGGCCAATGTTAATCCACCACCGCTCATTACTTAGCGGCTCTCCTATGCGGTAGATCTTTTAACACGCAGAACACATAGGAACATGGCTTGGGTGGAGGAATTACCCTGACAGTGTGTAATCAATGCGAGGATATTCCATAAAAGTGGAGTTAGTAGAAAGTGCAGCCATCAGGGGTGCACAAGGGACACAGAGAACTCCATCTACTGTATAACCTGCCTGCTCCCTGCTGATCACTGCACTGGCGCAGGCAGTGGTTATAGATCAGCGTTTCCCAACCAGTGGTACACGGTGGACTGGTTGGGAGTACTTTAAAACAATGTCGATAATGGCAGAAGAAGCCTCTCTTCAGTGACCCCATGCACTTTGAGGACGTCAGGTCACGGAGCCGTGGCTGGAGGAAGGAGCCCCCGAAGCATGCGCTGTCACGCTTGGAGGATAACGGTGGGTCACGGAGCCGCGGCTGGAGGAAGGAGCACCCGGCGTCCCCACTAAAACATGCCTATTCCTGGATAGAACACAAATTGATGGGTGCCTTGTCCAGAAATCTATGTAAGTGCGCACAGATATTATAGGTCAGTGTTTTACCCACTGCAGCTAGATCAGAGGTTCTCAAATGTGGTCCTCAAGGCACCCCAATGGTCCAGGTTTTTAGTTTATCCATACTTGGCCACAGGAGACTTAATTAACACCACAGTCAATTTTAATTTAATCATCTGTGCTGAGCCATGAATATACCTAAAACCTGGACCGTTTGGGTGCCCTGAGGACCGCGTTTGAGAACCTCTGGACTAGATTATTTATTTTTGCTTTTGAGATTTGCAGTACCATATATATATATGCAACAACATTGGGGTTTTGCAGATCCAGAAAGGATCCTTATGATAACAATAATTACTTCCAATGGTGGCTAGATAAATGTTATTTGCTGTCCTGTGTGGGATTTGATACAATATAGTGCAGGTGTGTAGGAAGTTTCTGTTTGAGGACATCTTAGATGTTATCTGAATTACATGATCTCTTTGATTACAGATACATATGATAAATGATGGCTTGGCAGGCTATAGTTATTGGTTATTAATGTATATTTACTGGGGAGTCTTTTTCCATATTCCTGTGGTTACTTTTGATATTAACAACTTTTTCATAGAAAGGTGGGGATTTATGAGACGAGGGGGTACTCATAAATGAAAAGCCTAATCAAGAGGTACGGGAGAGAAAAAAGGTTGGGAGCCGCTTTTATAGGTGGCTCTATCAGTGGTTTTCCGGACAGCTGATGTCGCTTGCCAGCAGCAGCCTGGTAAATGAAAGATTCCTTTTAATTTTTTGTATTGAGACAGGTGCGCATGATGTCATGACAGAGAGGAGCCAGCCGCAGTGAGAAAAGGAGCAGCAGCAGTCAGGAGACACAAGTAGGTAAGTGTCTGTGGGATGCAGGGGACGTATATTGTAGTGACAAAGGGTGCTGGCTAGAGAGAAAATAATGCCAGAGGGGTTGGCTGGAGAGGCAGCAGGGAGGGAGGGGAGGGGGGGGGGACTGGTTGGAGAGACAGCAGGGGGAAGGGCTGGCTGGAGAGACAGCTGGGGTGCTGGCTGCTGGAGAGACAGTGGGGGGTGGGGGCAGCTGGCGGAAGAGACAGCGGAGGAGGGGCTGGCTGGAGACACAGCAAGGTAGGCTGGCAGGAAAAACAGCAGGGGGGGACTGGCTGAAGAGACAGCAGGGTAGATTGGCTGAAGAGACCACAAGGGGGGCTGGCTGGAGAGGCAGAAGGAGGTCTGCATGGAGAGACAGAAGGTGGACTGGCAAGGGCATAACTACCATAGGTACAGGGAATGCAGCTGCTGCATGTGCCTCTGTGAGTGACTCATAAACAGGCCTATGTTGTGGTAGAAAAAGAGGCATGCAAATAATACAAATGATTGGATGGGTTGGGGCATGGGCACAGAGTAACATAAAAGGGGAAGCAGAGACAGATGGAGAGAGATATTTGGAGGTAGAGAGACAGACACACAAAAGATGGAGCAGGGACAGACAAACACAAAGATGGAGATTAGAGTTTTGCTGAATTATCAAAATTGTAAATAGGATAAGTGGATGCGTTACCCACAGAAACCAATCTGATTCTAGTTATTTATCTAGTCATTTCTATAAAATCATACAGTAGCTATAGTAGTGTTCACTCAAGGATTTTTTTCAGGTAGGGGCATTTCATACATGCGCAATAGGAAAATCATGTCAGCTATTTTCCCGGAGACCTGCACATGTCCAGTAGACTCTGGCACCGCACCAGAGTCTATTAGTGCTCACTAGAGCACTTCTGGCTGTAGAGGAGGGTGGCCCGGATGGAGATTGCACACGGGCCCCCTCCCCTCTTAATGTGCCCTTGGGTAGGATGCTAATTATGAGGTGGCCACTTTTTAATTTTAATGAACAAATGGACATGAATTGTCACTACAGCTGCCTGACGCACTACAGTAAACCGCCATATACTTTTTTTTTTAAAGCCCCTCAGAGTTTCCCACCTGCCCCTTCAATGCCCATTAGATCACCTAACATGGCCCTTCAGTGCACCTCAGACCTCCTTCCCCACATGCAATCAGATCACCCCACATACCCCTTCAATGCCCCTCAGATACCCAGCAAAGAGGGTGAAAAAAAACGGCTACTAAGTTAATAAATATAAGTAAAATAGTCAAACATAGACAAGGCAACACAAACTCCCGTCAGGTTAACCATTAACCATAAGCATACTGTGTTGCTTCACTTTTCATATTCCAGATTTCAAAAGTGTCTAATGCCAAAAAGTTTTGGCTTTGGGACTGACCCCACCCACCCTTGGATGTTTCTCTACTATAACTGTAGTGAATTAAGAGGTGAATCTAAAAGCAAAAAAGACAAATAAAGAGACGCTGGTCAATGTGGTCACAATCTGTTGTGAGCTACAAAGGAACATTGGAAACTGGTCCCATAATGATTTTTTTCTAAACAGGACCTACATAATTACATATTGGGCCATTCTCCAAATGCACAAAAGGAACTAATTTGTCTATACTACACAAACATCCCATTAGGTTATAACCCTTTAATCGTCTGTCATTCTCCTTTTATGACCAAGTATTCTGGAAGGGGGGTTTCCAGCTGCCCAGAAAACCCATTCCCCTCTGCCAATAAAGACTCTACATTTCAAAAGCACCATACCACACATTTTGATAGCAAAACAGTCAAAATGGCTGAGGTGGAGATGCTGCTACTTATGCACTACTGCAGCGGCTCCTCAGATTGGCTGCTCCTTTGCACATTGCAATACTCAAGAAAAAACTATGGGGGTAATTCCAAGTTGATCGCAGCAGGATTTTTGATAGCAATTGGGCAAAACCATGTGCACTGCAGGGGAGGCAGATATAACATTTGCAGAGAGAGTTATATTTGGGTGGGTTATTTTGTTTCTGTGCAGGGTAAATACTGGCTGCTTTATTTTTACACTGCAAATTAGATTGCAGATTGAACACACCCCACCCAAATCTAACTCTCTCTGCACATGTTATATCTGCCCCCCCTGCAGTGCACATGGTTTTGCCCAATTGCTATCAAAAATCCTGCTGCGATCAACTTGGAATTACCCCCTATATCTCCTCCACCTGCGCAAAACACTATGCAGCCTCTATTATCATTAAACAAGACAAATCAAACTTGTAAAATACAAGAATAATAATGCAGTGATAATAAACTGTATTATTGGTGCTGGTTTTGTTTCTTACAGGATACAATTAGTAGATAGATGGACTGATTTCACCATCGAATATATATATGGAAAAGAAATCAACAAAAATATCCAATCTAGTGTAGTAAATAGAGATAACTGTTACAAAAGTACCAGATTGCAGGACTCAGTGGTTGGCATCACCTGCAGTGCGGATCCGGATTATACACAAGGCAGTAAAGACCCGCCTCTAACACACTGATTTATATGCTCACAGCGAAATGGTCAGCACATACCTTAACCCTAGCCTAGTATCTTAATCTGCCTGGCGTACGGCTTTCTGGTGGGTGGGAGTGGTGGGTAGGTCACCTGACCAGTGGCGTAAGTTCGTCCCAGTCGCCCGGAGGCATGATAAATGTTTATGCCCCCGCTACACATACACACACATACCATATGTAACTATCCGGCACTCAGGGTGAACAGTAGTAGCGTGCTCAGGTACCTTTCCCAATAGTAATATACATACACATACAAAGTGGACACACTCCAAGTCCAAATAAAACAGATACCAGCATACCTTTATAGTACACCTACAGTGTTCCCTCACCCGCCAGCAGGTCTCGATGGAGATGCTTTGATGCAGTGGTGCCGATATATATAAAAAAAAAACCACACAAACACCTCATTCACTTAAAAACACACACACGCCTCTTTCACTTAAACATACACACACGCCTCTTTCACTTAAACACACACATGCCTCTTTCACTTAAAAACACACATGCCTCTCACTTACACATGCCTCTTTCACTCACACATAAACGCCTCCTTCACTTAAAAACACACACACACACACAAACACACCGCTTTCGCTTAAACACACACATGCCTCTCACTTATACACACATGCCTCTCACACACACACGCCTCTCACACACACACGCCTCTCACACACACATTCAGCGGCAGTGGCGGAACTAGAAAATAGTGGGCCCAGGTGCAACAATGGCCCTCATTCCGAGTTGTTCGCTCGGTATTTTTCATCGCATCGCAGTGAAAATCCGCTTAGTACGCATGCGCAATGTTCGCACTGCGACTGCGCCAAGTAACTTTACTATGAAGAAAGTATTTTTACTCACGGCTTTTTCTTCGCTCCGGCGATCGTAATGTGATTGACAGGAAATGGGTGTTACTGGGCGGAAACACGGCGTTTCAGGGGCGTGTGGCTGAAAACGCTACCGTTTCCGGAAAAAACGCAGGAGTGGCCGGAGAAACGGTGGGAGTGCCTGGGCGAACGCTGGGTGTGTTTGTGACGTCAACCAGGAACGACAAGCACTGAAATGATCGCACAGGCAGAGTAAGTCTGGAGCTACTCTGAAACTGCTAAGTAGTTAGTAATCGCATTATTGCGAATACATCGGTCGCAATTTTAAGAAGCTAAGATTCACTCCCAGTAGGCGGCGGCTTAGCGTGTGTAACTCTGCTAAATTCGCCTTGTGACCGATCAACTCGGAATGAGGGCCAATATGCATTGGGCCCCTCTCCCATATTATAAATAGGTGAAGCGCATCATCCAGAAAATGGTGTTTTGTCTCACTGAGAAGGGTGTCGCCATACAATAGTACTCTAAAGTCACGTTGCGCCACACAGTAGAGATCCTTATACATGGTACATCACACAGTAGTGATCCTTATACACGGTACATCACACAGTAGAAGCCTTATACATGTTATGTCACACAGTAGAGGGCCTTATACATGGTACATCACACAGTAGTGATCCTTATACACGGTACATCACACAGTAGAAGCCTTATACATGTTATGTCACACAGTAGAAGCCTTATACATGGTACACCACACAGAAGAGGGCATTATAAATGTTACGTCACACAGTAGAGAGCCTATAACACGTTAGAGAGTCTTACACACGTTATATCACACAGTAGAGAGCATTATAGACATTACGTCACACAGTAGAGAGTCTTATACACGGTACGCCACACAGTAGAGAGTCTTATACGCGGTACGCCACACAGTAGAGAGTCTTATACACGTTATGCCACACAGTAGAGATGCGTATACACGTTACGTCACACAGTAGAGAGCCTTATACATGTTACGCCACACAGTAGAGAGCCTTATACACGTTACATCACACAGTAGAGAGCCTTATACACGTTACGCCACACAGTAGAGTTCCTTATACACGTTACGCCACACAGTAGAGATCCTTATACACGTTACACCACACAGTAGAGTTCCTTATACACGTTACGCCACACAGTAGAGATCCTTATACACGTTACACCACACAGTAGAGATCCTTATACACGTTACACCACACAGTAGAGTTCCTTATACACGTTACGCCACACAGTAGAGATCCTTATACACGTTACACCACACAGTAGAGTTCCTTATACACGTTACGCCACACAGTAGAGATCCTTATACACGTTACTCCACACAGTAGAGTTCCTTATACACGTTACATCACACAGTAGAGATCCTTATACACGTTACGCCACACAGTAGAGAGCCTTATACACGTTACGCCACACAGTAGAGATCCTTATACACGTTACGCCACACAGTAGAGATCCTTATACACGTTACGTCACACAGTAAAGATCCTTATACACGTTACGCCACACAGTAGAGTTCCTTATACACGTTACGCCACACAGTAGAGATCCTTATACACATTACGCCACACAGTAGAGTTCCTTATACACGTTACGCCACACAGTAGAGATCCTTATACACGTTACGCCACACAGTAGAGATCCTTATACACGTTACGTCACACAGTAGAGATCCTTATACACGTTACGCCACACAGTAGAGATCCTTATACACGTTACACCACACAGTAGAGATCCTTATACACGTTACGCCACACAGCAGAGAGCCTTATACACGTTACGTCACACAGTAGAGATCCTTATACACGTTACGCCACACAGCAGAGAGCCTTATACACGTTACGCCACACAGTAGAGATCCTTATACACGTTACACCACACAGTAGAGATCCGTATACACGTTACGTCACACAGTAGAGATACTTATACACGTTACACCACACAGTAGAGATCCGTATACACGTTACGTCACACAGCAGAGAGCCTTATACACGTTACACCACACAGTAGAGATCCGTATACACGTTACGTCACACAGTAGAGAACCTTATACACGTTATGCCAGTGTCTACCTGATGTGCACACCAACATTAACTACGAGGAATGTGACCTTGATAGAAACAGATGTAGCCAGCCTCATTTTTGCCGTGATGCGTTGGTATGGGTGTACGCATTGTGAAAAGCTTCAGTGAACACTGTGCTGCGCTAAGTCGCAGCCGACGTTCTCTCTATAGCGCACGCACACTTCATAGACATGGGAACACTAGTCGTGAGTGTGGCTACATCTGTAGATATGGATATGGATATACAGTATACTGTATATACACACATAGTAAACACACACACAGCAAAATACATATACACACACATCCATAGCAAAAACGTACAAACACACACACACACACTACTAAACACACATAGCAAAACACATATATACATACACAAACACACACCCATAGCAAAAAAATACAGTATACACACACATACACCAATAGCAAAATACATACACACCCCATAGCAAAACCACACACATACATCACTAGCAAAACACATACACCCATAGCAAAACACACACACAGCTAAATACATAAACACACAGCCAGCATTTGCATGTGTGTACAACATACTTTGCACCTCCTGGCTCCTGTAAGGCTCCTCACTGCGGCTGAGCCGACGTTTCCCAGTGCTCACTCTCCACACACACTGCTGCCGTAACTGTCCCTCCTCCCTCCCCCTTCTCCCAGCATGCAGCGGTGGCAGAGACCAGGAGCCTGGAGGAAGCTGCAGCAGCGCGGTGCCGAGATGAAGGGTGATGAGCTCACCCTTCTCACTTGCTGGCGCTGTGCGTTCACATCCGTGGCGGCTTCCTCCTGTGTTAAGGCCTGCAGCGGCGGCAGCGTGTAATGAGTCAGTGTGATTCATTACACTGCTGCCGGCTGTGGGCCCCTTCTTAGCGCTGGGCCTCGGTGCATTGCATCGCTTGCACAGGCGCAAGTTCCGCCGCTGACAGCGGCGATCATCAGGCAGCGGGAGACAGTGGAGGAGATGTGCCCCCTGCAGGTCAGGAGCCCGGCGGCAGCCGACTCCACTGTCTCCCACAGTTCCGCCACTGCACCTGACCCAGAAGCACATAGAGAGATCAATGTCTCCAGACAAGAGGCATGGGGGGTAATTCCAAGTTGATCGCAGCAGGATTTTTGATAGCAATTGGGCAAAACCATGTGCACTGCAGGGGAGGCATATATAACATGTGCAGAAAGAGTTAGATTTGGGTGGGTTATTTTATTTCTGTGCAGGGTAAATACTGGCTGCTTTATTTTTACACTGCAAATTAGATTGCAGACTGAACACACCCCACCCAAATCTAACTCTCTCTGCACATGTTATATCTGCCTCCCCTGCAGTGCACATGGTTTTGCCCAATTGCTAACAAAAATCCTGCTGCGATCAACTTGGAATTACCCCCATGGAGTGAACAGAACGGCGCCCACACCTTTCTCCCAGTATGTGAGCACTGATCTTTCTATGTGCTTCAGGCTCAGCAGGTGATCCTCCCCACGGTGAGGTAAGATCTGTTACAATGAGGAGGGGACATTTGGTGTAGAGGTGGGAAAATCTTTGTGGGAGTGGTGTGAGAGCTGTGTGGGAGTGACTTGAGTGGGATGAGCTGGTTGTGTGTATTGGGGGGGGGTGGGGGAGTCTGTGAGGAAGGGAGTATCTAAATGATGGGGCAGGGAGGTCAATCCCAAGCCATTTTTCCAATCCTGGGATTCGGGATTGAAAAACGCTCAATCCCAGGATTGCAGTATGGATCAGTGTAGGAAGCAGGGTGAGTGGAGGACTTTGAAGAATGGTATAGGGAGCAGCAAGGGAAGGTGGGTGTAGAGAGCAGGGAGGTAGGGTGGGTGTAGGGAGCAGTGAAGGAGGGCGAGAGTAGACAGCAATGAAGGTGGGTGCGTGGGGAGGACAGATGGGATGGATGTAGGGACTTGGCAGTGAGCCAGTCGGAGCTGGTGGTCCAGCAGCCAATCAGGAGCTGCTGTGGCCGATTTTCTGATTGGCTGCCGGTCCTCCAGTTCCAATTGGCTGGTGTACAGTGCTACATTTGAAATGCCGCTGGCGCTGTCATTAAATCCATGGCTGCCCGCCTAAAGTCCATATACCCTGCTGCCACCTGAGCCGCACAGCGTCTAAGCCATGAGCTATAGTGCTCAGTGCTGCCTTGCAAAACTGCGCATGCGCAACCTAATCCCACATATCCCATGATTGGAGGCTAGCCAAAATCCCGGGATCCAACCAATCCCAATAACGGGATTGGCTTCCCTAGATAGGGGAGATCTGTTTGAGGGAGTGATACAGAATGTGTGAGGATTGAGAGCAGTGGTGCTTGTGTTGGGGGGGGGGGGGGCAGCGTAAGAACGTGAGAGCTACAGTGTATGATGGGGATCTGAGTGAGGTGGGAGGGCTGTGTGATGGAGGGGAGTCATGTGAGGGATATATATATATATATATATATATATATATTTATATATACATTAATGTTGGGCCTCAAGGCGGTATATTGCCTTGGGCCCTGTGGGTTCTTAGGACCTAATTCAGAGTTGATCGCAGCAGCAAATTTGTTAGTAGTTGGGCAAAACCATGTGAATTGCAGGGGGGGCAGATATAACATGTGCAGAGAGAGTTAGATTTGGGTGGGGTGTGTTCAAACTGAAATCTAGATTGCAGTGTAAAGAGAAAGCAGCCAGTACCCTGCACAGAAACAAAATAACTCACCCAAATCTAACTCTCTCTGCACATGTTATATCTGCCCCCCCCCCCCCCCCCCTCCCCCTGCACTGCACACGGTTTTGCCCAATTGCTAACAAATTTGCTGCTGCGATCAACTCTGAATTACCCCCTTAATACGGCTCTGGTGAGTTGCACTTTGTGAAAGCAAGTCATGAAAGCGGAAGAGAAAAACTGAGAGTAACTAGTAAAGAGGGGCAGGGCAGAAGACACACAAGGGGGATTGTAGAGCATGGCAGTGAGATAGGAGGCAAGTGGACAGATAATACATGGGGGGGGCAATGAGGGAATAATAAATGAAGACAATCAGAAGGCAAGATACAGTAAGCTGTGTCAAACATGTAGAAAGAGGGCATATGAATTAAGAGTGAGACAGATGATGGCAGGTAAGCGGAGAGAAATACTTGGGCAAGTTCCGACATGGGTATCAGTAGTTTTCCTGTCTCTGTCTTCTTTGAATTGAACCTGCTGAGTTGAAACCTTGTAAAGGCTACTAATGTTCCCATAATATGTAGTAAAGGTTTGAAATAATACACGGTTGAGTCACATTATTATGACCACCAGCTAATAGCCAGAGTAACCGTCCTGTGCAGCACGGACAGCAGCTAGACAGGCTGAACTGCCATTTTAGACACACGTCTGGTAGCCCCCAGGTTAAGATGGTAAGCTGCTCCACTGTAACATGTCGGACGACCCTCACACATCTTCGCAGCCGACATTCACCTCTCACATCAATGGCACGTGGTGCTCCGTAGTTTCCACAATGGTTATTCGCAATGGTACCATTTGTCCAGTCACGATACACCATTTACCACAGCATCACGCGAACACTTCACAAACTGCTCTGTTTCAGAGATGCTGCCACCCTTGGCCTGAAAGCCGATAATCATCCCTTTTTGCAACTCAGAAAAATCACCCCTTTTACCCATGACAGCAACTAGTGATATATGTGTGCAGACGGCCTATCACACACCTTATATACCTACCAAGCCAGACATGTGATGTACTTCATGGGTTTGGCGCTGCCGAAATCAAATGTAGGAAGAGGTCATAATCATACTTGCCTACCCTCCCGGAATGGGCGGGAGGCTCCCAAAATTTGGGCGACCCTCCCGGCCCCCCGGAAGAGCAGGCAAGTCTCTCGATTTCAGGGGTCACCCCCTGCCCAGCCGCCCACTTAGTGAGTAAAGTGGGCGGACCGGACATGGTGCGATTCTTGGTGAATCGCGTCATCATAACTACGCCCCCTGCTGTATAATACCGGTAATAGCGGCATTACACAGCGGTGGCCGTGGCTTACATGACACGTCCAGCAGCCACGCCCCCGTTCCGCCTCTGGCCCACCCCCGTTCCGCCTCTGGTCCGCCCTCCTCTGCACGTCACCACACTGCCCGCCTGCCCTGCTGAGCCGACCGGCTGCTCTCTCCCGGAGAGAGTAGCCCAAAAGTCATCAAGTACGGTCATAATAATGTTACTTGACCGTGAAAATAGAACACTAATAAAAGAAAACTGTCATTATGTGTGTGAGAGGGAAAGTACCATTAGATACTGTAATTGGGAGATACAGAGGTGTTGATCACAGAGAAGAGAGAGTTTAGAATGCTTTTGGTGGAGAAGAGTTAACATATGTCATTAGCAGCAATGGAAGTTATGAAGCCACCTTCATATGGTGCATATTTAACAATTTTATTTTTACTTTTTTACTAAAACAAATGTGTAAATTTAATTGATGTTTTCATATTACTTTAGTATCATTTACATTTATCACAGGGCTTCTGGAGGACATATTGTAAAAATCTGCTGTATGCCCTAAAATTTATTCAAATGCATTTGCCATAGATCTATCAATCAGGTCACTTTTCAATTATGAAATACATTTGGAGGTGGCTTCACTAAACAAACGTCATCTTAAGATGGAGTTACCAGAGTCTTCCAATCCTTACTACAACTGAGCGAGGTATGTTTGCAGATCCCTGCCCCATTCTCTTGCTATGCTGTGCAGACGTTGGGAGGCTGAGAAGATATATCTTTGCAGATATCTCTCCTTTCTCCTCTCTAAGCTGGAGTGATGCAGGTTCTGACAGTGCACAGCTGTCAGTACATGTGTGTGTGAGCTGCTGCAGCGGTCCATGCAGCAGCAATCCAATACACAGTTTCGGACAGCTGTAAATCCAGAAGAATTAGTAGTTGCTTCTAATGCAGAGACCCTGGCGATATATGGAATATGTAACGCCCCAAAGTCGGTGCCGGAACATAAGACTTTGTGCGGGGTACTGAAATGGACGAGGTTCGGGTAAGATCAGAGAAGCAGGCCTGATTGGTTTCCCCTCAGATACAATGACCACACAAAATAAAAGCTCCAACTCCATTTTATTGTAATCACTTCCCCACCAAAAGAGAGTTAAACTAAGCAATTGCACTGTAACAGTTTACATTACCTAAACAAGGAGAATAACATGTAGAAGAAGAACAACATGAATACAGTTTGCATACACAGTCCAGTGCAGTGGCGTAACTAGAAATTTTTCTCCCCCAAGCCAAAAAATTCTCTGGTGCCCTCCCTCATAATTGGCTCTAGCAACGTGAAGAATTTGCATGTGCCAAATGGGGCATGGCTTCATTAAAATGGGTGTGGCTTCACTGAAAGGGACGTGGCGTTGCAGGAAAAGACTACCTTATACCCCAGTTTTGCAACCTGCACACCGAGACATTGGCAACCACAGGGGGAAAAAATAATCCTGATTCATGCCCCTTACATTATTTGTCATTATTCCTCCTTATAGTAATGCCCCTTATACATTATGGCACACACTGCAATGGCCCTTACGCATTATGCCACACACCGTAATGCCCGTGACACATTATGCCACACTGCAATGCTCGTTATAAATTATGCCACACACTGTAATGGCCCTTAGACATTATGCCACACACCGTCATGCCTGTGACACATTATGACACACACCGCAATCCTCGGTATACATTATACCACACATGCCCGTTACATATATTATGCCACACACCGCAATGCCCATTACACATTAAGCCCTACAGTAAGGCTTCTAACTACTTTTAAATTACCTGATCGCTGCAAAGGGTTTCATGATCTTGGTTCCATGTACGTAGCCAGGGGTTTCATGCTCAGGGTGTCATGCTCGTTGCCAGGGGTTTCATGTGCTGGGTGTTATGCTTGTTGCCAGAGGTTTCATGCACTGGGTGTCAAGCTCGTTGCCAAGGGGTAATGCTTGTTGCCAGGAATTTCATGCTCTGGGTGTCATGCTCGTTGCCAGAGGTTTCATGCACTTGGTGTCAAGCTCGTTGCCAGGGGGTAATGCTTGTTGGCAGGGATTTCATGCTCTAGGTGTCATGCTCGTTGCCAGACGTTTCATGCGCTGGGTGTTATGCTCGTTGCCAAAGGTTTCATGTGCTGGGTGTCAAGCTCGTTGCCAGGGGGTAATGCTTGTTGCCAGGGATTTCATGCACTGGGTGTCATGCTTGTTAGTTGTTGCTAGGGAGTAATGCTGCCCAACCTGCCCCCCGCTGTTTAGTGAGCCACGAACAATGCTGCCCGATCCCCCCTTCCCGCTGACGGTTGTAGTGAGACGCGGGCACCGCTGCCCAATCTCCCCATTGCAGCTGCCGCCGCGCGAAGGTAGCAAGGTGGCAGGGCTCCCACGGGTCTCGGCACTTCCTAGACGCTAGAGGTCAAGCATGACCTCTAGCATGTCTCCTCAATGGCTGCGGCCATTTTGGAAGGGACATTTAGCAGATTGACATGCAGACGGCTAGTCCGCATGTCAATCTGCTCTGAATCAGTGGAGGCACCCCCACAGCCCTGCGCCTCCAATCCTCCGCAGTGGCTACGGGGGTGGGAGTTATGCCACTGGTCCAGTGGTGAGGGAAACAAGGTAAGAAAACAGCATGAAGTCCTCTGTAAGCTTTAAGGTGCATACACACTGAGCTATTTCCCCCACCCAGTGATGTCAGCGGGGGTGAACGGCATTCCATAGCAGGACACTATGGAAAGCCATCCACCCCACCATTCATGAAGCGGGAATGCACATTAGCGCTCATCGCCGTGGCATACACACTGGGTGGTTTTGAGCTGAAAGCAGCTCAAAACACAAAAACGGAGCTGCTTTCAGCTCAAAATCTCCCAGTGTGTATGGGCCTTTAGTCCTTAGCACGCAGAGGCCCTAATTCAGGTTGCAAAATGTGATCCAACTGCATAAATTACTAAGATGATGAGGGCGCATGTGGGAGGGGGGCGGCAACGCTCTGTTTCTAAACCAGAGCGTTGTGGGGGCAGCGTTGAGGAAATAGAGGCATGTTGGCATGAACGGGGGCATGGCGAGGGCATGATCGGAGTGGCGGGCCCCCTGTGGTCGCAGCGAGGCTGCACTGCAGGAGGCTACCCTACTTTCTGCGATCACGTTGAGATTGCGTTGCAACCACAATATCAGTGTGGTAGCAGGGGGGAGGCGGCAGATAACATTCTCGGCGGCCTTGCCCTGCGATGAGTGGCCCCAAGCATGCACTCAAAAGGATTGCATATAAGTCCAGAGACTCCAGAGTCCAGCATTTAGAGAGCAAAAATATTAGCATAAAGTCCTGCAAGTTTTGCTCTTAGCACATAGGGCCTAATTCAGACCTGATCATAAATGTGCTAAATGTAGCACATCTACGATCAGCTTCCCTGACATGCGGGGAGACGCCCAGCACAGGGCTAGTCTGCCCCGAATGTCAGGCCCTACCCTGCCGCACAAGTACAAAAGCATCACACAGCGACTTTTACAAGTAGCTCCCTACCAGTGCAGCTCCTGAGCGCTGGCAGGGAGTTACCCATCACTCTCCGGGTTTCAGCGGCTGCGTGTGACATCATGCAGGTGCCGCGACCCGCCACCATGTAGGCATAGGTCCCAAAAAATGCTCAAAAAATCAGAACTCGTATATCCTAATTTGGGCAACATGAACAGTGTAATGGTTAGCATTATTGCCTCACAGCACTGAGGTCATAGGTTCGATTCCCACCATGGCCCTAACAGGCGTGTAGCACGTTGCGGCGCGTGGGATTCCGGCGGTCAGCAAACCTAAATGACTATGGAGTCTATGTACTAAGGCTTTCAGAGAGATAAAGTGGATGGATAAATACCAGCCAATCAGCTCCAGCCATGTCACAGACTGTGTAAAAAAAATGGCAGTTAGGAGCTGATTGCCTGGTACTTTATCTCCATCCAAGGCTTAGTTAATAGACCTCTATGTCCTAAATTGACCTGGAGTGTGATTAGCCACCAACGGTCAAAATCATAAAATATATTAATACCAGAAGTTTCCCTTTGCATTACTTACATGGTTTTAAACAGAATTGCATGTCTGATTTAACCTTGTTCAATTACTCTATTATTTTCCCATAATTCACTCTCATGTCACTCACTCCTTCACTCTCCTCTTTAGCTTGTTAATAGACATGTCATAGTGGCTTGTCTCCAGATTACACTTATGCTTGGCGTGCATTATACAAGTATCTGGGTATTCTGCCTCATATCGGTGGGTTACCCAGATAATTGTACTGTATATGTGCACGACTGATCGAAAAATATAGGTCGGTAATACATGTCGAATCGTCCAGCATGTCCGTCCAATGCAACATTTTTAAAGTTGCAAGTCGGTGGTTGGTAAACCTCTAGTGGAAGTTAAAATGTATGATGAAGATCATCAACATCATCATCATCACTTTTGCCTGACTGGACAAAAACACCTCAACCACTCCAAATTATGCAAAACTTTATTGACATCATTTTTATATAAGGAGTAAGAAAAGCAATGGAGAGATACACATCTATATAGTATATTGGTTTTATAATAAAACATTTAATATCAACATTTATTTCTGATATTTCTTTATACCGTATGTTTTATTAGTGTATGTGTTTCATCATAACTGTGTATTAAATGTTTTATAACTTTATAATATCCATTCTCCTCATCAATATTACTGTTTTATTAGCACAATTACACACCTGGTCAAAATACAATATAAAGCACTGAACACATTTTACACAAATATGCTGCATACTCTGTTCGGGAAGGGGAGGCTCTACATTTGTTTATAAGTGTTGTCATAAAATAATAAAATCTCTTTATTTGCATTTGGTTTGGTTAAAATATATTTGTTTGCATTTGGTTTGCTTTGCCATTCAAATGCTTTAAGACAATTGGGTACTTATTATGTGTACCATACAGCCATTAAGTGAAATGTGCGTACATTATGTAGTGTGATTTCCAGCTTTTTAGATTTCTAGCTTTTCTAGTAGTCTGAGTGAAGCTGTATTCCATATGCATTCAGTGGCTCTGAGTGAGGAGTGGGACGTGTACTCTTTATCCTGGCCTGAGTAAAGCTGTCCCTCTTTCACCTTGGCAGACAGTGGCACTTTGGGCAGGGATAGAGAGGACAGGAGCCTCTCTCTCCAGCACAGCACATGGCACACGCTAGGGAGAGAGGCAGCTGCAGAAGCAGTCACTCCTCTCTCTTCCTGCATGATGTTGCGGGGGGGAGCGATTGCACCCAACCGCTGCTGCCTCTGCCCACCAGATCTGACACTGGTGCCCTCTCGTGGCCGCACATAAGCTAAAAAATTTTATACTTTTTAAGGTGGGGAAGAAAAAATGTACCAGCGCTTTCTGCTATGAACCAAATGATAAATTGTGAATGTCTGAACGGTTTTTATAAAAGAATTACACATTTATTATAAATTAAAAAAGACAAACAGTTAAAATGACTTCTTTGAATAAAACTGACTAGTTATGGCCACATCAACAACCTGCGTAGATCTCATGCTGTAAAACTAAATGTTCCTTGAGAGCTGGCTAGGATTCACTCTGATGGAAAAGTCACTGGAAATACCTCCTTAATCGGCTGTATAGCAATTCCGATACCTTGGCAGTAGAGGAGTGTTCTCAGTGATGAATAGATAGTTGGTCCACCTTGTGGGAAAAGCCTCAGAATTGGTCTAGTTCCAGTTGAGCCACAATCAGGGTGGGTACCAAAGAAGTTCCAAAGGCAAGAGTGACCAACGAATGCCAGCATAGGTTGTGGTAATAGCAGGTTGCAGGTGGGTAGGCAAGCTCAACGCGTTTCGCTGGTATCTCAAATCCAGCTTCCTCAGGAGCACATGTGTAAATACCTCAGGAGCATAAATGTGTAATTCTTTTATATAAACCGTTCAGACAGTCACAATTTATCATTTGGTTCATAGCAGAAAGCGCTAGTACATTTTTTCTTTATCATTTATTGTTTATTCAGGGAAACTTACCATCCCCGTACCAGCTGCGAGTGATAGCGCACCCTGAATATTTCTATTTCTCTTTTTAAGGTGGGGATCTGGCCACACCTCCCCATGTTGGCCATGCCCCTCCCAGTACCGGGGCCCGGCAGAACTGTCAGCAATCCTGTAAGCATTTGACCAAGGCGCATGAAGGGGAGGGAGCTTCAGTTGCAAACTTGTGTGTGCCACCAACTCTGAATATGTAGAAATGCATTTTGGTTATCTGTTTGGCCCAACACTGAAAAAGGCTCATTATGTGTAATATGTAATGTTACATGTAGTGAGATGTAACCAGTGAATATCATCTTCTGAAAGACTATACAGTAACTAGGAAACCTATTAGATATTTCCACCCTTTCTTAAAAGTAAATGCATTCTATGGAATAGCCTATGCGAACACCAGTCATAAAAATATTCTTACTTTGTGACATTGGTTGCTGCCTATCTAACAAGTACCAGTCACACTCTCCTCACTCCTGCTTGAAGATGTGAGGAGAGTTTTGTGGGCATAAACAGATTGTTGGGATCCTATTTGAATAGACTAAAGGGGGCATTTACAGTGATAAAAGCGGAGAATAAGAGCAGTGATAAGAGCGGAAAAGTGAGCCAGTGGAGCAGTTGCCCCATCAACCAATCAGCAGCTCTGTATCATTTCATAGTATGCAAATTATAGATGTTACTTCAGTGCTGATTGGTTGCCATGGGCAACTTCTCCACTGGCTCACTACTCCGCTCTTACCACTGCTTAGTAAATGTCACCCTAAATATCAGACACATTTTAAGCAGGTCCACAACTTGGCAAGCAGGGCCACAGTCAAGGATGCATGGTACTGGGAGAGGTACTGTCGTTGCCTCATGCCACCTGCATTTGGCTTACAGGAACACTGGGAAGCAATCGTCTCCCTGGTGCTGACAAGCCCCTCCCTTGACATTACATCATGACATTACATATTTGGGGTAAAAACAAATTGCCCTGCTCTGGTGCTGCGTTTAAGTAACAGTTTGGAGAATTGTGAGTATACTTTTTTGCAAGTTCACAGCAAGTTAGTAATAGAATAGATTGGGAAAATATAGATTTGTTACACTACAAAAAAAAATAATTGAATTGTGCTATTTTGAGTTGAATTTTGTTGCATCACACCTACTGTAAATGAATTTCATGAACATGCCTTGCAACCTGCTTTGTATCTATAAACAGCATTAGCATAATGGGGGTAATTCTGAGTTGATCGCAGAAGGATTTTTTTTAGCAGTTGGGCAAAACCATGTGCACTGCAGGGGAGGCAGATATAACATGTGCAGAGAGAGTTAGATTTGGGTGGTGTGTGTTTAATCTGCAATCTAATTTGCAGTGTAAAAATAAAGCAGCCAGTATTTACCCTGCACAGAAACAGTATAACCCACCCACATCTAACTCTCTATGCACATGTTACATCTGCCTCCCCTGCAGTGCACATGGTTTTGCCCAACTGCTAACAAAAATCCTGCTGCGATCAACTCAGAATTACCCCCAATATGCACAATATGTTCCTTAGTAACTGCTTTGCATTGTAAATGTTATGCAGTGTGATGTAACCTTACGTTTCAATTGAAGTGGAAAACTGCCGTCACAATAAGAGATCTAAATTCGTTTCTGACTTACTATGTTGTGTGTTTTATTTATAAATGTTAATTGAATTACAAGTTGTATTACTTATGAATACAATATTTTACATGCTCTCCCGTAGACTGCATTGTTAGTTCTGTTATTTCTGTGTTAATATTGGCTGGTTGTTAAGCACTGACTAGTAAGATATTACTGAAAGGGGCAAATGTATCACTGTTTCATTCCACTGGGTCACCTCTAGAAACTCGGATGCATGGGAAGGTTCTGGTTCCTTATACCCCTTTCACACCGCCAGTGCCGGGTCCACCCGGGAATAGTAAACGGTCCTTCTGGGGTGGGACCAAGCATTGGAGCCTACACGCTGCCATCCCGACCTGGTAATATGCCGGGTCGGGTTGCTATCCGGGGGCGGGGACTGCGGCATCATAGGGGGAAGAGGCGGCGCTAGAGATGAGCTCATTCCAGTGCAGCCTCTCCCTATGTTGTGAACGGGTCCAGAGTCGCATCGACCCGGCAACCCATTCACACTTCCACTGACCCAGTATTCAACCCGGGAATAACACTGCTTTATTCCCAGGTTGAATTACCGGGTCAGGTGACCCGGGAATTTGCCATGGGCCCTTTCACACCGCACAGCGACCCGTGTCAACCCGGCAATATACAGGGTCGATACCAGGTTATTTGTGCAGTGTGAAAGGGGTATTAGATAGGCGAGGCTAGGATGCACATTTTGTGAGTAGGGGAACCACATAAGTAGCTATAACCTTATCAAGCAGCGGAGCACTGAATGCAGGGTGAACGGTGCCTTCACAAAGGGCGGACACATGAATTGCACAGGTTCTGTGGCTGGCTGAGTTCAATTGTGCATTTCACCTGGTTCTAGTCATCCACAGAATTCATATATGTCCCTGATTAAAAGGATGTTATAGTAACTCTGTGTCATGATGTTGCGTTGTTGACAATGAAGAGCACTGTAGTCAACTGGGGCCAGGAGAGGACAGAAGACAGATGAAGAAATAGAAGAAATATGACGGAGAAGGAAAGCAAAGGAAAGGGGAGAAGAGCACTTAAAATGCTGAAGCATCAGTGGATGGGAGAAGGGGGGTAGCAGAGGTGCCAATGAAAGGAGTGCACAAACATCCAATAATGTTATAGAGATTTGGTTAATGGTACAGTTAATTGGTATTGATGGGTAAAATTTGTAAGACTTACCTAGTAATGTACTTTGATTCTTTATTCAGTGCAATTGGGGATTCCAAATGTGAATGTTTAGCCATTTTGATAATTACTCCAAAACAGCTACAAACCTACAAAACAAAAACACATCAACTCATGTTTCCTAATATATTGGCTTTTTTAATTAATCAAACAGAAAAAAAAATCTACAATCCGTAAAATGCAGCAAATGCTATGTACTATTAAATAGGTGTAAAAAAAAAAAAACATACTACAGTATCTGCGACCAGCAAATGGAATGACAAGCAACTATTGATCAATGTTGTTGTAATCTCAGTCTATGTACAGATGTGTCCCCATACAGCTTTTTGTGTAATGTGAAGAGAGACCTAGTTCGTGACTAAGATGCTCCACCACAGATAACGTTTCCTCTATGTTCATACTTTTTCTTACATTTTCGCATTGTAGCAGGATATAAAGTTGCTTATAGGATACTAGGCACACTAGGTAAGTACTTTAGGGGTCTATTTACTAAGCCTTGGATGGAGATAAAATCGCTGGAGATAAAGTACCAGCCAATCACCTCCTAACTGTCATTTTTCAAACACAGCCTGTGACATGGAAGTTAGGAGCCAATTGGCTGGTACTTTATCTCCAGTGACTTTATCTCCATCCAAGGCTTAGTACATAGCCCCCTTAGTCTCAAAGGATTGGTATAAAGCCGCAGATTAAGGATTGCGGTACGTGCCATGAAGCGTGATGTGGCTCATTCGTATCGGTTCTTAGCGGTCTGTTTACTAAGCCTTGGATGGAGATAAAGTCAACTGAGATAAAGTACCAGCCAATCGGCTTCTAACTGCCATGCCACAGGCTGGGTTTGAAAAATTACAGTTAGGACCCGATTGGCTGGTACTTTATCTCCAACCACTTTATCTCCATCTAAAGCTTAGTAAATAGACCCCTTAGTCTTTTGCTCTATTACACAGATCAGCTTATCAGTGTCACACAGCAACTGTATGCACTGCCAAAGACAGTTCCAGGGAACCCATGCATCATAATTTTGCCATATTAGCCATGCGAATAAGACACATATTATGTGAAAATGTCTAAGGCAAGAAACATGATGGGGGCTGGAGGGGCAACTGGCGGTCGTCCTGGGGCCCCCACACACTGCTGCAGTTCCCCAGGGTCTGTCCATGTCAGACAATGCCTTCTCTGATCCTCCCCTCAGTATGCTCAGTGGGTGATTGTCACGCTCTTATATCTTTAGCCACAGCACTACACTAGTCCAGGGTCGGGTCCTCTGCTGGGTCTTCTTTAAACAAGGTTGTCTTAGCTGATGCCTGTATTCTCCCCATTCTTCACTTCAGGTCCCCTAGCAAGACTTTGCAGATGGGTAGGTGGGTTACACTCACTCAGGACTCCTCTGGTCCACGCTGGATTCTCATACGAGAGGGAAGGACTTTTTTGCTTAGGAGGAAGAAAGAACTATCAGCAAAAGAAACCTTGATGCGTTTGAAGCAGCCTCCTTTATTGTGAGTGAGGTATGCCCATCTTCTTCCCGTGCAAAAGGGTTTGACCGTGAGAGTGATTCTGTCTAACACAGTGGTGGATGAAAGATACCTTTATGAGTGTAATCTTTTCTTTGGAAAAGTGAGTTGGGGTACGCCTCTTTGGTGAAATAATCAAGTTCTTCACTGTCTGATATGTTCAGTTAATGAAAAGATATTCATGGACCATTAAAGACTCTGACACACATTTATACAATCCTTTCTTTTCATGGTGACATCTACACGAGTGAAAGGGAGGTCCTGTCAAAGAAGAACATTGAGGAACGTATTGTAAAGTACCAATCACGTCAATATCTTAGCGCCTGTATTTGTTTGAGTCCCACACATTTTTTGTGTCAAATTTGTTTAAACTTTGAATTCTGGTGAGATTCAATTGTGGTGAATCACGGCTCGGGCAGCTTCCAGGGCGCCATTTACAGGGGTTCTCATATCCATTTTCTCCTTGTAACTTATGTCACTTCAGCATCCTGAAGCTGAACATGATGATGGGCCTGTATTAATGTTTGATCTGTTTTTGACTGGTTTAGATTTCCATTAATTGTTAAGTATTAATCATAGGGTGGACTATACCTGAAAACAAGAGTTAATTACTCTCTCTAGCCGCTGTAGTTAATCTGGCTGTCAGGATCCTGACCGCAACACCAAAAACTAGCAAACTTCCCTAATGAGCAGAGCTTTGTGTGTTTGTGTTTGTGCACAAGGGACATTAACTATGGGCAGGATGTACTAAGCATCGCATCCACGATGTGATATATCCCACCACTTATCAGCTACATACTAGCATTAAAAGCGCCAGTATGTTCTCCCGATAAGAGCTGTCCTTTGCAATAGGAGGGCTTCCAGCTTTAGGACCTTGGAGCCCTCCTGCACATGCATACCATGACACTAGGGCAGCAGGGGGTGCTGGGAGGTTGGAACCCTCTCAGGTGCAGAGCTGGCCCTAGGCATAGGCAAACTAGGCAACTGCCTAGGGCATTTGACATGCCTAGGGGCACAAGCAACTTCTGTTGATTAAAATTATATGCGGCATGCCTATATTCTGTGTGTAGCATTTCGTATGCAGATACAGCCACAGTCACACACAGAATATGGGCATGCAGCATATCATTTTCATCAAAAATAGGCACCTGCCATTAGCAGAGTTGCCAGCTGACGTACGCCAGACATCTCCTGCTGCATGGCGCACTGAGGCAAGATTTATGAGGACACATCTGTATCCAAGCAGAGGCAGAGGTCACAGTGTTAGCGGCCATGTGAGTGCTGTGTTTGTGTGAGTGGGTTGGTTGTGTAATAGTGTTCGGCATATGTGTAAGGGGCAATACATGTGTCATGTGTATAAATGCATTAATAATGTGCGGCATATGTTTAAGGGACATTATGTGTATTAATAAAGGTTGGCATAATGTGTAAGTCACATTATGCTTATAAGGACATTAATAATGTGTGTCATATATGTAAGGGGCATTACTGTGTGGTATTATGTGTATAAATGCATTACTAATGTGTGACATTATGTGTATAAGATGCTCTACTGTGTGGCGTAACATATAGAAATGGCACTACTATGTTGTCTAGTGTGAATAAAGAGCAATATGATATGGTGTGGTGTAATGTGCATAAGGAGCAATTCAGTGTGATGTAATGTGAATAAGGGACACTACTGTGAGGAGTAAAGAATATAAGGTAAAGTGGTACTACTGTGTGATATAACATGAATTAGGGACACTATCACATGATAAATTGTGAATAAAGTTGCACTACTGTGTAGTAGAATTTGAACTGAGGGCACTATTATGTGGCCATGCCCTTTGCCAGCAAAAACACACACCTTTTTGGGCTGTGTGCCAGATGTGCGCAATGTTCCTGTTTAAAATATAGGGGGTGGGAACACCAAAATAAGGACTGCTATGGGTGAGGGGTGATGGTGCTGGGAAAGGGATGCAGGGTCAGAGGTGGAACTAGCAGTGGTGCTAGGGGGCAACAGCCAAAATCTTGCCTAGGGCATCGTTTTGGTTAGGGCCGGCTCTGCTCAGGTGGAAATGCGTAAAGAAGCCTATAGGCTTCTATTGGGTAATGCCACATAAAGATGTCATTACCCACCAGATGCAAGCACCTGAATGTAATTTGGAGCTTGGTACATATGGAAATGCGACTAAAACTCCGAAAGTAGGATTTTCAGAGTTTTGCCTGCATTTTCGGCTTTAGTACATCCCACCCTATGAACCTAAACTGCAAGTTTCTGTGCTTTTTTATTTAAATATTAAAAAACCTTTATCAAATAAACCATAAATAACTGACAATTATATTTATATCATTTTATCTGTAAATACCTACGTTAAAGGAGATAGTGGTGGCTCTTTAATTGTATGGAGTGCCTGAAATTCTGACCATGGGGGTTTGTATGAATTTCTGCTAAAACTTTGTAAATCATAGCAAATACAACAAATAATTCTGATTGAATATCATGTTTTTTTGATTTGTTCCATTACGGCAGATCGCAGCTTAAAGTCTTTGGGATGCTGCTGGAGGTAACCCCCACATGCGCATAGTATCGCTGCCCGAAGATATTGTATTAATAAATTACAGTGAAAATAATGGATTCTCTGTCGAAGAAATACAGTAAGCTGCAATAGAAAATCCGCCTAATCATAGCACACTGATAAATAGGCCCATTGATGTGGATAGTATGTCATTTTCTTTTATTGCTGATATCTCTCCCTGTTATGCTGTATCAGTTATTATAGTTTGTGCTTTTGCATTAAAAATATAATAACCCGCAGTTTGCGAGAGACACCATTACCCTATTTGGTGTTTAATGAAAATATCTAAATTCTGCAATATTAAGTTACAGTTAGACCACATTATCAAAACCAACACCATTATGTGTAATTATTGAGGTATTTATTTAGGAAAATGACCTCCCCTCCGTTTCATTATGCAGAATCAGTATGATATCCCTGCTGTAGGGATCCCGGTGGTCAGGAGACCGTCGCCGGGATCCCGACAGCCAGAATACCGGTGACGAGCACAGCATGTCCCATTGCGGGCTCGTTGTGCTCACCATGCGTCGGCCCTGGTGGCGACCAGTTATATTCCCCCCAGGGTGGTTGCATGGACCACCACCCAAGAGTGGACCCCGGGCGGTGGTTGGGATTCCGACTGCCGGTATTTAACCGGGTTTCGGGATTCCGGCGTCTGTATCCTGACCCCCAGGATCCCGGCAGCTGGCAAATTGACTGCCTCCCCACTACTCACTACTCATGCAAATTAAAAATTTATATTGCATATTGCTTGGACATATGCCAGATATGTTGGAGCATAAAGGGCCTATGCATTTAACAGTGTTCAGCCATACATTCAGCAGAAATTATAGCACAAGATGAAAGTTTGCTATAGATTAATGCTATACTGTAAAACTAAAGTTTCACTCACTACTGGGGTCCCCATAATTCTCTATGCGAACCGTGATATGGGACTATCTAACAAGCTCAGAAAAGTAATTTCAGAGAGGATCTCCTGATACCTTTCTGTTAGACTAGATTCTACTTCCCCCCATATTCTCAGTGATGCTTCTGTTTACAGGTGTGGCCTGATGGTTATACACTGGAATGGCTGGGACAGGGTTGGGGCTGCAATGCCAGTGTTTGGGATGCCAGTGGTCAGAACACCGATGGTTAGAATCCTAGGGTTAGCATACTAACCCTCCCGTCCTAACCCTCCCTTACCGCAGCCTAAACTTAACCCCCCCCGCAGTCTAACCCTAACCCTCCCTTACCTCATCCTGAACCAAACCCCCCCCCGCAATCTAAACCTAACCCTCCTCCCCGCAGTCTAACCCAAACCCTCCCTTACCACAGCCTAAAGCTAACCCTCTCCCCTCCAGTCTAACCCTCCCCGATGGTGCCTAAACCTAACCCCCCTCACCGCAGTCTAACCGTAACCCTCCCCCCTACCGCTGCCTAAACCTAACCCCCCCCCCCACACAGTCTAACCCTCCCTTATCGCAGCCTAAACCTAACCCTCCCCTATGGTGCCTTAACCTAACCCCCCCACCGGAATCTAACCCTAACCCTCCTCCTACCGCAGCCTAAACCTAACCCCCCCCCCCCACAGTCTAACCCTAACCCTCCCTTACCGCAGCCTAAACCTAACCTCCTCGTCTCCAGTCTAACCCTAACCATCCCCGATGGTGCCTAAACCTAACCCCCATTCCCTCAGCCTAATTTCTTATTACTGCAAAAAGTAGAGCTAAGACATGATAATAATGGAACAAAATTATGGTTTATGAGTGACCCAGATTTATAAAGCCGTGGAGAGTGATAATCTGCATGGTGAAAACATACCAACCAATCAGCTCCTAACTGCTATGTTACAGGCTGTGGCCTAAATACCTAAGATTACTGGTTTTATTAGTAGCTAGCTGTCCAGCCTGGGGGTATGTTTTCTTTCATTTTCTTTCTCTGCTCCTCCACTTACCCCTCTGCCACAGCAATATGTTCTGCGCAGACTGAGGGCAAAAGTGGGCTCAGTAAATGAAAGTGGCATGGACACAGTGAACGTTAATGGCACAGGGGTATATTTTGTCCCCATCAGCAGCATTATATAAACACTGTCTGTATTACATGAAATGGTATAACCCTGACAGGGAATTCTGAGCGTATTTGAAATTACAGGGGATTCTCTTCACCACATGAAAGCACATGGCTGCAAGCCACTTGTTTTAAACACATGATAAAGCTGCTAGGTGACCTTTAAGATCTGAAGTTAACAATATGGGGAATGTTATTCCTTACTATGCAATGAATGAATAATGAAATGACAACATCAGGGCCTCACGGTATATTCCTAGACAGTAATTGCATACAGTATAGTATATTCACATCACTCGTCTATTATAAGTGTTGCTACTGTAATATCTGCTTAAAAACACATTCATATGTTTTAAAACAAATATTGCAGGATCACATAATAACAGTATTTATAGATAAGCATGCCACAGCAGCAAAATCCTCTAATGAGCATAACAATGATGCCGATGAAAGTGGTCTGCCCAGTCAGTGTGTCAGCACGTCACGCATGGTTTCATAACAATAGGGAAATCATAGACTTTCATCTCCATTCTGTAAACGTTAGCTTAGTTAAACATTTGTTCAATAGGGCCGAGTGCATGGATAAGTACATAAAGAGAAGCTCAGTAAAACATGAATCCTGTTTTTGCATATCACACATTTGACCTCAGTGCTGTATTAGACGTATATCACGGTATATGTCGGCACATTTATTCAGGACACACACCTTTCTGAATACAAAATGACCTATATACCATGCAGAAAGAAGAGTTAATACTGTCAGAGTATTGCAGGAGAGTTCTCTGATATTTTCAGTAACCTGGGGAAAGTTATTGACTACAGTGAAACTCCACGCAGACTATGCCTACCTTCTTTAAGAAGCTGCCAACACATCTCACGTCTAGCTTCGTAGTGTCCCCAAGACAACATGACAGTTTTCAAATGACCTGATGGCTCATCTGTAAGGTTTAGAAAAAACAATGGACAGTTAATCATTCTCCAGCCGCACAGGTATAGGAAATGTAAGCCACTCCTTTCTGCCTCAGTGCATTGTGGGAGTGTTTACCTGAGCTGACAGCAGTAACTGAAGAAACACACCCTTGTGCACATTCAACCATACCTGTATGAGGGGTGGGGTCTCTGTCTGGCTGAGATATGACACTGCAGGGCATGTACTCTTGCCTTGAACAGAAATCTTTTTTTTTTTTTTTTTTTCAAGACAGTTCAAAGTCCATGATTAAAGAAAGTCACTCATGTTTATAAGACCAATAAAGTATCTTTTCTTCTTGCGATAGTGTAATAATTATTACTTAACAGATTATACTCAGTAACCAGGCATGTATCTAGTAGTTTATTCATATGTAGCTCCTAAAACTGATTTGCAATTACTGAATGTTATGGCAAATTACTCATCATCGACCAATTATTTATAACACACTTTGCAGTAAACTTTTGATAATGAAAGAGAAACATTGAAGTACAATAAACCCTTATTTCACATGCATAATGATTAATAAAAAGAAAATCTATTTTAGTTTGCAAAACAAATAACCTGTAGCTGTAGCTCCAACTGCCCAATTTTTAATCTTGCACTGTTAAAATTATATGTAAGCATCGGTTATTGTTTGTTTAGAGTTTAATGTGCGTGTGTTGTATGTTAGGATGTGCTTTCACTTACGATGAGCAAAATTGTATTGTGCAGCAAAGTTTTGCAGCGGACTTTAGAATGAAGTGTTGCTTCAATCACACTGCACAGCAGAATTAATTAACCATCGCTGTCACAGCTCTGTTTATTCTGAAAATGTGTAATTTGAAGATTGTGAGCCTTAAGCGCGCTATACACTTTCCGATGTGTGCGGGCGATATGAACGATCTCGTTCAGTAATGAGCGAGAAATTATTCATATCGCTTAGTGTCTATGTACCAACGATGCGCCCCCGTGGTCGTTCATCGTTGGTTTTCCCTCGTTCTGCATTGTAAGCCAATTTGGATGATGGTCGTTAATTGTTGAAATCGACCATCGTCCAAATTGGAAACATCGGCAAGTGTGTAGTAGAGCCCATTAGTCAGAGTCAGAGCAGAATGTGTTGTGTATCGCAATTTGATTATGATACATCCCACCCCTGTATGCATGCATAAGGGCATTCTTATTGCTGGTATGCAGGAATACTTACCTGTTGAAACAGCTCTCTCCTGGTGAATAAGTGACTTCCAGGATTATTGCTCATTAGTCCTAATGTATATACATGGCCAATGGCTAGTACATGTGTAAGCTATGGAGACTAGGAAAGAAGTCCATAGACTTCTGTAGGAAGAAGCTCTGGAGAGTTACTCCAGGTCTTGCTAAATACATGCACATCGTTGCCCCATAGAATTCTACAGGGCTTGCTGTGCCACAGGTCAGAGCAAACATCTACTTTCTGCTACGGACCTTTTTAATGAATTTGGTGGTCCATATGTATTGGGGTAAACCCTTAGAAAACTGCAGGTTTTGCCACATTTTGTAGCTTGCTACCTCCCACCCTCATTAGGGAATCAATTGCTGGTGAATCCTTCACCCAGCTGAATCTGTGCAGTACCCATCGTACTTTACAGCAGTGGGATTTTGCACCATAGGGTAGCAAGCACTTTTTTGCAAATCGTCTGGATGAGTGAAGGTTGTTGGACGGGCTGCCGTCAACAAGTCTTAAACGCCGTAGCAACAGCTATTCATAGCCTTCGTCGGCAATTGAATTCTGCACATAGTCTAAAATGCCATTTTTTCTTTTTACATCAAGTTGCAATTTTTTTGTATTACACATGTGGATTTTTACAATCTGCATTTTTTCAGTCTCAAATTGTCTGTTACTAGGGAGGGGAGACAGGTTACAATGGACATAAGGCCTAATTCAGATCTGATCGCAGCAGCAAATTTGTTAGCTAATGGGCAAAACCATGTGCACTGCAGAGGGGAGGGGTGCAGAATAACATGTGCAGAGAGAGTTAGATCTCGGTGGGTTATTTTGTTTCTGTGCAGGCTAAATACTGGCTGCTTTATGTTTACACTGCAATTTAGATTTCAGTTTGTACACACCACACCCAAATCTAACTCTCTCTGCACATGTTATATCTGCCCCCCCCCACCCCCCCCCCCCCCCCCCCCCCCCCACCCCCCCGCAGTGCACATGGTTTCTGCAATCAGATCTGAATTATGCCCGTAGAGTCTGGTGAAGTGGGCGTGTATTAGCAGACATTGGACATGTTTGCAAAGGGATCAGTACGAGATCCCCCGGAAGAGATCCCGGCGGTTGGAATACCGACACCGGGATCCCGACTGGCACAATCCCAACAGGGGGGCGAGCGTCACGCAGCCCCTTGCGGGCCCGGTGCCTCGCTTTGCTCGGCACACTCATTTATTGTCCCTCTATGGGTGTCGGGAACACCCATAGAGGGAGAATATGTCGGGATTGTGCCGGTCGGGATCCCGGTGTCGGGATTCCGACCGCCAGGATCCCGTCCAGCGGGATCTTGACCGCATCCCGTTTACAAACACGGTGGGCTTTCAGTAATAGTACAGTATAGGTCAGTATTCTCAGAGTCCAACTAAAATGGCAGCTGGTAAGTTTCAAACACAGCCTATTGGAGGGTTCTGAGTTGCATGTGCTCTGACCCTGGTGAAAGTGTAAAATTGATGATGATGATGATGATGATGACGATGATGATGATGATGATGATGATGATTAACTGGTTGCAACTGGTGAAAACACACACTTTGTGCAAAACCCGTAAGACTATGCAACAGTGTTTTAGAAGTGATTTTACAATTCACTATAAAAATAAAGAATGCACAATTGGGGATGTGGAACCCTTTACAAATGTTCTAAATGTCAGAAAATTATTATATTTTAGATTGCTTTACTAAGCATTGCAGATGCACCAATCCGTGGGTTCTTATTATCTCGTCTATCCGTCCATTAATGTGATTTCCTTGTGCTCTGTTTTTTTCTTTTTTTCTTTCTTTTTTTTTTAGCATTTTGTGAATACTCGTTGAACCCATACAATCCAGCCTCATCTCACCCAGGTATGACAGGGCATCTCACCCAGGTACAACAGGACATCTCACCCAGGTACGACAGGGCATCTCACCCAGGTGTGAGAGGGCATCTCACCCAGGTACGACAAGGCATCTCACCCAGGTGCGACAGGGCATCTCACCCAGGTGAGACAGGGCATCTCACCCAGGTGAGACAGGGCATCTCACCCAGGTACGACAAGGCATCTCACCCAGCTGCGACAGGGCATCTCACCCAGGTGAGACAGGGCATCTCACCCAGGTGAGACAGGGCATCGCACCCAAGTGAGACAGGGCATCTCATCCATGTGCGACAGGGCATCTCACCCAGGTGCGACAGGACATCTCACCCAGGTACGACAGGGCATCTCACCCAGGTGTGAGAGGGCATCTCACCCAGGTACGATAAGGCATCTCACCCAGGTGCGACAGGGCATCTCACCCAGGTGAGACAGGGCATCTCACCCAGGTGAGACAGGGCATCTCACCCAGGTGAGACAGGGCATCGCACCCAAGTGCGACAGGGCATCTCATCCAGGTGCGACAGGGCATCTCACCCAGGTGCGACAGGGCATCTCACCCAGGTGAGACAGGGCATCGCACCCAGGTGCGACAGGGCATCTCACCCAGGTGCGACAGGGCATCGCACCCAGGTGCGACAGGGCATCTCACCCAGGTGCGACAGGGCATCTCACCCAGGTGCGACAGGGCATCTCACCCAGGTGCGACAGGGCATCTCACCCAGGTGCGACAGGGCATCGCACCCAGGTGCGACAGGGCATCTCACCCAGGTGCGACAGGGCATCGCACCCAGGTGCGACAGGGCATCTCATCCAGGTGCGACAGGGCATCTCACCCAGGTGCGACAGGGCATCTCACCCAGGTGCGACAGGACATCTCACCCAGGTGCGACAGGGCATCTCACCCAGGTGCGACAGGGCATCTCACCCAGGTGCGACAGGACATCTCACCCAGGTGCGACAGGGCATCTCACCCAGGTGCGACAGGGTATCTCATCGCGGTACGACAGGATATCTCTACCAGGTACGACATTGGGTGGGAAATTAAGGCAATGTAAATGAGTCACAACTCGAGATTTGCAAATGTGACCCACTCTAAATAGGATGCAAAGATGCAAATGCCTATACAATAGCATCTTGCAATTCCAGGTGCGTCTGATTCTGAATAAAGTCCTGTTTCAGTGGAAGTTTCCACCTCTTCAAAATGGAAAAGTCCCTCTGCAAATCTCCATTTGTGGAAAATTTGGATATGACTTGGCTCCTCTGCAGTTATCACTAGTCTGTCATACCTCAAATTGTTTTTTTAGGTTTTATTCTTTTTTTAAATATCCAAAAACTGAAACTGATATTAAGAACAGATGAAAACAGAAATAAACGTGAAGTAAATACTGTTTATTTTAAAGCCACAACTTTTAAAAACTAATATAATGTTTGGGTCTTTTTAGAGCTAAAATTTTAGATAAATAAAACTGAGCGTATATTAACAGATAAATAATACATCTGTATTACATCTGTAAGTAATACATCTGATATATGTAGATTGACAGATAAGTAATACATCTGTTTTCCTCCACAATAGTACTCCCAATTCCAGCTAATGTTTACGTGCTTGGAATTATATATATCTCTACATAGTTAAAATGGTTGTACATACCAGATATATTGAGTGTACATATTCATAAAACACAAACTGCAGGTATGAAGCTATGCTTTCTGCCATCCGTGGCAAAGACTCGGCTCCCCACACTGTTAGACAGTAGTCACTATCTATCAATATGATATATAGATGATATCATGTAGAGAATATCACAGTGACCACTGTACAATACATTTCTCTGACGTCCTAGTGGATGCTGGGAACTCCGTAAGGACCATGGGGATTAGCGGGCTCTGCAGGAGACTGGGCACTCTAAAAGAAAGATTAGGTACTATCTGGTGTGCACTGGCTCCTCCCTCTATGCCCCTCCTCCAGACCTCAGTTAGAATCTGTGCCCGGCCCGAGCTGGTTGCACACTAGGGGCTCTCCTGAGCTCCTAGTAAAGAAAGTATTTGTTAGGTTTTTTATTTTCAGTGAGATCTGCTGGCAACAGACTCACTGCTACGAGGGACTAAGGGGAGAAGAAGCGAACCTACCTGCTTGCAGCTAGCTTGGGCTTCTTAGGCTACTGGACACCATTAGCTCCAGAGGGATCGAACACAGGCCCAGCCTCGGTCGTCTGGTCCCGGAGCCGCGCCGCCGTCCCCCTTACAGAGCCAGAAGCAAGAAGAACGTCCTGGAAATCGGCGGCTGAAGACTTCGGTCTTCATTAAGGTAGCGCACAGCACTGCAGCTGTGCGCCATTGCTCCCTATGCACACCACATACTCCGGTCACTGATGGGTGCAGGGCGCTGGGGGGGGCGCCCTGGGCTGCAATTAGAGTACCTTAACTTTGGCAAACAACACATAATATAGCCTAATAAGCTATATATGTGTAAAAATCCCCTGCCATAATACAATTATAAGAGCGGGAGAAGTCCGCCGAAAAAGGGGCGGGGCTATCTCCCTCAGCACACTGGCGCCATTTTCTCTTCACAGTGCAGCTGGATGACAGCTCCCCAGGCTCTCCCCTGCAGTTTCCAGGCTCAAAGGGTTAAAAAGAGAGGGGGGGCACTAAATTAAGGCGCAAAACTGTATATAAAAAGCAGCTATAGGGAAAAATCACTTTCTATTAGTGTAAATCCCTGATTAAATAGCGCTGTGGTGTGTGCTGGCATACTCTCTCTCTGTCTCCCCAAAGGACTTTGTGGGGTCCTGTCCTCAGTCAGAGCATTCCCTGTGTGTGTGCGGTGGGTCGGTACGGCTGTGTCGACTTGTTTGATGAGGAGGCTTATGTGGAGGCGGAGCAGGTGCCGATAAATGTGATGTCACCCCCTGCGGGACCGACACCAGAGTGGGTGGATATGTGGAAGGTATTAACCGACAGTGTCAACTCCTTACATAAAAGGCTGGATGACGTAACAGCCATGGGACAGCCGGCTTCTCAGCCCGCGCCTGCCCAGGCGTCTCAAAGGCCATCAGGGGCTCAAAAACGGCCGCTACCTCAGATGGCAGACACAGATGTCGACACGGAGTCTGACTCCAGTGTCGACGAGGTTGAGACATATACACAATCCACTAGGGGCATCCGTTGCATGATTTCGGCAATGAAAAATGTGTTACACATTTCTGACATTAACCCAAGTACCACTAAAAAGGGGTTTTATGTTTGGGGAGAAAAAGCAGCCAGTGTTTTGTTCCCCCATCAGATGAATTGAATGAAGTGTGTGAAGAAGCGTGGGTTTCCCCCGATAAGAAACTGGTAATTTCTAAAAAGTTACTGATGGCGTACCCTTTCCCGCCAGAGGATAGGTCACGTTGGGAGATATCCCCTAGGGTGGATAAGGCGCTCACACGTTTGTCAAAAAAGGTGGCACTGCCGTCTCAGGATACGGCCACCTTGAAGGAGCCTGCTGATAGAAAGCAGGAGGAAATCCTGAAGTCTGTATATACACACTCAGGTATTATACTGAGACCTGCAATTGCCTCAGCATGGAGGTGTAGTGCTGCTGCAGCGTGGTCTGATACCCTGTCAAATAATAGTGTTACCCTCGACAGGGATACTATTTTGCTAACCATAGAGCATATTAAAGACGTCGTCTTATATATGAGGGATGCACAGAGGGATATTTGCCGGCTGGCATCCAGAATTAATGCAATGTCCATTTCTGCCAGGAGGGTATTATGGACCCGGCAGTGGACAGGTGATGCTGATTCTAAAAGGCACATGGAGATTCTGCCTTATAAGGGTGAGGAATTGTTTGGGGATGGTCTCTCGGACCTCGTATCCACAGCAACAGCTGGGAAGTCAAAATTTTTACCTCAGGTTCCCTCACAGCCTAAGAAAGCACCGTATTATCAGGTACAGTCCTTTCGGCCTCAAAAAAGCAAGCGGGTCAAAGGCGCTTCCTTTCTGCCAGAGGCAAGGGAAGAAGGAAAAAGGCTGCACCAGACAGCCAGTTCCCAGGATCAAAAATCTTCCCCCGCTTCCTCTAAGTCCACCGCATGACGCTGCGGCTCCACAGGCTGAGCCAGGTGCGGTGGGGGCGCGTCTCCGGAACTTCAGCGACCAGTGGGCTCGCTCACAGATGGATCCCTGGGTTCTGCAAGTAGTATCACAGGGATACAAGCTGGAGTTCGAGGCGACTCCCCCTCGCCGTTACCTCAAATCAGCCTTGCCTGCTGCCCTCAGAGAAAGGGAGGTAGTACTGGCGGCAATTCACAAGCTGTATCTTCAGCAGGTGATAATCAAGGTACCCCTCCTTCAACAGGGACGGGGTTACTATTCCACAATGTTGTGGTACCGAAACCAGACGGTTCGGTGAGACCCATTCTAAATTTAAAATCCTTGAACATTTATATAAAAAAGTTCAAGTTCAATGTACCTCAAGGGTGTGGTACAGGACTGTCATTACCAATTCCAGATGTTGCCGTCTGGTCTGTCCACGGCACCGTGGGTATTTACCAAGGTAATGGCCGAAATGATGATGCTCCTCCGAAAGAAGGGAGTCATGATTATTCCGTACTTGGACGATCTCCTTATAAAGGTGAGGTCCAAAGAGCAGTTGCTAGTCGGCGTGGCACTATCTCAGGAAGTGCTGCATCAGCACGGCTGGATTCTGAATATCCCAAAGTCGCAGCTGATTCCTGCGACGCGTCTGCTGTTCTTGGGCATGATTCTGGACACAGAACAGAAGAAGATATTTCTCCCGGAGGAGAAGGCCCAGGAATTATCATCTCTGGTCAGGGTCCTCCTGAAACCAAAGCAGGTGTTGGTGCATCACTGCACGCGAGTCCTGGGAAAGATGGTAGCTTCTTACAAAGCAAGTCCCTTCGGCAGATTCCATGCAAGGATCTTCCAGTGGGATTTGTTGGACAAGTGGTCCGGATCGCATCTCCAGATGCATCGGTTAATCACCCTGTCCCCGAGGGCCAGGGTGTCTCTGCTGTGGTGGCTGCAGAGTGCTCATCTGCTCGAAGGCCGCAGATTCGGCATACAGGACTGGGTCCTGGTGACCACGGATGCAAGCCTCCGAGGTTGGGGGGCAGTCACCCAGGGAAGAAACTTCCAAGGACAATGGTCAAGTCAGGAAACTTCCCTACACATAAATATTCTGGAACTAAGGGACATTTACAACGCCCTGAGTCAAGCAGAACCCCTGCTTCAAAACCAACCGGTTCTCATTCAGTCAGACAACATCACAGCGGTCGCCCATGTAAACCGCCAGGGCGGCACAAGAAGCAGGATGGCAATGGCGGAAGCCACAAAGATTCTTCGATGGGCGGAGAATCACGTGCAAGCACTGTCAGCAGTGTTCATTCCGGGAGTGGACAACTGGGAAGCAGACTTCCTCAGCAGGCACGACCTCCACCCGGGAGAGTGGGGACTTCATCCAGAGGTCTTCCAGCTGATTGTGAACCGTTGGGAACGGCCACAGGTGGACATGATGGCGTCCCGCCTCAACAAAAAGCTAAAAAGATATTGCGCCAGGTCAAGGGACCCTCAGGCGATAGCTGTGGACGCTCTAGTGACACCGTGGGTGTACCAGTCGGTTTATGTGTTCCCTCCTCTTCCTCTCATACCCAAGGTACTGAGAATAATAAGAAGGAGAGGAGTAAGAACTATACTCATTGTTCCGGATTGGCCAAGAAGAGCTTGGTACCCAGAACTTCAAGAAATGATCTCAGAGGACCCTTGGCCTCTGCCGCTCAGACAGGACCTGCTGCAGCAGGGGCCCTGTCTGTTCCAAGACTTACCGCGGCTGCGTTGACGGCATGGCGGTTGAACACCGGATCCTAAAGGAAAAGGGCATTCCGGAGGAAGTCATTCCTACGCTGATTAAAGCTAGGAAGGATGTGACCGCAAAACATTATCACCGCATATGGCGGAAATATGTTGCTTGGTGTGAGGCCTGGAAGGCCCCAACGGAGGATTTTCAGCTGGGTCGATTTCTGCACTTCCTACAGTCAGGGGTGACTATGGGCCTCAACTTGGGTTCCATTAAGGTCCAGATTTTGGCTTTGTCGATTTTCTTCCAAAACGAACTGGCTTCACTGCCTGAAGTTCAGACTTTTGTTAAAGGAGTGCTGCATATTCAGCCCCCTTTTGTGCCTCCAGTGGCACCTTGGGATCTCAACGTGGTGTTGGATTTCCTAAAGTCACATTGGTTGAGCCACTTAAAACCGTGGAGCAAAAATATCTCACGCGGAAAGTGGTCATGCTGTTGGCCTTGGCTTCGGCCAGGCGTGTATCAGAATTGGCGGCTTTGTCATGTAAAAGCCCTTATCTGATTTTTCATATGGATAGGGCGGAATTGAGGACTCGTTCCCAATTTCTTCCTAAGGTGGTATCAGCGTTTCATTTGAACCAACCTATTGTGGTGCCTGCGGCTACTCGGGACTTGGAGGATTCCAAGTTGCTGGACGTAGTCAGGGCCCTGAAAATCTATGTTTCCAGGATGGCTAGAGTCAGAAAAACTGACTCGCTATTTATCCTGTATGCACCCAACAAGCTGGGTGCTCCTGCTTCAAAGCAGACTATTGCTCGCTGGATCTATAGCACGATTCAACTTGCACTTTCTGCGGCTGGACTGCCGAATCCTAAATCAGTAAAAGCCCATTCCACGAGGAAGGTGGGCTCTTCTTGGGCGGCTGCCCGAGGGGTCTCGGCTTTACAGCTTTGCCGAGCTGCTACTTGGTAGGGTTCAAACACATTTGCAAAATTCTACAAGTTTGATACCCTGGCTGAGGAGGACCTTGAGTTTGCTCATTCGGTGCTGCAGAGTCATCCGCACTCTCCCGCCCGTTTGGGAGCTTTGGTATAATCCCCATGGTCCTTACGGAGTTCCCAGCATCCACTAGGACGTCAGAGAAAATAAGAATTTACTCACCGGTAATTCTATTTCTCGTAGTCCGTAGTGGATGCTGGGCGCCCATCCCAAGTGCGGATTGTCTGCAATACTTGTATATAGTTATTGCCTAACTAAAGGGTTATTGTTATGAGCCATCTGTTCGTGAGGCTCAGTTGTTATTCATACTGTTAACTGGGTATAGTATCACGAGTTGTACGGTGTGATTGGTGTGGCTGGTATGATTCTTACCCGGGATTCCAAATCCTTTCCTTATTGTGTCAGCTCTTCCGGGCACAGTTTCCCTAACTGAGGTCTGGAGGAGGGGCATAGAGGGAGGAGCCAGTGCACACCAGATAGTACCTAATCTTTCTTTTAGAGTGCCCAGTCTCCTGCGGAGCCCGCTATTCCCCATGGTCCTTACGGAGTTCCCAGCATCCACTACGGACTACGAGAAATAGAATTACCGGTGAGTAAATTCTTATTTTAGCAGCACAGTGATGGCAATATAAAGCAGAGAACATCACAGTGACTACCATGTAATACAGAGCTTCAATTACCTCCATATAATAAAGTGTATCAGTGTCTACCATGTAATAAATACAGTGTAATACAAGGAGCATCAGTGATCACAATATAATACAGGGAGTATCAGTGATGCAATATAATGCAGAGAGATTAGCGTCAATCATATATACAGAGGGCATCAGTGACACCATAGAAATCTGTCCTCCTACACCTATGCTTTTTCTGCCTTATGGCACAAAATGCCTGGTGTGATTTAAAGTGGGTACACACTAGTAGATATATCTGCAGATCAATTGATCGGCAGATATATCTATGGACGGATTGGGCAGTGTGTTGTGCATACACACTGCCCGATCCATCGGGGACTGACGTCATGAACTGGGCGGGCGTGTACACACGCCCGCCCAGTTCAGCTGTCAATCACCGCCGGCCGCCGCCGCAGCATGTGTACGGGCGGTCGGCCGACCGCCTCATACACACACACAGCGACGCGCCAATATATCGGTAGATATATTGGCCGTCGGCTGTGCTGTGCGGCCGACGCGATACATCTGTGAACGACGGAGTTCACAGACGTATCGGCCATACACACTGGCCGACGCTCCCGCGATATATCGGCCGTTCAAGAGAACGGCCGACATATCGACCAGTGTGTACAGGCCTTTAGACACTTTGCCATTGGGAGCAATTCCCGTGCTTCAGTACTTTTTCCTGACCTTTATGTCTTAGGGGTTAATTCAGAGTTGATTGCAGCAGCAAATTTGTTAGCAGTTTGGCAAAACCATGTGCACTGCAGGTGTGGCAGATATAACATTTGCAGAGAGAGTTAGATTTGGGCCGGCTGTAGTGTAGTGTGTGTAGATAAGCAGCTAATTGTATACTAAGTGGTATATTCAATTGCAGTCGGAAACTGCCATCTTGTTGGAAAGATGGCAGTTTATGACTTTTTTAGGTTGGAAACTGTTCCGACCTATTCAATACCCCTGCTTTTTTTCCGACAATTCGGCAATTCCAACTTGACGGAAAACACATGGATCTGTGGATTAGCTGCGGATCCATGTGTTTTGTCGGATTAAAAAAAGTCAGATTGACATTGTTGGGAATGGCAAAATCCTGTCGGATGGTGAGATGCCTCCTTGTACTTCTCACCATTACTCCCAGCCTCCTTCCTAGAACAGGCACTCTCAGGTTCTGCCATTCCTGGCAATGCCACAAAGAGAAGTTCTGCAGGCTGTCTGGAAATGTCGGATTTGTCCAGTTATTAAATACTGCATTGTCGGATCCTTTCCATCGGAAAGGATCCGACAAGCATTGAATACCCCCCTAAGTACGTAGTTAGTAGTATTAGTATTTGTTGTTGCAAAGGAATCGGTATAAATTAGAAGATTAAGCATAGTGATGACCTCTGAAAATCACTTGTATAGGACCTCTGTCTTTTACCTTTTTATCCAGATTGCATACTTTTTCAAGAATTTTAAATCTTATTTCACTAATAATGTACTATGGGCCTGATTCAGAGTTCGGCACAGGTCCGCTGCAGCACACAAATTCTCGATTATCGGGAATCTGCAGCAGCGCAAGGTCCGTTCTGTGCATGTGCAGAACAGGCCTTGCAATGTCATGCACAGTTCCCCTCTGATGCTGTCTGATTGACAGGAAGTGGGGTTGAGAGGGCTGGAGGAGGTCTGCATTCCCAGAAACGGGGGCATTTCTGTAGTGTACCAAATGGACTTATTTGCTGTGATTTGAGGATAGGTGTACATGAACGCATCTGTAAAATAGAGAGCATCAGTAAAAGCCAATCAGCTCCTGTCATTTTCAAACACAGCCTGTAACATGGCAGTTAGGAGTTGATTGGTTGGTACTTTATCTCTCTCCAAGGCTTAGTAAATTGACTCCAAGGAAACTAAATAATTCACCTGGCACCCACATTGTTCTAAGCTTTAGAGAGCCAGCCCATTAATTGCTAATTAGACATATGCGCAATCATGGCTCCCTTGGAAACTACAGGAAACATGATGTCATCAATGTTTATTCCTGCATAAAAAAAAAAAATACTGTATGGATTATTAAAACCCAACTCATGTTTCGCACAATGACCCTAATGGTAGAGCATATAATTATATGCTGGACCATTGCCATGGTAGGTAACAAGATGTAAAAAAAACAGTAGAAAAGAATATGAATGAATACACCTTAATCAAACATTTATAATGAATAAACAGAAATACTTTATATGTCTTATGGTTTGATCATGGCTCAGTCCCTTTGCTCTACCCAAGATCTGTGCCTCTCACCCACCTTGTACCTGTTTCCATTTGCAAATACAAGAAATTTTTCGGGCTATACAAACTATGCGGAATACCCTCCCTTGTACAACAAGGCTTTTCACTTGCCTACAAACCTTCCAGTGTCCCTCAGAACTCATCTTTTTAGTCAAACTTAATTTCTGAGCAACCATACTAGCCTCACTAGTTCCTTCTAAACCAATTACCACCAAACTACGTTGTTCACATAAGCTTACATTTATTCTCCTTCTGTATTCAAATCCCTCTGACCCCTAACTGGTGCCCTCTCAGCAGTGGTGGATTAACATTTTTGGGGCCCTGAAGCTTGAACTGTTATGTGTACTGATGCCGCTTTGCAACCAGCAACAATAGATCAACATCCAACAAGGTCCAAAGGGCCTTGCTGCCCTTGCAAGGACCTTGTGCCCAAATGGCGGAGAACAGGCTGGTGTGGTGGAGTTCTTGAAAATGGGCCATACAGTGAGCCCCTTGTCACCAGCCTGTGTCTGCAGATACAGGCTAGGTATTTGGCATGGTGAGATGCCTCCTTGTCCCAGGCTCCTTCTCACCTACATTACTCCCAGCCTACTTCCTAGGACAGGCACTCTCAGGTTCTGCCATTCCTGGCAATGCCACAAAAAGAATTTCTGCTGACTTTCTGGAAATGTAGTTTAGAATGGTTACACGTTTCACGCTTTTTACAGAGCAAAAATCACAGAGCTAGACTACAACTCCCAATAGCTCCCACGGTACAAAGCGACACACATCCAAGTTGCAATAGCAGCTATGCTGTACTAGAAGCCTGGTTGTCACTGTGTTATTGCTGACGAGCCATAGGGTTACTAAAAACAAGTGGTAATAGAGTTAGTGGTAAAAATGGGCCCCTCTGGGATTACAGGCCATGAAGCTTAAGATTCATTAGTTTCAGAGTAGATCTGCCCCTGCCTCTCAGCATAAAATAAGTGGCACTTAGTCTTATGTAGCAAGCTCATACTGTACTTCCATGTACAATATGTGGACAAAAGTGATTGGACACCCCTGCACAAGAGAAATGATGGCTCCTGCAGCAGACATGTGTTCGTGAAGGTATAAAACGAAATGACTTGCCAGAAGGAGCTATCCGAGTTTGAAAAGGGTATCATCATAGGCTGCTTGATCAGAGGTATGAGTGTGAGAAGCATTGCAGATGTTAAGAAGGTTCCTAAATCCACTGTGTCTTTTGTCATTAATGTGTAGAAGAAGAGCAGTCATTGCAGGAATGCACCTTACCCTGGAAGACCCCCAGAACTCAACCCAGGGACTGGGGAGTAATAAACGGGGAGCTGCAAAAGAACAGGGGTTGTCCCATACATACCATTGCACTAGAGTTTCAAATGGCCACTAATGTGTCGGTTTCAACATGGACACTTTGTGGGGAGGCCCATGCACTTGGATATTATGGAGGAGCAGCTGCTCATAAACCTCTTATCACAAAGAAGAATGTAGCCCAGCAATTATGATGGTGTAAAGAGTGCAAAAACTGGAGAGTGGAACAATAGCGGCGAGGGTTATGGAGTCACAAATCACGTTTTACGCTTTTCAGATGGATGTGTTTGGGTTTTGTGATTGCCAGGAGAACATCTGATGCCAGAGTTTATAGTACCTACAGTAAAGCATAGAGGGGGTGGCACTATGTCATGGGGATGTTTCTGCTGGTTTAGCATCTGTCCAGGAGCAGTTTGGCCACCAGGAAGATTCCTGGTAGGCCGACATGTCTGTGGGGCCTGGTAAGTGAGTTGTCAGGTGCCGCCCCCCCCCCACGTTTAGTTCCCACTCCACTCTGATCTGGTCTCGAACACAACTGCAGGAAAAGATGCAAGGAAGTCCACAACTACATACAATCAGGCCCTATAAGGAGGGATCCTTCCCTCTTAACAGATCGCACCCTCTCATCAGACTACACCTCTATTAGGGCCACTTCTTTAAATTTCCTTGGCTGGTTTTCCATCCCATTGTGATGAATCAACTGCGACCCACACTTGGAGAGGCAGCTGGAACACAATGTGATGAACACCAACCACATATCAAGTACATATAAATCAAAAAATAAAAATGGTTCAAGCACTCTTTCACAATGGTATAACAATCCTAAATGAATATGAGAGGTAGTGTCCCTTATAATTCTGTGGGGATTCCTGTCCAGCTTGAGTCCAGATCTTAACCCCATTGAGAACCTCTGGGATGAATTGGAGCAACGGGTGCATTCTAGACTGACTCCTTCAGTGTCACACTTTGTCACTGTACTTAAGGAGGAATGGCAAAACAGGAACCTGTGAACAGTTTGACAAGAAGGGTGTCTGCAGTGATCACTGCACGTGGTAGGCCTACAAAGTACTAACATCAATAAAATCTTGTTACTCTATTTGCTGTCAGTGTCCAATCACTTTTATCTATATAGTGTACAGTGTATTGTAATTGTATATTGTAATCTTGCGAGCAGGGATCTCTTATCACTTAGTCAGTCTGTTATTACTGTTTGTCACCAGTTGTGAAATGCTACAGAATATGTAGGCAACTATAAAAACAAATTTTAATGAGTACAACAGATATAACCTTGAACAAATACACATATTTGCTGTAACTGTACATTTTAATATCTACAGAAAATAATAATGGGTATATTTTGTCATTGAAAAAATATAATGAGGCTATCTCAGTTAATAATCATTACAAAGTATTTTTTAACAGACTCTTTTTCTATACAAATTCCATAAATAAGAAAACTCCACTAATCAAAATAATCCCAATTTGTTAAAAAAAATAAAAAAAATACACAATTTGCATTGATAGAGTAGATAACAGGAAATTAATCCCAATGAAAAGGTTGTAGAATATAAAAATTATGGGACATGAATTTGGCACATAAAGTTGGCAATAAGCAAGTAAAAGGAGGCACAAACATGAAACATGAAGCCTGACATCACCATGGAAACATGCACATGCAGCAGACATATTACATATGTTTAATGGAAAAATTGACATTTCTTGTTCCAAAATCTCAGGAATGTCTGTCATTCACAATCCCTATATGTCTTGTATATGCAATGTGGCAAGCTGGTTCCTGCTAGGAATGTGACAGTCCAAGGAATGGGAGTGAAATATCAATTCCAATTCACTGTTAGCAGGCAAATGAAATGTTATTTTTACATAGCTGAAACCTTTTTTCACCCATACATTTATAGTAAAAAGTATTTTTGACTTTCAATGTGTCATCCATAATGAAAAATGTTTCAGACGAATAGAAAACATTTAAATTAATTGTTCCCCGGACACATTTTATGTTTATTTAATGAAATCTGAATGTTCATATATTTTGTAACATTCAGTAAATGTACTGTTATTTATAACCAATGACTGCTCTAGGCTGTAACCACACAAAACAATGCTGGAAACATCTGGCCATAGATTAAACTGGGTGGGGAACAAAAAATATATTTTTATGTGGTGCCTGGAATTTTAGACCAGATTCTGGGATTAGTTCTAGGAGCTCTAGTTTTTGAGATATCGCTGACGTCATTACCTATTGTTCTTATGATTACTTTATATATACACTTATGATTTTGCTGATGTTCTGTTGATGTTTGCATGTGTACTTTACATGTTCAGACTTTTCTTGGGAACTATAAGGCCGCTAACTACACTGAACTTGTGAAGAATATGCTCACTTCTTTCCGTACACTTGCTTGTAACATGAGCATCAAAGTGTAATACCTTCACATTTGGATCGATTTCCACATTGTCTTGGCGATGTAAGCAGGGCCGGATTAAACCCGCCGTACACATGGGGAGAGATTTTTGCTGAGCAATCTATCAGTTACCGCTCAGCACACATCTCTCCCCCTCCCTCAGCACAGCACGATGTTGCTGAGCAAGGGGGGCGGATGGGGGGACGGCGCTCATTTCACCCAGCGGTTGAAACGGGCGGTGTGCTAGATTGTGCCTGCGTGCAGGCCAATCAAGCACCGGCAATAGCAATGCGCTGAGCCGTACATCCTTATCGCTGTGGGGCATACACACGGAGAGATCCGTGCTTAACTTCTAAGCAATCTAGTCATATTGCTTAGAATTTAAGCACGGATCTCTCCGTGTGTACCCCCCCCCCCCAAAGGCCTCGAGGGACCTAGGGCTCCCAAGACAGGTGGTCTCCTCCCAACCCTTCCTGCCAACCACCATTAACCCCCTGGCTGCATGTGCTGCTCTCTTCACCCCCCCCCCCCCCCCCCCAACGAGGCCAGCCACCAGCAACGGGAGCCACGCTGCAGCAGGTAGAGAAAACTCCAGGCTGCCGGGGAAGAAGGGATCCACGCTGCCAGGGGAGGAGTGCGGCTGTGAATGCAGCTTCCTTTCCCATTCCCTTGGCAGCACGGTCGAAGACTGAGTCATGCAACCTCCAGCCTCCGCTGCTGCCAGGAGACCTGCTGCTGGTGGTGGAGGCTGGAGAATGGCGACAGAGCCGTGCAGAGCCCCCTCTTAATCTGGCTCTGGATGTAAGCAACAAACTGGGAGAGCAATTTCACCAGGAAATAAGGACCATGGAAGAATGGTACCGCGGATGATGGGATGTGCATATGATGGAGGACTACTGTTGGAGCATCCACCGCAAATGTCCAGGAACATCTATCGCAGGAAATTACAGAAATGCGGTTTCAGCTAAATGTCTTAATGAAGAAACTTTTGTTTTGTTGTTCGTGTTCTAGGCTTCTAGGGATTGATCTCCTTTGTACCGTCATCTGATTGCCATTCATTACCTGTATAATACAATAATATGTATAAATGTATAAATTTGTACGGATATATGTCATATCTTGATGAGCAGACCTGATGGCAAAAAAAACGAATGTCATTTTCAGAATCTACGACCCCAAATTACCCCAAAAAGCGTCTAACATCTCCATCACAAAAAGTTGTGTTCCCCAGTGTTAGTTATCTGCAAGCACTTCTGAATTTTAGCCAGAGCAATCAGTAATAAGATTTATGGGCCTAATTCAGAGTTGATCGCAGCAGCAAATTTGTTAGCAGTTGGGCAAAACCATGTGCACTGCAGGAGGGGGGGGGGGGGGTAGATATAACATGTGTAGAGAGAGTTACATTATGCTGGGGTGTATTCAATCTGAAATCTAAATTGCAGTGTAAATATAAAGCAGCCAGTATTTACCCTGCACAGAAAGAAAATAACCCACCCAAATCTAACTCTCTCTGCACGTTATATCTGCCCCACCTGCAGTGAACGTGGTTTTGCCCAAGTGCTAACAAATTTGATGCTATGATCAGGTCTGAATTAGGACCTATGTTCTTTTATGTTAAAATAGCACATGCTCAAAATTCAAAAGTGGAGTTTACAACATAATTGGTCAAAAACAAACAAAAACAAAGAAAGGAACATCTGTATGTAGCCGGCGTTCACAACACATGGGGGCAAATTTGGTAACCAGCAGGTTTCATATAATTTACAGTATAAACAAATAGGCATCAATGGCAGTTTGGGGTGGCTACAGAGAGTATTTAGGGCCCCATTTATCAATGAATGTTAATGACAGAAGCATATTTAGTTTAGTATCACTGCAACACTAATGAATATGTAGTTGATATTCAGCATTACTAACCTCACCGGGTGGTCTTCAGTATGCTGGCGGTCAGGCTCCCGGCGACCAGCATACCGGCGCCGGAAGCCCGACAGCCGGCATACCGACACTTATTCTCCCTCGTGGGGGTCCACGACCCCCCTGGAGGGAGAATAAAATAGGGTTGCGCGCGTAGCGCGCCACCGTGCCCGTAGCGTGGCGAGCGCAGCGAGCCCGCAAGGGGCTCATTTGCGCTCACCACACTGTCGGTAAGCCGGCGGCCGGCCTCCCGGCGCCGGTATGCTGGTCGCCGGGAGGCCGCCCACCGGCAGATCGTAGTGAACCCACCTCACCAATGAGGTCCAGCAATGTCTTACTACTCAGCAGCATCCTCCGCTCTGCTACTGCCGTGCTTCAGTGTCATGTGCATGCAGGGGCGTTAGAACATTTATGGGCTGGGGGTGGCAAGATATCCTTATTTGGCACCCCCTGGGGGCAGATCCACAGAGGCGGTACAAAATGGAGACGGCACAATGGTGGGGAGGAGGTGGGAAGAGAGAGGGAGACTGTCAGGGAAAGAAAGAGGAAGGGAGAGAGAGAGAGACTGTCAGGGAGAGTGAGGGAGAGAAAGGCACAGTGTCAGGTAGAGAGAGAAACAATGTCAAAGAGAGAGAGGAACAAGAGGAGAGAGAATGTTAGGGAGAGAGAAGCTAGAGTGTTAGAGAGGAGCAAGAGTGTTAGGGAGAGAGGAGAGAGAGTGTTAGGGAGAGAGAGGTGAGAGAGTGTTAGGGAGAGAGAGAGGAGTGACAGTGTTAGGGAAAGAGAGAGGAGAGAAAGTATTTGGGAGAGAGAGAAGGGAGAGAGAGTGTTAGGGAGAAAGAGAGGAGCGAGAGTGTTAGGGAGAGAGGAGAGAGAGTTTTAGGGAGAGAGGAGAGAGATTGTTAGGGAGAGAGAGGAGCGAGAGTGTTAGGGAGAGAGGAGAGAGAGTGTTAGGGAGAGAGAGAGTGTTAGGGAGAGAGAGGAGTGCGAGTGTTAGGGAGAGAGGAGAGAGAGTGTTAGGGAGAGAGAGAGTGTTAGGGAGAGAGAGGAGTGCGAGTGTTAGGGAGAGGGGAGAGAGAGTGTTAGGGAGAGGGGAGAGAGAGTGTTAGGGAGAGAGAGAGGAGTGAGAGTTAGGGAGAGAGAGGAGCGAGAGTGTTAGGGACAGAGGAGAGAGTGTTTTAGGGAGAGAGGAGAGAGAGTGTTAGGGAGAGAGAGGGAGAGGAGAAAGAGTGTTAGGGAGAGAGAGAGTGTTAAGGAGAGAGAGTGGAACAGGGAGGGATCTACTAATTGCCTGCATGGTGTCCCGACCACACACATATCTGAGGCTGCCTCTCATCACCAGCTTGTTACCATCCTGGGCTGCGATCTCCCTCCCCATAGGACACCGCTGTTACCGCCGCTCCCACTCTATACCACCGATTCATTGCATGCAGCGCTGGCTGTGTTGAGACCTGCAAACGGCTGTGGTGAGCTAAACATTGGCGGTGGGGATATGACAACAAAGTGCCTGCTCTGTGGGTTTCAAGAGCACTCAGTGAGCTGCAGTACTTACCTCCAGTCTAATTAGTTTTAAACTACACTGGCACACCTCCTAACCAAGCAGTCCACCTTTGGAGTCACAAACTAGCAATCGGTTTGTGCTTAATCATCCTATATTGGAGCTCCATCTGTGTATTAGCTTTTGTGGACATTATAAACAAGATCTGTGGTTATATGGACTTTTACTTTGCAGTGCTTTACATCAGTGTGTTATATTGTTTTTAAACGTATCCTTTTGATATCTATTCTATTTTATAATAAATTGTCAGAGACAAATGCACTTTTATTTCAGCACTCCCTTGTGACATTGTGTACTTTTTTATTCTGAACAGGGAGAGAGATGGAGTGAGACACTATTGTACCTGCCCTGATTACACAGCAGCACAGGAGGCAGGCACTCCTCGGCATTAGGCCACGTCCCCAAAACACCCGCGATTCGCGGCAGTTTGGCACTGCTCTGCCTGGAGTTAGGGGTGGGGGAGTGCCGTTGCCTAGTCCCTGTGCTGCATGGAGGTTGTGATTTGCGGTTTTTAAACTGACCGCACATCGCTCCTCCTGTGTACAGTACATTGGCCGGTGCCTCTAATGTTTGTGAGGGGCGAGCTGCCCCCTTGCCCCACCCATTCCGACGCATCTGTGTGACAGTTTCACCCGGATCCAGAAGTGTCCGTAATGCAGTTGTCGCAGTTATTTCTCTTGTGCTTATGTTAGGAGACCTGAAAAACATGAACTGTTTGGGGTCCAAATAACTGAGACTAAGAACCACTGTTCTAGAGAGCCTATTAATTAATTTGTGAATTTATCTTTAGAGTATTACATATCTCTGTATTTGTTTCCCTGTGAGCTAATTAAGCGGTATATTTACAAAGGCGTGAGTTTTTTTAGAAGTGGAGATGTTACCCATAGCAACCAATCAGATTCTAGCTATTATCTTCTCGAAGCAGCTAGATACATATTAAGTGTAATCTAATTGGTTGCTATGGGTAACATATTCACTTCTAAAAAAAGCCTCACACCTTATTAAATATACCCCTTTGTGTCCACTTTGTATTTGTCAACAATTTACAGTAGCCAATCATTTGTCAGTGCAGCGCACACCAGCTGCCTGTAATGCTTTCCAGTAGGATTTCGTAGCGGATGCCGCAAAGATGAGGAAGTACCGGATTTTTTCCATCCTGCTAAGAAACTTACCTGAACATTGGTGTTTGGGATACATTTCCTTACATATGTATTTTGTCATATTGTTTTCTGCATCTTTTAAAATATATCTAAAAGTTTTTTAACCACAGCCGTGATCACATCATTGACCCCAGATGCTCATCATGGATCCGCAGAGCTAGCGGTGCGGGTGCATCCTAAGGCATCTGAAAAGACATAGACAACGCCACTGTTCTAAATATATGTATTATGTATCAAACGTAGGGGCAGATGTATTAAGCCTGGAGAAGTTATAAAGTGGGAGGTAATAACGCACCAGTCAGTCAGCTCCTAATTGTCATTTTTCAAACCCAGCCTGTAACTTGACAGTTAGGAGTTGGCTGGTACTTTCTCTCTCTCCACTTTATCACTTCTCCAAGCTTAATACATCTGCCCCATAGGGGGGCAGAGTGGAACAACTCTGCCATATACTACACTTGTGTGCTGACCTCAGTATCCTATGCATATTGTATAGTCACTATATACTATACAGGGTAACACCACCTGTTGCATATCAATAATCTATATTGTAGGAGGTTATTCAAACAGATCTTCTCATTCAGGCCTCTGGGTTAATCAGTGTCCAATCTTAAGATCCATTTGCTTCTATTTTTAAAAGTTCTCTCTTTCAATCCCCCTCCTCATTTTCCTGGCAGATGGTTGATGATAATGTATTTAGACTGTCTATATTGTGTCCTCTGACCAGTGGCATAGCAATAGCCCATGCTATGGGGGTGCCGGTGATGATTGGCTCACTGATGCTGACTGATGTTCCCTTCTAGTAATGCTCCTTATAGTAATGCCTATTACACATTATGCCAAACACTGTAATGCACATTACACATTATGCCACACACCGTAATGCACATTACACATTATGCCACACACCGTATCGACCATTACACAATATGCCACACACCATAATGCCCATTACACAATATGCCGCACACCATAATGCCCATTACACAATATGCCACACACCATAATGCCCATTACACATTATGCCACACCGTATCGACCATTACACAATATGCCACACACCATAATGCCCATTACACATTATGCCACACACCATAATGCTCATTGCACAATGACACACTATAATGCCCATTACAATATGCCATACAGTTATGCCCCACACACAATAATGCCCCTTACAAATATTAAGCCTAAGAGTAAGGCTTCTAATTACTTTTAAATTACATGATTGTTGTCAGGGGTCTCATGCTCATTGCCAAGTGGTCCATGCTCGTTGCCAGGGATTTCATGCTTGCTGCCAAGGGGCTTCCTGCTTGTTTCCAAGGGGTTTCCTGCTTGTTGCCAAGGGCTTCCTGCTTGTTGCCAAGGGGTTTCCTGCTTGTTGCAAGGGTTTCATGTTGGTTGCCAAGGTGTTTCCCTGCTCGCTGCCAGTGGTCTCATGTTCATTGCCAAAGGTTTTTTGTTTTTTTTCAATATAGGTGGGCGGGTGCAGAGGTTGCTTAAAAATAGCCCCGCAGCCCCAGTAGCAACTTGGGAGCACTGAGGGCTGTGGAGGAGCCTGCCATGTAAGAAAAGCCCACCCAAAATGGCCACCACTAAGCAGGAGACAGACACAAGAGGTCCTACTTGACCCTACAGAATTGCTTTATTTTTAAACTGCAGTTTAGATTTGAGATAGGAGATACTGCTCCAAAATGTAAATGTCTCTGCCTATCTGCAGTGCAACATGGGTTTTCCTACGTGTAAAGTTTAATAGTATTTTTTTGTTTTGCTCCCAACTGTAAATAAGCTCCAGAATCTGATTCTTAAACAAGTTGCCTGCTGAGCTAATTTATATAGGCAAGCAGGGGAGATGATTATAAAGATTGCTGCATTGTGCATCCTTTACTGGGCCATGAAAGTCTTTAAAAAAAATAGTTTTACAGCTGTGCTTTGCAAATTAAAATATAAACTGGGAAGAAATAGCGCACAAAAAAATATTATATATAAGATTGGGTGGGGGATAGAAAATGGGACAAAAGCAATAAATACTTTAAGAGGGAAATTCAGTTCAACGCAATGGACACTTTTCTGGAATGGTGTGTTGCTACTTTATATTCTCAACAGATACAGGTGCACAGAAAATCTAACATTGTTGAGTATACTGCTCATATATGGTAGATAGAGGAACAGCCGAATATTGCGGGGCATATCCCACTAGATTGACTCTATGGGGTAAATTTTCTAAGGTAGAGTTTTTTAGAACTGGTGATGTTGCTCATAGCAACCAATTAGATTCTATCTATTATCTTCTACAAGCAGCTAGATAAATGTTAAGTAGAATCTGAATGGTTGCTATGAGCAACATCATAAGTTCTAAAAAACCTCCCACCTTAGTAAATTTACCCCTATGTCTGAAGCTGTAAAAGTCATGTTGCCAAATGTACGTGTCCTTATCTGGCTTTTACATGAGTAAAGGCCATGAGTATGAGACCCCTGATCTACATGAGTATGAGACCCCTGATCTACATGAGTATGAGACCCCTGATCTACATGAGTATGAGACCCCTGATCTACATGAGTATGAGACCCCTGATCTACATGAGTATGAGACCCCTGATCTACATGAATATGAGACCCCTGATCTACATCAGTATGAGACCCCTGATCTACATGAGTATGAGACCCCTGATCTACATGAGTATGAGACCCCTGATCTACATGAGTATGAGACCCCTGATCTACATGAGTATGAGACCCCTGATCTACATGAGTATGAGACCCCTGATCTACATGAGTATGAGACCCCTGATCTACATCAGTATGAGACCCCTGATCTACATGAGTATGAGACCCCTGATCTACATGAGTATGAGACCCCTGATCTACATGAGTATGAGACCCCTGATCTACATGAGTATGAGACCCCTGATCTACATCAGTATGAGACCCCTGATCTACATCAGTATGAGACCCCTGATTTACATGAGTATAAGACCCCTGATCTAGTTTATCCCAATAATATGAGTTGCATAATGTGGTTTGCTTTGATGAGGAAGAATGAAGCCTTAGCAATGGACTCAGTGATACAGCACAATGGCAATTTTGTAATAAAGAAATACCAAAATTAAAGTTAAACATATCTCATCTCTTTTTGTAAATGACCTCAGCTTAGTATACGGTGCATTGCAGCATAAGTACAACTCAGCATTTGGTTAATGATTTGTCTTTTTAAAGTACTCAAATTTAATGAAACAAAAGATAAATCTCCATATTTTATTTTGTCCAATTTGCAGAGAAAGTCTTTGTGTACACCGAGGGTCTGGGACTCTAGGTCGACAACAAAAAGGTCGACACACCTTAGGTCGCCACCAGTTGGTCAACACGCCTTAGGTCGACATGGACAAATGGTCGACATGGACAAAATGTCGACAGGGACAAGGTCGACATGGAAAAAGGTCGACATGTGTTTTTTATGTTTTTTTGGTGTCGTTTTCTTCGTAGAGTGACCGGGAACCCAAATTAGTGCACCGCTTCGCTCGCCATGCTTCGGGCATGGTGCCTTCGCTCCGCTCCACTCGCCACAGATTACCGTTCCAATCGTAGTCCACGTGGATCGTTAAGTATGAAAAAGTTCCAAAAAAGATAAAAAAAAACAACTCATGTCGACATTTTTCCATGTCGACCTTGTTCCTGTCTACATTTTGTCCATGTCGACCTAATGTGTGTCAACCAATTGGCGTTGACCTAAGGTGTGTCAACCTTTTTGTTGTCGACCTGGTGTCCAGATACCGTACACCGGATCATGCTCACATATATATATATATACTTATTAAAACTGTGCCTGTTCTAGTGTGCCACACGTACTGTATGTACATCTGCATCAGTTACTCCTGTAATGTACATACAGTTTTCTACAATATATGTTTGTTATACTTGCTGCAGAGAAGTGACGGTGCAATGAGAGCACTGCATTGCCATCTAGTGGCAGTTTGTGATTTGTAAATAGCAACTTAGGGGGTGAGTCAGACCTGATCACTGGGCTGCTAATTTTACTGTCTTGCCATCAGATAGTCGCCGCCCAAGGGGAGTGTAAATTTGCCTGTGCAAGTGTGCCATCTCATGTGTACGCTGAGCTACAAATGTCCCTCAGGCAGCGGACAGCTGCAAATCCGTTCGCTCCTCACTCACCATCGAATGTTTTTACCACTGTGTGCAGCCTGTGCGTAGCCCAGTACTTACTCCTCCAGTGCGATGAGAGCAGGCTGATCGGGTTCAGAGCTGACGTCACATATCCTCCCTGAAAACATTTGGGAACGCCTGCATTTCTCCTGACACTCCCAGAAAACGGTCAGTTACCATCCACAAATGGCCTCTTCATGTCAGTCAGCATGCAAATGGCTGTGCAATCTAAATTTTCGCACCAGCCTGTTGCAGTTCGGCGATGCCTGTTGTTGTTTAGCGATGTGCGTGCTCATTGTGGTGCATACGCATACGCAGTCAATCGATAATCACCTGCTGTGCAAACACGCACAGCAGCGATCAGGTCTGAATCGGGACCTTAATAACCAGCTATAAACTATAACATAGGTTCTGTGGATGTTACCCTTGTGTTTACTTGTTTACAGAACTGTACTGAAAGTCATAAAGTAAAGAAAAATTGCCTTCCCAAAGCTGAGCAACTGAGCATCTTTTATTGTAATAAATAGTCGACAATGTTAGAGTCATGTACAAAGGCCCTCATTCCGAGTTGTTCGCTCTGTATTTTTCATCGCATCGCAGTGAAAATCCGCTTAGTACGCATGCGCAATGTTCGCACTGCGACTGCGCCAAGTAACTTTGCTATGTAGAAAGTAATTTTACTCACGGCTTTTTCTTCGCTCCGGCGATCGTAATGTGATTGACAGGAAATGGGTGTTACTGGGCGGAAACACGGCGTTTCAGGGGCGTGTGGCTGAAAACGCTACCGTTTCCGGAAAAAACGCAGGAGTGGCCGGAGAAACGGTGGGAGTGCCTGGGCGAACGCTGGGTGTGTTTGTGACGTCAACCAGGAACGACAAGCACTGAAATGATCGCACAGGCAGAGTAAGTCTGGAGCTACTCTGAAACTGCTAAGTAGTTAGTAATCGCAATATTGCGAATACATCGGTCGCAATTTTAAGAAGCTAAGATTCACTCCCAGTAGGCGGCGGCTTAGCGTGTGTAACTCTGCTAAAATCGCCTTGCGACCGATCAACTCGGAATGAGGGCCAAAGTGCAAAACATTGGGGGTAATTCCAAGTTGATCGCAGCAGGAAATTTTGTTAGAAGTTGGGCAAAACCATGTGTACTGCAGGGGTGGTAGATATAACATGTGCAGAGAGAGTTATATTTGGGTGGGGTGTGTTCAATCTGCAATCTAATTTGCAGTGTAAAAATAAAGCAGCCAGTATTTACCCTGCACAGAAATAAAATAACACACCCAAATCTAACTCTTTCTGCACATGTTATATCTGCCCCCCCTACAGTGGACATTGCGGTGTGTGGCATAATGTGTCACAGGCATTACGGTGTGTGGTATACTATATCATGAGCATTGTGGTATAATGTCTCAGAGGCTTTGCAGTGTGTGGCATAATGTATAATGGGCATTGCGGTGTATGTCATAATGTGTCACAGGCAAGACGGTGTGTGGTATAATGTGTCACAGGCATTTACGGTGTGTGGTATACTATATCATGGGCATTGGGGTATGTGGTATAATGTCTCAGTGCATTGCAGTGTGTGGCATCATTTATAATGGGCATTGCGGTGTGTGGCATAATGTGTCACAGGCATTACGGTGTGTGACATAATGTGTCAGGGGCATTACGGTGTGTGGCATATTGTGTAATGGGCATTATGGTGTGTGGCATAATGTCTAAGGGCCATTGCAGTGTGTGGCATAATGTGTAAGGGGCATTACTTTAAGGAGGAAAAATTACAAATAATGTTAGGGGCATGAATCAGGATTATTATTTTTTTCTGTGGTGGCCAATGTTTCGGCGTACAGGTTGCAAAACTGGGTTATAAGGTTGCCTTTTCCTGCAATACCATGCCCCTTTCAGTGAAGGCCACGCCCCTTTTTCTGAGCGCGCATCTGCGGTGCATGCATATTTACTTTTTTAGTGATAAATTTCACTGTGAGTGATAAATTGCACCAGACAGTCAGCTCCTCTCTTCCATGTTACAGGCTGGGTTTGAAAAATGACAGTTAGGGGTGGCTTGGCTGGTGCAATTTATCACTCACAGTGAAATTTATCACTCATTGATAAATAAGGGCATGTGTTTGAAAAATTACAGTTAGGAGCTCATTGGCTGGTGCAATTTAGCACTCACAGTGAAATTTATCACTCATTGATAAATAAGAGCATAAATTACTTGAATTTAGCACCAACTCATGCATTATCTTGCACTATACTTTTAACAGAACAAATTTTACACTTCCAGCTTCCTCTCAATAGGACTCAAAGCAATTTACATATTTTCAGCGGGTGAGGCATAAATATATGGGATATGACCACAACCAGGACTGTATTACCTGACCAGGGGTCTAATACAGACCTCTGGGGGTTTATTTACTAATATTCGTGTTTTTGACGTTTTTAAGGGTGTTTGAACTCGAATGGTATCGGGTGCATTTTACTGCAACTTTTTGAATCCTGATATGGTTATTCACTAAGCTGCCGGTGAGGTTACTTTCGGTCAACCGCTGACCGCAAAGTTCCCACCATTGGCTACAATGGAGCGCATAGGCGCTACATTGTATCTGTGCCGTGTGCTGCCTGACAGACACTACAGGAGCACACAGCCAATCAGGAGAGTGCCACGACGTGGCGCTCCCTGATTGGCTGAAGGGACCCTCTTTGACAGGAGTCAGGGGGGTCCTTGCAGTCGGGGAAAGGGGTCCCATGTGTAAACATGGGGCCCCTTTCAGTGCGTGGTCGGGTTTCCGTTTTATTATTTTGCCAAGTACGTGGATTATACAAAGAACAGAAGGTACACTGGATTATGTGAGTATAATTTTTTTCACAGGTACCCCTAGGATTCTACATGGAGAAGAGGACCGAGCCTCGTGGGAACATAGGTAAGTATGTGTGTATGTTGGTGTGCATGTATGTAATAAAGTTGTACTGTCACGGTGTGTGTGTCCTGTTTTTAGTGGGGTATTTTTTTAGTAGTAGTACTACAGGTACCAGCGGGCCCGGTTTTCCTCCGCATGCTGGTACTTGTGGTTCTCCAAGTACCAGCATGCGGGGGAGGCTTGCTGGGACTTGTAGTACTGCTACTAAAAACAATATTCACAATTTCTCACAAGGCTATCAGCCCCCCATCCGCCGCCCTTGGAAGGGGGGGGGGCAGCCTCGGGCTTCACCCCTGGCCCTTGGGTGGCTGGAGGGGGGGGACCCCTTGATTGAAGGGGTCCCCACTCCTCCAGGGTACCCCGGCCAGGGGTGACTAGTTGGGGTTTTAATGGCACGGCCGCAGGAACCGATATCAAAGTGTCCCCCGGCTGTGGCATTATCTCCCCAGCTAGTGAAGCCCGGTACTGGTTTCAAAAATACGGGGGACCCCTACGCTTTTTGTCCCCCGTATTTTTGGAACCAGGACCAGGCGCAGAGCCCGGTGCTGGTTTATTAAATATGGGGGAACCCCTGTCATTTTTCCCCCCATATTTTTTCAACCAGGACCGGCTCAAAGAGCCCGAGGCTGGTTGTGCTAAGGAGGGGGGACCCCATGCAAATTTTTTTTCAGATTTTTCACTAAACAGACCCTTTCCCATAGATAACCAGGCACAGATCTCACTGATCCGTGCATGGTTATCCAAACTCGACTGGGAAAAGCAGGTCTATTTTATTGCTGCTATTTTTAACTAATCGAAAAAAAACAGACCCGCACTTGAGCACTCAGAAACTAACACCCAAATACGAATGAATAGTGAATGCCCGTATTCTATGAAATAACAGCCGCGTTTGACCGATGGTCTATTCATTCGTATTTCTGAACGTTGTCATTCAAACCATTACGAATAGTCCAAACACTGCCGAGATTGGTGCTTAGTGAATTCCCGGATTGGGACTTAGAAAAAAAAACACAAATCGGACAAACTTGGATTCTTAGTAAAATACTGGCCCTGATCGCAGCAGCAAAATTGTTCTCTAATGGGCAAAACAATGTGCACTGCAGGGGGGGGGGGCAGATATAACATGCAGAGAGAGTTAAATTTGGATGGGTTATTTTGTTTCTGTGCAGGGTAAATACTGGCTGCTTTATTTTACACTGCAATTTAGATTTCAGTTTAAACACACCCCACCCAAATCTATCTGGACTGGAACTGAACTTCGGGTACTGAACCAGACTGCAACTGGATTTTGACCAGACTGGAGACAGACTGGCATGATACTGCACTGGTATGCACGTGATACTATAGTTCTGAGGAGTCAGGGATGCAGGAGAAAACAGGACAAGGTGCAACACTGTACTGACTGGATATAGCTGTGCTTAGACAGGAACAAATGGTCCCTGGATACTGATGTATTGAGACTGTGCTGCTGGGTGCTGGTGCAATAACTAGTAGTGAGAAATGTACTCACTGAATAGTATGGAAACCTGCAGAAGATACAGGGGTTAATAACAGGACAGTGTTCAAGATCCCTGGAGCAGATAAAGAAATGCACTGCAGCAGCAGTGGCGTAACTACTGCCCCCGCAGCCATCGCGGTGGCTTGGGGGCGAGGGGCTGCGGGGGCGCCACTGATTTACAGCAGACTGACATGCGGACGAGCGTCCGCATGTCAGTCTGCGGTCTCCTTCCCTCCGCCGCTTGTTGGAGGGACACGGAGGGCACAGTGCGCCTCCCTGTGTCCCTCCTGCATCATCTCCGGCGGCCGCGGGTCTAATAGGGGGAAGTGCCGTCCGTGAGCTCTAATTGGCTCACGAACCGGCACTTCCCCCTATTAGACCCGCGGCCGCCGGAGATGATGCAGCAGGAGGGACACAGGAGAGACGAGCTGTGCCCTCCGTGTCCCTCCAAAAAGCAGCAGCAGCAGCAGCGGCAGCGGCACAGGTGGGGGGGGGGAATATCTGGCACTGGGGCATATATGGCACTGGGGGGGGGAATATCTGGCACTGGGGCATATATGGCACTGGGGGGAATATCTGGCACTGGGGGCATATATGGCACTGGGGGGGAATATCTGGCACTGGGGGCATATATGGCACTGGGGGGAATATCTGGCACTGGGGGAATATCTGGCACTGGGGGGGAATATCTGGCACTGGGGGCATATATTGCACTGGGGGGGGAATATCTGGCACTGGGGGAATATCTGGCACTGGGGGGGAATATATGGCACTGGGGGCATATGTGGCACTGGGGGGGTATATGTGTACCTGGTGCATGGGGGGGCTATATTTGGCACTGGGGCATGTGAGTACCTGGCACCGTGGGGGAATATCTGGCACTGGGGACATATGTGGCACTGAGAGCACAGCCCTAGCAACACGGACTACCTCCTAGCAACGAGCATGACACCCAGTGCATGAAACACCTGGCAACGAGCATGACACCCAGTGCATGAAACACCTGGCAACAAGCATGACACCCAGTGCATGAAACCCCTGGCAACGAGCATGACACCCTGAGCATGAAAACCCCTGGCACCGTGCATGGAACCAAGAGCATGAAACCCCTGGCAACGAGCATGACACCTAGTGCATGAAACCCCTGACAACGAGCAGGTAATTGAAAAGTAATTAGAAGCCTTACTGTAGGACTTAATGTGTAATGGGCATTACGGTGTGTGGCATAATGTATCACGGACATTGCGGTGTGTGTCATAATGTGTCACAGGCATTACGGTGTATGGTATACTATATCGCGGGCATTGTGATATGTGGTATAATGTCTCAGGGTCATTGCAGTGTGTGGCATAATGTATCACGGACATTGCGGTGTGTGTCATAATGTGTCAGGCATTCCGGTGTGTGGTATACTATATCATGGGCATTGTGGTATGTGGTATAATGTCTCAGGGTCATTGCAGTGTGGCATAATACATAACTGGCATTGCGGTGTGTGGCATAGGGTATAACGGGCAGGGCATTGCGGTATGTGTCACAGGCATTACGGTGTATGGTATACTATATCACGGGCATTGTGGTATAATGTCTCAAGGTCATTGCAGTGTGTGGCATAATGTGTCACAGGCATTGTATGTGCTATAATGTATCGGGCATTGCAGTGTGTGGCATAATGTATCACGGACATTGCGGTGTGTGTCATAATGTGTCACAGACATTGTATGTGCTATAATGTATCAGGGGCATTGCAGTGTGTAGCATAATGTATAACGGGCATTGCGATTCCTGTCATAATGTGTCACAGGCATTACGGTGTGTGGCATAATGTGTCACAGGCATTACGGTGTGTGGCATAATGTGTCGGGGGCATTACAGTGTGTGCATATGGGGGGTCATTCCGAGTTGTTCGCTCGCAAGCGGATTTTAGCAGATTTGCTCATGCTAAGCCGCCGCCTACTGGGAGTGAATCTTAGCATCTTAAAATTGCGAACGATGTATTCGCAATATTGCGATTACACACCTCGTAGCAGTTTCTGAGTAGCTTCAGACTTACTCGGCATCTGCGATCATTTCAGTGCTTGTCGTTCCTGGTTTGACGTCACAAACACACCCAGCGTTCACCCAGACACTCCCCCGTTTCTCCGGCCACTCCTGCGTTTTTTCCGGAAACGGTAGCGTTTTTCCCCACACGCCCATAAAACGGCCTGTTTCCACCCAGTAACACCCATTTCCTGTCAATCACATTACGATCGCCAGAACGATGAAAAAGCCGTGAGTAAAAATCCTAACTGCATAGCAAATTTACTTGGCGCAGTCGCAGTGCGGACATTGCGCATGCGCATTAAGCGGAAAATCGCTGCGATGCGAAGATTTTTACCAAGCGAACAACTCGGAATGACCCCCATTGTGTCATGTGCATTATTGTGTGCGGCATAATGTCTAAGGGCCATTGCAGTATGTTGCATAATGTATACTGGGCATTACTATAAGGGGGAAAAATGACAAATAATGTAAGGGGCATGAATCAAGATTATTTTTCTTTCCTGTGGTGGCCAACGTATGGGCGTGCAGGTTGCAAAACTGGGGTATAAGGTAGTCTTTTCCTGCAATGCCACGCCCCTTTATGCGAAACCATGCCCATTCCAATGAAACCACACACCTTTTTTGCCGTGCGCGCCTTAGGCGCGCGCATATTTATCCCTTTCTTGCTCCCAATTATGGAGCATGAGGGGGGGGGGGGGGGGGGGGGCGGCGCCGAAGAATTTTTTGGCTTGGGGGAGAAAAATTTCTAGTTACGCCACTGGGTAGGGTGACCATATTATCCCTTTTACCTGGGACGCTCCTGGATTACACAGGTTCTGTGGCTGATTAAAGCCAGCTGAAATGTAGGCTTGAAGTCAGCCAGCCACAGAACCTGTGTAATCCATGAGCGTCCCAGGTAAAAGGGATAATATGGTCAGCCTACCTGTGGTAAACACAGTAGTCAGAAGCAGGCTGCAGACACGGGTGGAATCTCAGAAATAACTTAGGGCCTGATTCTGAGATGGACGGAAATGCAAAGTCCCTCCTCCGATTATAAGGAGGGACATGCAGATGTCTCCGTAGAAGAGACGCCTCCTGCATGTACAGTAGCTGCAATCCTAGCACTGCAAACAAAGTTGCAAGCTGGGATCCAACATGGGGGGTAATTCTGAGTTGATCGCAGCAGCAAATTTGTTAGCAGTTGGGCAAAACCATTTGCACTGCAGGTATGGCAGATATAACATGTGCAGAGAGAGTTAGATTTGGGTGGGGTGTTTTCAAACTGAAATCTAAATTGCAGTGTAAAAATAAAGAAGCCAGTATTTACCCTGCACAGAAACAATATAACCCACCCAAATCTAACTCTCTCTGCACATGTTATATCTGCCCGCCCTGCAGTGCACATGGTTTTACCAACTGCTAACAAATTTGATGCTGCGATCAACTCGGAATTACCCCTATTGTGACTATCAGTTGCGATGTTCCAAGCAGAGGGCCAGCTGACCGATGGATTCAGAGGCTGCGATGCCAGGAAGTTGCGTGGTAACATGTAGACCCTCAACTCTTTGCTCCCAGGAATAGGGGGCAACACTCCCCTGTTTCTGTGAATACAGGCCTCCTGCTGCCCCCCACAACACCACTGCCTGTCAGTCAGGCAGCAAAAAAGGGGAACTGCGGGCAACAACACAAGGCCGGTTCTGCGCATGCAAAGATTCCAATTAGCTTAATTAGTCAGTTATTATTCACCTTCCGAAGCAGGATCTTCTGTATCCAGCATTGGAAGCCAGGTCCTCTGCAGCAGGGTGAGATATGTGAAGTATCTGTGAGTGCGTTAGTGTGTATATGTATGTATAAGTGTGTGCATGACGTGTGTGTGTGTGTGTGTGTGTGTGTGTGTGACCCCCTCCTCCCAGCAGCCCTGGATCCTACTAGCAGCCCTTGAGAGTCCCAGAAGCCCCTTCCCCAGTTGGAAAGGTTGAGGGGAGAACACTGGTAGCCGAGGAGACCTCCGGAAAGGTGAATATCATTTTTGTTTATGCACCGCAGTGTTTTCAGCGCTGAAAATCCCATGACTACTTTTTTTTTTTTCATTGGATGTTACAGGTATCAGGAGTGTGCATACCCGCGGTAATCTACATTGGGCGCAAACAAATAGTATAGGGCATGTATCCTGCAAATTTTTATAAGGGATATAATACAATATATGGAAATGTCAGTTAATTTTAATATCCTTATAATCTAAAATAGAGGAACATTATATTGTACATATTATAATGTATGGACTGGGTATATCTTTTCTCTTTGTCTTCCAGCATCCCTTTAGGTAAAAGGGAAAACTCTCTGAACCGTTTATAGGCAGAGCAGTAGAGAGCCTGGCTGGGCCCAGGTACTTTTCAGGGGGCGTGGCCTTGCAACAGGATGCATGCTCATGCACCCTTAGAAAAAAATACTGAAAAAGTTTTATTTTAAGTGCCTCCCTGGACAAACTGCAGCCCAGTTCACATTAGCGTGTGCTAGACTGAATAGAAAAGCTTCAGCTGCTGCTGTCAGGTAAGGAGGGGGGGACCTAGGCCCCCAAAGGACCCCCCCATCAGACCTGGGCTGTCACAGTCCTCTGACTAACTCACTCATGATCTGTGATTTACCTCAGTATTTCCTGCAAGCCTGCATCTGCTCTGAAGCCCAGTATACTCTGCAAACCTGCACCTGCTTCACAGTTCAGCACACAAGCTGCAGTGTAAACTCCTAATCAAGTCACCTGTGTAAGAATTCCTCTGTGCGGCATCTGATTCTCCAATTAGTGAATCCACATAATTTTGGACTGCAAGAGTCTTTTCTCGACATCTCATGTCTTGCTGTATCCTACAGAAATTCTTTATATAGCACTCTTGTACAGATACTGTATGAGTTTCAAGAGACTTGCGGGTATTATATGTATGCTCTGCAAGTCCAACTTTAAGACTTCTAGTAAGTCTTTCCTACATACAATTAACAACATGCACACTCCAAGATGTATATAACATTCTTGGACTGGCATGGGATGAATTCACTGGTGTATCTATAATGGGTGCAGTGTGTGCGGTGCACACGGACCCCTGAGGTCTAGTGGGGCCCACACTGCACACCCATTATGGGACCCTAGTGCCCAGAGTCTCTGTGCTGCTGGCTAGAAACGCCCCTGGATTAATTGGGTAGGTTCGGATGATTATCGAGAATTTCATTAATTTCTGATCCTTTGACTTTACTGTTTTGCACATAAAGGTGTGTAGCACCCACAACTGCAGTGCCGGAATTTGCTACTAAGTGTGGGGTACCAAAATAAACCAGGTTCGGTTAAGATCAGAGAGGCAGGCCTGCTTTACCCCTCCGACACAAAGACCACACAAAATGCTGGATCCAACTCTATTTTATTGTTACAGTAACAAAATATCATTGAGGTACGCAATTCAAACAGTGATACCTAATATTTAGTCTAGAGAACTGTTAGTGTTTTGTAACCGGTAATAATGAAACAAATAAGCAAGTCAACTGTAACTGTTACATTTCAGTCCCAAACCATTTGCAACAGTATCAAGTTGTTGGCTGGAATCACCAGAGAAATGCCCAATGAAACCAGCTGGCTATAGTTGTACTAACACAGTCTTGAATGCCAGCTTTAGTAGAATAGCAGACAGATGCATAAGCTTTTACTGAAACACTGCTCGGTGGAGTTTGCATAAACAGTCAATGATGTACCAGCATTAGTCATATAGCAGACAGGTGCATAAGCTCTAACTGGAACACTGCTGGGTGGAGCTTGCATAAACAGTCAATACCCTACCAGCATTAGTCGTATAGCAGACAGGTGCATAAACTTTAACTGAAACCCTGCTGGGCGGAACTTGCATAAACAGTCAATGATGAACCTGCATTAGTAGAATAGCAGACAGGTGTATAAGCTTTAACTGAAACACTGCTGGGTGGAGCTTGCATAGCAGACAGGTGTATAAGCTTTAACTGAAACACTGCTGGGTGGAGCTTGCATAGCAGACAGGTATATAAGTTTTAACTGAAACACTGCTGGGTGGAGCTTGCATAGCAGACAGGTATATAAGCTTTAACTGAAACACTGCTGGGTGGAGCTTGCATAGCAGACAGGTATATAAGCTTTAACTGAAACACTGCTGGGTGGAGCTTGCATAGCAGACAGGTATATAAGCTTTAACTGGAACACTGCTGGGTGGAGCTTGCATAGCAGACAGGTATATAAGCTTTAACTGAAACACTGCTGGGTGGAGCTTGCATAGCAGACAGGTATATAAGCTTTAACTGGAACACTGCTGGGTGGAGCTTGCATAGCAGACAGGTATATAAGCTTTAACTGGAACACTGCTGGGTGGAGCTTGCATAGCAGACAGGTATATAAGCTTTAACTGGAACACTGCTGGGTGGAGCTTGCATAGCAGACAGGTATATAAGCTTTAACTGGAACACTGCTGGGTGGAGCTTGCATAAGCAGTCAATGATGCACCAGCATTAGCAGACTAGCAGACAGGTGCGTAAGCTTTACAATCCCTTTGCTTCGCTCATTAACATAAGACAACCCTGTCAGCATCAATATAATCACGAGGCACAACTACATTAGCATGAACAGAGTACAATAGGATACATTTTGCACAACGAGAGGAGCATGAACAGCATACACTAAAATGTACTTTGCATAACCACGTTAGCAGTGCATGTCAAACATTTGCTTTAACACATACAGTATCTCCTCTATGTGTACATTGGGGAGACCTCTCTTATCTGAATAGGATTCACTTTACTGGCTGCCCTTTAGCATTTCCTAATCTACATATGAATGATTGAGAACTGCAGGGTCTTCTCTAGGCTATAACTAGGAACTGGGCACAGTACCTTAAGATTTGGGGGGTCATTCCGAGATGTTCGCTCGTTATTTTTTTCTCGCAACGGAGCGATTAGTCGCTAATGCGCATGCGCAATGTCCGCAGTGCGACTGCGCCAAGTAAATTTGCTATGCAGTTAGGTATTTTACTCACGGCATTACGAGGTTTTTTTCTTCGTTCTGGTGATCGGAGTGTGATTGACAGGAAGTTGGTGTTTCTGGGCGGAAACTGACCGTTTTATGGGAGTGAGTGAAAAAACGCTACCGTTTCTGGGAAAAACGCGGGAGTGGCTGGAGAAACGGGGGAGTGTCTGGGCGAACGCTGGGTGTGTTTGTGACGTCAAACCAGGAACGACAAGCACTGAACTGATCGCAGATGCCGAGTAAGGTTGAAGCTACTCAGAAACTGCTAAGAGGTGTGTAATCGCAATTTTGAGAATCTTTCGTTCGCAATTTTAAGAAGCTAAGATTTACTCCCAGTAGGCGGCGGCTTAGCGTGTGTAAAGCTGCTAAAAGCAGCTTGCGAGCAAACAACTCGTAATGAGGGCTTGGGATTCCTCCGATGGATCCTAGAGTGTAACGCCTACTGCTGCTGTTGCTGCTTGTGCTGCTGTTGTTGCTGCTGGGAGTCGATGGTCATCCCAGAGGGGAAGTCGGAAGACCACTTGTACTACTTCCAGTAAGCAATTGACTGTCCAACAGGAAGATGAAATATCACAGCAGTCATCCTGTTGCAAAGAGGATAACTCAGGCCTTGACAATTATGTTGGTGTTAGACGTGCGTCCGGTATCCACCGTTAGTTCACAGGGACTTAGAGAATTTCTTAAGGTAGTGTGTCCCCGGTACCAAATCCCATCTAGGTTCCACTTCTCTAGGCAGGCGATACCGCGAATGTATACGGACGTCAGAAAAAGTGTCCTCAGTGTCCTAAAAAATGCAGTTGAACCCACTGTCCACTTAACCACGGACATGTGGACAAGTGGAGCAGGGCAGACTAAGGACTATATGACTGTGACAGCCCACTGGGTAGCTGTATTGCCTCCCGCTGCAACAACAGCGGCAGCACCAGTAGCAGCATCTCGCAAACGCCAACTCGTTCCTAGGCAGACTACGCTTTGTATCACCGCTTTCCATAAGAGGCACACAGCTGACAACCTCTTGCGGAAACTGAGGAACATCATCGCAGATTGGCTTACCCCAATTGGACTCTCCTGGGGATTTGTTATATCGGACAACGCCACCAATATTGTGCGTGCATTACATGTGGGCAAATTCCAGCACGTCCCATGTTTTGCACATACAATTAATTTGGTGGTGCATAATTTTCTGAAAAACGACAGGGGTGTGCAGGAGATGCTGTCGGTGCCAAGAAAAATTGCAGGCCACTTTCGGCATTCAGCCACCGCGTGCCGAAGACTGGAGCGCCAGCAAACACTCATGAACATGCCCTGCCATCAGCTGAAGCAAGAGGTGGTAACGAGGTGGAATTCAACCCTCTATATGCTTCAGAGGATGGAGGAGCAGCAAAAGGCCATTCAAGCCTATACATCTGCCTACGATATAGGCAAAGGAGGGGGAATGCACTTGACTCAAGCGCAGTGGAGAATGATTTCCATGTTGTGCAAGGTTCTCCAACCCTTTGAACTAGCCACACGTGAAGTCAGTTCAGACACTGCCAGCCTAAGTCAGGTCATTCCCTTCATCAGGCTTTTGCAAAAGTAGCTGGAGAGATCGAAGGAGGAGCTAAAACAGAGCGATTCCGCTAGGCATGTGGGACTTGTGGATGGAGCCCTTCATTCGCTTAACCAGGATTCACGGGTGAACCAATACACCAAATTTTTTGGGGAGGTATACAACCCTGGGCGCTTATATTCAGTGATGAAAAACAATGCAGTGTAGTCACTTATTCAAAAGGTTTCAGTGTCTTTCCATCAGTCGGCCATGTGCTTGAATTCAACTCAAGAAGGTGCAATATATGAAAAAAAGAAAAAATACATATAGCGTAACACAGTTTTAAGTGAAAATAAAATTATTTTCCTCGTGTTTTTGTTCTGGGTTCTAATATCACAATGTCATATATAGTGTGAAGCTCATCAAGTGTGGAATTATTTCAACAGAAATGCGGACAACAGGTGTCAAGCCGTGTGTTACCTTTGACAAGCTGTAATAAGTAGGGGTAAGGACGTTAACCACCTAGGAACATCCTCCCTTATACGTCACCTGGAGCGCATTCATCAGAAGTCATTGACAAGTTCAAAAACTTTGGGTGACAGCGGAAGCAGTCCATTGACAACTAAATCCCTTCTTCCTCTTGTACCCAAGCTCCTGCAAACCACACCACAAACTCCCTCAATGTCAATTTCTTCCTTAGACAGGAACGCCAATAGTCCTGCAGGCCATGTCAGTGGCCAGTCTGATGAGTCCTTTCCTAACTGGGATTCCTCCGATGGATCCTTGATTGTAATGCCAACTGCTGCTGGCGCTACTGTTGTTGCTGCTGGGAGTCGATCATTATCCCAGAGGGGAAGTCGGAAGACCACTTGTACTACTTCCAGTAAGCAATTGGCTGTCCCAACAGTCCTTTGCGAGGAAGATGAAATATCACAGCAGTCATCCTGTTGCAAAGCGGATAACTCAGGCCTTGACAACTATGTTGGTGTTAGACGAGCGTCCGGTATCCACCGTTAGTTCACAGGGACTTAGAGAATTGCTTGAGGTAGTGTGTCCCTGGTACCAAATCCCATCTAGGTTCCACTTCTCTAGGCAGGTGATACCGAGAATGTACGCAGACGTCAGAAAAAGTGTCCTCAGTGTCCTAAAAAATGCAGTTGTACCCACTGTCCACTTAACCACGGACATGTGGACAAGTGGAGCAGGGCAGACTAAGGACTATATGACTGTGACAGCCCACTGGGTAGATGTATTGCCTCCCGCTGCAACAACAGCAGCGGCACCAGTAGCAGCATCTCGCAAACGCTAACTCTTTCCTAGGCAGGCTATGCTTTGTATCACCACTTTCCATTAGAGGCACACAGCTAACAACCTCTTGCGGAAACTGAGGAACATCATTGCAGATGATGAGGATTTGTGATATAGGACAACGCCACCAACATTGTGCGTGCATTACATGTGGGCAAATTCCAGCACGTCCCATGTTTTGCACATAGACTGGAGCGCCAGCAAACACTCATGAACATGCCCTGCCATCAGCTGAAGCAAGAGGTGGTAACGAGGTGGAATTCAACCCTCTATATGCTTCAGAGGATGGAGGAGCAGCAAAAGGCCATTCAAGCCTATACATCTGCCTACGATATAGGCAAAGGAGGGGGAATGCACCTGACTCAAGCGCAGTGGAGAATGATTTCCATGTTGTGCAAGGTTCTTCAACCCTTTGAACTTGCCACACGTGAAGTCAGTTCAGACACTGCCAGCCTAAGTCAGGTCATTCCCCTCATCAGGCTTTTGCAGAAGCAGCTGGAGAGATTGAAGGAGGAGCTAAAACGGAGCGATTCCGCTAGGCATGTGGGACTTGTGGATGGAGCCCTTCATTCGCTTAACCAGGATTCACGGGTGAACCAATACACCAATTTTTTGGGGAGGTATACAACTCTGGGCGCTTATATTCAGTGTGGAAAAACAATGCAGTGTAGTCACTTATTCAAAAGGTTTCAGTGTCTTTCCATCAGTCGGTCATGTGCTTGAATTCAACTCAAGAAGGTGCAATACATGAAAAAAAGAAAAAATACATATAGTGTAACACAGTTTTAAGTGAAAATAAAATTATTTTCCTCGTGTTTTTGTTCTGGGTTCTAATATCACAATTTAACCCTATATGTGATGTTTTATCCAATATTAACCACGGCGTACCCCACTCACTATGCAAATGGTGTGGAGTAAATACATAACGGTATCTTTAATTGATGAAGGATGGCGTACCCCACTCACAATGTGATATATAGTGTGAAGCTCATCAAGTGTGGAATTATTTCAACAGAAATGCGGACAACAGGTGTCAAGCCAAATAAATCTAAAAAAAAAATATGTAAAACATACACAGTGGCGCAATGGGGAATGCTGCCTATGGGGCAAACTGAACCAGTTGGATTTCGCCTTAAATACAAAAACGTATGTAACAGCAAAAAAAGGGATTGGATCAGTTCGCTCCTTTGGCGCAAGGGGAAAAGATGATAAATTATATCTATGTGTCAGATAATGAAAGGCAATGATCTGCGTACCCCAACTCACACTATGCGAGCGTGGAATATGTCCATAAAGGTATCTTTAAAACGATATCTTTAAAACGATGTCACATCAGTCTAGATCCTGTTCCAGAAGTGAATTGAAAACACAGTTTAAAAATGACTGGGTATCGTACCCCAACTCACACGAAACAGGAGGTGATGACTCCTATCAAGGTATCTTTGAACATCTGGTGTGGCTTTGGATATGCCTCCACGATAGGCGGTGATCTCATAAATTTAAATAGATGGAAAAGACAACCAATATGTAGTATTTTGAATAACACCACTCTTATGTGCAATTCTACACCATATGGTATGACTGTACTTCACTTACACTAAGATTAAATATTGCAGTTACTGATAGGTAACAGGTTTGAACATTCACCCTACACCTTTATTATTTAAGTGAGAGCGTACCCCAAACTCACAAAGTGATCAATAGGGTGACTCCTATCAAGGTATCTTTACGCATTCAATCATATCTAATTGGCGTACCACAACTCACGAGTATAAATGCAGAGTTACTCCCATCAAGGTTTCTTTATCGAATTCCTGCTTTGTTAGTCAAGAATGGACTCTCAAACGGTTATGGTATCCCAAGGATTCAACAATAGATTTATTCCTCCAAAATACCAGTCCACAAAGATGCATGCAACCAATGTAAAAAGATTTATTTTAAAAAAAGTCCATAAATTCCACAGAAGAATAATCGAAGGATTAAAAATTGTAATAAAGAAAAAATTCTAAAAATATTCAAAATTCATAACACAATTAAAAAATGATGATAAAAAAAGTCCATAACGAATCTCTGTTCAAATAATTAAAGGCTACTCACACAGCGGTCTGTCGACGCGTTTCGGTCCTAGGACCTTTGTCATGACATGACCTGCTGTGTGGGGAGCCAGATATTTATGATGGTAGTAGCCAATAATGTGCCAACAGGAAATTGATTGAGAGGATATGACCTCATCATGTGGTTTAGCATATCGCTTTAAACCTCCAATACCTACATAATAAAAAATAAAATCCCCCTGTCCTTAAAACAATTATAACTAGGTCCTAAAGTATTAGAATAGATCCTTAATCAGCTGTCTTAAACAGCGTTTCCGATCCGGACATAACTAATTCAAGGTGTCAAGCTGTGTGTTGCCTTTGACAAGCTGTAATAAGTAGGGGTAAGGACGTTAACCACCTAGGAACATCCTCCCTTATACGTCACCTGGAGCGCATTCATCAGAAGTCATTGACAAGTTCAAAAACTTTGGGTGACAGCGGAAGCAGTCCACTGACAACTAAATCCCTTCTTCCTCTTGTACCCAAGCTCCTGCAAACCACACCACAAACTCCCTCAATGTCAATTTCTTCCTTAGACAGGAACGCCAATAGTCCTGCAGGCCATGTCAGTGGCCAGTCTGACGAGTCCTCTCCTAACTGGGATTTCTCCGATGGATCCTTGAGTGTAATGCCTACTGCTGCTGGCGCTGCTGTTGTTGCTGCTGGGAGTCGATCATCATCCCAGAGGGGAAGTCGGAAGACCACTTGTACTACTTCCAGTAAGCAATTGACTGTCCAACAGTCTTTTGCGAGGAAGATGAAATATCACAGCAGTCATCCTGTTGCAAAGCGGATAACTCAGGCCTTGACAACTATGTTGGTGTTAGACGTGCGTCCGGTATCCACCGTTAGTTCACAGGGACTTAGAGAATTGCTTGAGGTAGTGTGTCCCCGGTACCAAATCCCATCTAGGTTCCACTTCTCTAGGCAGGTGATACCGAGAATGTAAAAGGGATTTTTCCCACGCACTCTGCTGACTGTTAGTAAGAAGAACTATATACTATGTAATAATAGGAAATTTAGAGCTCTTCGTTACATATGTTTTGCAAAAGATATGATAAGCCTCCAGGCCACTTCACGGCTGCTCTATTACTGGAGGTCCCTACCTAAGCATAGGTCCAGGGCTTGGACCCCACAAATCTGGCTCAGGCCCGACCACCCCAGGGCAGCACACCATTGAAATACTAAAGTGTTAATATGTGTTAAGAAAGAAGCAGAGGCTATGGGTTAGAAAGTGCTACAAAAATAAGGGTGTTAATAAAATACTCAAAAGAGTAATATTAGTGAAAAAATAGGAGTGTTACATAAGTGCTAAATAAATAATATGGCATGCTACCCCAAGGTGGCCCAGCCCCACCAGACCTGGGGGGTACCACTCCCCAAACCCATACACAGCATAATAATAATTACAGCCACTATGGGTCATACAATTGCTTAATGTATGGCCACATGATAATGGCACATACAGAACATATCCAGATTGAGAGCTAGTTTACCTGGAGGCACCCCTGTATCCTCCAAACGGCACCACAGGACCCAGCATGCCCTCCTAATGCTGGCTCCATCTATGCCTCTCTGAACTGCAATAAATAGTGGAAAACTGCTCTAATCAAGCTGGTAACAATCCCCAGGTGCTGCGGGAGGGGGTTACTCTAGACAAGAAATACAAAAGGGATTTTTCCCACGCACTCTGCTGACTGTTAGTAAGAAGAACTATATACTATGTAATAATAGGAAATTTAGAGCTCTTCGTTACATATGTTTTGCAAAAGATATGATAAGCCTCCAGGCCACTTCACGGCTGCTCTATTACTGGAGGTCCCTACCTAAGCATAGGTCCAGGGCTTGGACCCCACAAATCTGGCTCAGGCCCGACCACCCCAGGGCAGCACACCATTGAAATACTAAAGTGTTAATATGTGTTAAGAAAGAAGCAGAGGCTATGGGTTAGAAAGTGCTACAAAAATAAGGGTGTTAATAAAATACTCAAAAGAGTAATATTAGTGAAAAAATAGGAGTGTTACATAAGTGCTAAATAAATAATATGGCATGCTACCCCAAGGTGGCCCAGCCCCACCAGACCTGGGGGGTACCACTCCCCAAACCCATACACAGCATAATAATAATTACAGCCACTATGGGTCATACAATTGCTTAATGTATGGCCACATGATAATGGCACATACAGAACATATCCAGATTGAGAGCTAGTTTACCTGGAGGCACCCCTGTATCCTCCAAACGGCACCACAGGACCCAGCATGCCCTCCTAATGCTGGCTCCATCTATGCCTCTCTGAACTGCAATAAATAGTGGAAAACTGCTCTAATCAAGCTGGTAACAATCCCCAGGTGCTGCGGGAGGGGGTTACTCTAGACAAGAAATACAAAAGGGATTTTTCCCACGCACTCTGCTGACTGTTAGTAAGAAGAACTATATACTATGTAATAATAGGAAATTTAGAGCTCTTCGTTACATATGTTTTGCAAAAGATATGATAAGCCTCCAGGCCACTTCACGGCTGCTCTATTACTGGAGGTCCCTACCTAAGCATAGGTCCAGGGCTTGGACCCCACAAATCTGGCTCAGGCCCGACCACCCCAGGGCAGCACACCATTGAAATACTAAAGTGTTAATATGTGTTAAGAAAGAAGCAGAGGCTATGGGTTAGAAAGTGCTACAAAAATAAGGGTGTTAATAAAATACTCAAAAGAGTAATATTAGTGAAAAAATAGGAGTGTTACATAAGTGCTAAATAAATAATATGGCATGCTACCCCAAGGTGGCCCAGCCCCACCAGACCTGGGGGGTACCACTCCCCAAACCCATACACAGCATAATAATAATTACAGCCACTATGGGTCATACAATTGCTTAATGTATGGCCACATGATAATGGCACATACAGAACATATCCAGATTGAGAGCTAGTTTACCTGGAGGCACCCCTGTATCCTCCAAACGGCACCACAGGACCCAGCATGCCCTCCTAATGCTGGCTCCATCTATGCCTCTCTGAACTGCAATAAATAGTGGAAAACTGCTCTAATCAAGCTGGTAACAATCCCCAGGTGCTGCGGGAGGGGGTTACTCTAGACAAGAAATACAAAAGGGATTTTTCCCACGCACTCTGCTGACTGTTAGTAAGAAGAACTATATACTATGTAATAATAGGAAATTTAGAGCTCTTCGTTACATATGTTTTGCAAAAGATATGATAAGCCTCCAGGCCACTTCACGGCTGCTCTATTACTGGAGGTCCCTACCTAAGCATAGGTCCAGGGCTTGGACCCCACAAATCTGGCTCAGGCCCGACCACCCCAGGGCAGCACACCATTGAAATACTAAAGTGTTAATATGTGTTAAGAAAGAAGCAGAGGCTATGGGTTAGAAAGTGCTACAAAAATAAGGGTGTTAATAAAATACTCAAAAGAGTAATATTAGTGAAAAAATAGGAGTGTTACATAAGTGCTAAATAAATAATATGGCATGCTACCCCAAGGTGGCCCAGCCCCACCAGACCTGGGGGGTACCACTCCCCAAACCCATACACAGCATAATAATAATTACAGCCACTATGGGTCATACAATTGCTTAATGTATGGCCACATGATAATGGCACATACAGAACATATCCAGATTGAGAGCTAGTTTACCTGGAGGCACCCCTGTATCCTCCAAACGGCACCACAGGACCCAGCATGCCCTCCTAATGCTGGCTCCATCTATGCCTCTCTGAACTGCAATAAATAGTGGAAAACTGCTCTAATCAAGCTGGTAACAATCCCCAGGTGCTGCGGGAGGGGGTTACTCTAGACAAGAAATACAAAAGGGATTTTTCCCACGCACTCTGCTGACTGTTAGTAAGAAGAACTATATACTATGTAATAATAGGAAATTTAGAGCTCTTCGTTACATATGTTTTGCAAAAGATATGATAAGCCTCCAGGCCACTTCACGGCTGCTCTATTACTGGAGGTCCCTACCTAAGCATAGGTCCAGGGCTTGGACCCCACAAATCTGGCTCAGGCCCGACCACCCCAGGGCAGCACACCATTGAAATACTAAAGTGTTAATATGTGTTAAGAAAGAAGCAGAGGCTATGGGTTAGAAAGTGCTACAAAAATAAGGGTGTTAATAAAATACTCAAAAGAGTAATATTAGTGAAAAAATAGGAGTGTTACATAAGTGCTAAATAAAGTTCAGAGAGGCATAGATGGAGCCAGCATTAGGAGGGCATGCTGGGTCCTGTGGTGCCGTTTGGAGGATACAGGGGTGCCTCCAGGTAAACTAGCTCTCAATCTGGATATGTTCTGTATGTGCCATTATCATGTGGCCATACATTAAGCAATTGTATGACCCATAGTGGCTGTAATTATTATTATGCTGTGTATGGGTTTGGGGAGTGGTACCCCCCAGGTCTGGTGGGGCTGGGCCACCTTGGGGTAGCATGCCATATTATTTATTTAGCACTTATGTAACACTCCTATTTTTTCACTAATATTACTCTTTTGAGTATTTTATTTGGAAATTTTATTTGGAAATTTTATTGTGGCATTGTTATATTGGATTTTTTCCCCCTACCGATTGGGGTTTTGTACAATAAATTTTGATGGTTTTTAAGAAAATCCAGCCTTTTTTGTGAGAGGAATTTGAAAGTGAAAGAAACCTTGATGGGCTTTGCAAACCTCTCATAACACTGTGAGGAGGGTATGCATTCTACATCTCTAATATAAGATCATAAAAGATACCTTGATGTGTACAGAAACCATTCTATCTTTGTGAGTGGGGTACGCTTACTTCTCTTAAAATTAGAAGATATTTATTTAAGTACGTCATCTCATAAGTTATTGTGTGACCAACAAGGTTGTGAAAACTGTACTACACATTGGGAAATTGTTCTCTTTGGTTTTGGGTATACGTGGACCAAAAAAATCTGGTTCGGAGGACGAGTCCCAAATTTCACAAGAAAGATACCTTGATGAGCTTCACACTATCCATGACATTGTGAGTGGGGTACGCCATCCTTCATCAATTAAAGATACCTTTATGTGTTTACTCCACACCATTTGCATAGTGAGTGGGGTACGCCGTGGTTAATATTGGATAAAACATCACATATAGGGTTAAATTGTGATATTAAAACTCAGAACAAAAACACGTGGAAAATTATTTTATTTTCACTTAAAACTGTGTTACACTATATGTATTTTTACTTTTTTTCATGTATTGCACCTTCTTGAGTTGAATTCAAGCATATGGCCGACTGATGGAAAGACACTGAAACCTTTTGAAAAAGTGACTACACTGCATTGTTTTTCCTCACTAAATATAAGCGCCCAGGGTTGTATACCTCCTAAAAAAATTTGGGGTATTGGTTTATTTGTTTGAGATATTTGGTGACATCTAGGGTGGTAAATTATCTAGGGCAGCTTCAGGTTTTAGCGCCAGCATAGCAGGGATTCTCTGTGTCACGATCCGGGTATCTGGACGCCATTTCTTACCCATCAGATGCCTCCTAAGGCTGGCTCAGCGCTCCAGGACCGGATCCCATCTGTTATCCTAATGTTCACATTCCTGCATCCTCTCCTGTCTCTCTGAGACGCTGTCACAGTAACGCCTTATTACATCTGGCATGGCGTCTCCCGCGGCCTCCGCCGCCGTCCCTGAGCTTCTGCATGCAGAGTGTCAGAGTGGCGATTACGTCAGCCGCGGCCTCTGCTGTGTCCGCGTGGTTGGATGTGCACTTGTCAGCCTGGCGTCTCCTGTCTCCAGTGGCCGGCGCCGCCATTACTGTTTTCATTACCACATGGATTACAAACCAAACTTCCCTCCAAGTGTCTGCATGGGCGCAGCCATCTTGGATTCTGTCAGCTGATCATTTCCTCCAATCTGTTGTCAGTATTGTTAATCTGCATAATTGCCTAGCCAATCCCTTCCTTGCTGCAGGTATAAATACACTGTGCCTGAGCAAGGAAGGCGTCAGTGCTTTGGTTGTCAAACCTAGTTCCTGTTTGTCTCTCTCCTGTGATTGTCTTCCAGGTTCCAGCTCCTGTCTCAAGACTTCCACCATAGAGACCCGCCCCAGCATTCCACCTGCGGTGTAGCCTGACTCTCCAATCCATTGTGGATTCATCTGTTTCCAGCTACAACATTACCTGCTTCCAGCTCAGCTTCCAGCAGAGTACAGCTTCCCTTAAAGGGCCGGTGTCCTTTCTACACTTTACCACTCTCCACCGGTATTATTATTTCTCCGCTCTCAAGTTCTACATTTCAGTTCATATTTCATCGCTCCCAAGTTCATTTATTATTTAACTGGTTCCAGCCAGTATCCACTCCGTGCTAACAACAGTCTGGTTCCAGCCAGTATCCACAGCAGCTGTTTTACCTTCAGCAACCCAGCTTTTCCTGGAACACCAGCTGGCACAATCCTGGGTTATCTCCATTGCTACAGTCGGGCCTGGTAAGGACTTTCCATCTAGAAGATCATAAGAACTATCTCACACTACCAGTGCCCTGTGGCTCCTGCCATCCTGTAGTACCCAGGAACTGTATTTATTATTTGCTGACTTTTACGTTTTCTTTTACTGCTGCTGTGTTGCGGAGTTGTCATAATAAACATCATTGACTTTTATCCAAGTTGTCGTGGTCACGCCTTCGGGCAGTTATTATTCATGTTACTTACATGTCCAGGGGTCTGATACAACCTCCCAGGTTCCGGTACATCTCAGCCCCTACAACTGAGGCTGCCTCCCGTCAGCTCAGGCCCTCAGTTGTGACAGTAAGCACTGACCTAATGAATCCAGCCGGAGACCAGGATCAAGCGGCCAGGCCGATGCAAGAACTGGCAGCCCGACTAGAACATCAGGAGGCTGCACAGGGCCACATCATCCGCTGTCTCCAGGATCTCTCTACTCGGCTGGATGGGATTCAGACAACTCTCCGTGGATCAGGCGCATCTGGTGCGTCAACCACAGTGACTCCAGCTATAACCCCACCCACCTTACCCATTTCTGCTCCACGTCTTCATCTTCCAACGCCAGCAAAATTTGACGGATCTCCAAGATTCTGCAGGGGATTTCTCAACCAGTGTGAGATTCAGTTTGAGCTACAACCTGGCAATTTTCCCAGTGACCGTACAAAAATTGCCTACATCATCTCTCTTCTCAGTGGCTCCGCCCTTGACTGGGCATCACCGTTATGGGAGAGGTCCGACACCCTGCTATCTTCTTACACTGCATTCGTGTCAACATTCAGGCGCATCTTCGACGAGCCAGGCCGGGTAACCTCAGCTTCATCCGAGATTCTCCGTTTACGCCAGGGGTCACGTACTGTAGGACAATATCTGATACAGTTCCAGATCCTGGCATCCGAACTGGCATGGAACGACGAGGCCCTGTATGCTGCATTCTGGCATGGCTTATCTGAGCTTATTAAAGATGAGTTAGCTACCAGAGACTTACCTTCTAAGTTAGATGAGCTAATCTCACTCTGCACGAAAGTTGATTTACGTTTCAGAGAGAGAGCAACTAAGCGTGGAAGATCATCTGCTCCAAAATCTTCTGCTCCTCCTCCTCGTCAACTGTCACCATCTAAAGATGAGCCCATGCAAATTGGCCGTTCCCGTTTAACTCCTGCTGAGCGCCGAAGACGTCTCTCTGAGTCTCTTTGTCTTTACTGTGCAGCTCCGTCTCACACCATCAATGCCTGTCCCGAACGTCCGGGAAAACTCCAAACCCTAGCTCGCCCAGGAGAGGGCCGGCTAGGAGTAATGATCTCCTCTCCATCTCCTCATGATTGTAATCTCCCAGTCTCGCTTCAAGTTGCTCAACGTTATCGGAACGTCATTGCTCTCCTTGATTCCGGAGCAGCTGGGAACTTTATTACTGAAGCCTATGTTAAACGGTGGTCCCTACCCACCGAGAGACTTCCTTCCTCCTTTTCCTTAACTGCCGTGGATGGCAGTAAAATTTTTGATACTGTTATTGCTCTAAGGACTCTACCAGTTCGTCTGAGAGTGGGAGTTCTTCATTCCGAACTTATTTCACTTTTAGTGATTCCAAGAGCCACACATCCTGTGGTCCTGGGCCTTCCATGGCTCCGTCTTCACAATCCTACAATTGATTGGACGACTACGCAAATCCTGGCATGGGGTTCCTCCTGTGCAGAGACATGTTTGTTTAAAGTATTGCCTGTCTGTTCTTCCTCCCCCAGGTCGTCTGATGTTCCACCTCCTCCATATCAAGATTTCACGGATGTGTTCAGTAAAGCTTCTGCTGATATCCTTCCTCCTCATAGAGAATGGGACTGCCCGATTGATCTCGTTCCAGGGAAGGTTCCACCTCGAGGCCGAACTTATCCGTTGTCTCTGCCTGAGACGCATTCTATGGAGGAATACATTAAAGAGAACCTAGCAAAGGGGTTCATTCGACCTTCTTCTTCCCCAGCCGGCGCAGGCTTCTTTTTTGTAAAAAAGAAAGATGGTGGTCAGCGGCCGTGCATCGACTACAGAGGTTTGAACGACATTACCATCAAGAACCGTTATCCTTTACCCCTGATTACTGAGCTCTTTGACAGAGTTAGCGGAGCTACCATCTTTACAAAGCTGGACTTGCGAGGTGCATACAATCTCATCCGGATCCGTGAGGGTGACGAGTGGAAGACCGCCTTTAACACCCGTGACGGACATTATGAGTACCTCGTCATGCCCTTCGGATTGAGCAATGCTCCAGCTGTCTTCCAGCATTTTGTCAATGAGATTTTCAGAGACATTCTATACCGTCATGTCGTGGTCTATCTAGACGATATCCTCATTTTTGCCAACGATTTAGAGGAACATCGTTTTTGGGTTAAAGAGGTTCTGTCCCGTCTCCGTGTCAATCATCTCTATTGCAAATTAGAAAAATGCGTCTTTGAAGTCAAGTCCATTCCGTTTCTAGGGTACATTGTGTCCGGTTCCGGACTAGAGATGGATCCTGAGAAACTACAAGCAATTCAGAATTGGCCGGTACCCTTAACCCTCAAAGGGGTCCAGAGGTTCTTAGGGTTCGCCAATTATTACCGAAAGTTTATACGAGACTTTTCCACCATTGTGGCGCCTATTACTGCTTTCACCAAGAAGGGTGCTAACCCGTCCAAGTGGTCTGAAGAAGCCATGCAAGCTTTTCATCTTTTAAAACAGAGGTTCATCTCTGCGCCTGTCCTGAAACAGCCTGACATCGACTCTCCTTTCATCCTAGAGGTGGATGCCTCCTCCGTTGGAGTAGGAGCGGTGTTATCTCAGAGGGCTAAAGATGGCCATTTACATCCTTGCAGTTTCTTCTCCCGGAAGTTCTCCCCAGCTGAGCGCAACTATGCCATTGGCGACCAGGAGTTGCTAGCCATCAAGCTCGCTCTAGAAGAGTGGAGGTATCTGTTGGAGGGAGCTTCTCATTTAATCACCATACTTACAGACCACAAGAACCTTTTATACCTGAAGGGCGCACAATGTCTCAACCCTCGTCAGGCCAGATGGGCACTTTTCTTTTCCAGGTTCAACTTTAAACTCCAGTTCTGTCCGGGCTCTCAGAATCGCAAGGCCGATGCCCTTTCCCGCTCATGGGAGCAAGAAAATGAGTCAGAGTCTTCAGACAAGCATCCTATTATAAATCCGTTGGCATTCTCCACGGTAGGGATGGACTCTACGCCCCCATCAGGGAAAAGTTTTGTGAAGCCGATGCTAAGGAAGAAGCTCATGCATTGGGCCCATGCTTCCCGTTTTGCCGGACATACAGGTATCCAAAAAACCCTGGAGTTTATCTCTAGGTCCTATTGGTGGCCAACTCTGAAAAAGGACGTCTTGGAGTTTATTGCATCTTGCCCAAAGTGTGCCCAACATAAAGTATCCCGCCAGTCGCCTGCGGGGCAACTGGTTCCACTATCCGTTCCCCGTCGACCATGGACCCACTTGTCGATGGATTTCATTACAGACTTACCCATGTGCAACAAGTTCAATACCATCTGGGTGGTAGTTGACCGGTTCACCAAGATGGCACACTTCATTCCTCTCACCGGTCTTCCGTCAGCTTCCAAGTTGGCTCAAGTATTCATACAAGAGATCTTCCGACTCCACGGTCTTCCTGAAGAAATTATCTCAGATCGAGGAGTTCAATTCACAGCCAAATTCTGGCGAAGTTTATGTCAAGTCCTCCAAGTCAAGCTAAAGTTTTCCACGGCTTACCATCCTCAGACCAATGGTCAAACCGAGAGGGTGAATCAGGACTTGGAGGCCTTCCTCCGCATCTATGTGTCCTCCTCTCAAGATGACTGGGTTCAATTACTTCCCTGGGCTGAGTTCTGTCATAACAACCAGTATCATTCTTCATCTGCTTCAACACCATTCTTCACTAACTTTGGATTCCACCCTAAAGTTCCTGAGTTCCAACCGCTTCCAGCAACTTCTGTTCCCGCAGTGGATATCACCTTGCATCAGTTTGCCAATATCTGGAAGAGCGTACGATCAGCTCTGCTCAAGGCATCGTTCAGGTACAAGAAGTTTGCGGATAAGAAGCGTCGAGCAGTTCCTGCTCTCAAGGTGGGTGATCGGGTATGGTTATCCACGAAGAATTTGAGGTTAAGAGTTCCCAGTATGAAGTTTGCACCTCGCTATATCGGTCCTTTCAAGATTGAACAAGTCATCAATCCTGTTGCTTACAGACTCCAGTTGCCTCCCTTCTTAAAAATACCCAGGACATTCCATGTTTCCCTGTTGAAACCGCTGATCTTGAATCGGTTTCATTCCTCACTTCCTCCAACTCAGAAAGTCCAAACTCAACGAGGCGTTGAGTATGAAGTGGCCAAGATCCTGGACTCACGTCACCGTTACGGTCAACTACAATATCTTATTGACTGGAAGGGTTATGGTCCTGAGGAACGTTCATGGACCAATGCTTCTGATGTCCATGCTCCTGCCTTGGTCCGGAGATTCCATTCCAAGTTTCCTCAAAAGCCGAAGAAGTGTCCTGGGGCCACTCCTAAAGGGGGGCTGCTGTCACGATCCAGGTATCTGGACGCCATTTCTTACCCATCAGATGCCTCCTAAGGCTGGCTCAGCGCTCCAGGACCGGATCCCATCTGTTATCCTAATGTTCACATTCCTGCATCCTCTCCTGTCTCTCTGAGACGCTGTCACAGTAACGCCTTATTACATCTGGCATGGCGTCTCCCGCGGCCTCCGCCGCCGTCCCTGAGCTTCTGCATGCAGAGTGTCAGAGTGGCGATTACGTCAGCCGCGGCCTCCGCTGTGTCCACGTGGTTGGATGTGCACTTGTCAGCCTGGCATCTCCTGTCTCCAGTGGCCGGCGCCGCCATTACTGTTTTCATTACCACATGGATTACAAACCAAACTTCCCTCCAAGTGTCTGCATGGGCGCAGCCATCTTGGATTCTGTCAGCTGATCATTTCCTCCAATCTGTTGTCAGTATTGTTAATCTGCATAATTGCCTAGCCAATCCCTTCCTTGCTGCAGGTATAAATACACTGTGCCTGAGCAAGGAAGGCGTCAGTGCTTTGGTTGTCAAACCTAGTTCCTGTTTGTCTCTCTCCTGTGATTGTCTTCCAGGTTCCAGCTCCTGTCTCAAGACTTCCACCATAGAGACCCGCACCAGCATTCCACCTGCGGTGTAGCCTGACTCTCCAATCCATTGTGGATTCATCTGTTTCCAGCTACAACATTACCTGCTTCCAGCTCAGCTTCCAGCAGAGTACAGCTTCCCTTAAAGGGCCGGTGTCCTTTCTACACTTTACCACTCTCCACCGGTATTATTATTTCTCCGCTCTCAAGTTCTACATTTCAGTTCATATTTCATCGCTCCCAAGTTCATTTATTATTTAACTGGTTCCAGCCAGTATCCACTCCGTGCTAACAACAGTCTGGTTCCAGCCAGTATCCACAGCAGCTGTTTTACCTTCAGCAACCCAGCTTTTCCTGGAACACCAGCTGGCACAATCCTGGGTTATCTCCATTGCTACAGTCGGGCCTGGTAAGGACTTTCCATCTAGAAGATCATAAGAACTATCTCACACTACCAGTGCCCTGTGGCTCCTGCCATCCTGTAGTACCCAGGAACTGTATTTATTATTTGCTGACTTTTACGTTTTCTTTTACTGCTGCTGTGTTGCGGAGTTGTCATAATAAACATCATTGACTTTTATCCAAGTTGTCGTGGTCACGCCTTCGGGCAGTTATTATTCATGTTACTTACATGTCCAGGGGTCTGATACAACCTCCCAGGTTCCGGTACATCTCAGCCCCTACAACTGAGGCTGCCTCCCGTCAGCTCAGGCCCTCAGTTGTGACACTCTGTCTTTTTTGTTTCACGTTAGGATTCACGGGTGGTCAATCTGTTGAAATCAGAGCACTACATTTTGGTCACCGTGCTCAATCCTAGGTTTAAAGCCTACGTTGTATCTCTCTTTCCAGCAGACACAAGTCTGCAGATGTTCAAAGACCTGCTGGTGAGACAATTGTCAAGTCAAGTGGAACGTGAACCGCCAACAGCTCCTCCTTCATTTTCTACCGACACTGGAGCTGCCAGGAAAAGGATAACATTTCCAAAACCACCCGCTGGCGGTGATGCAGGGCAGTCAGGAGCAAGTGCTGACATCTGGTCCGGACTGAAGGACCTGCCAACGATTACTGACATGTCGTCTACTGTCACTGCATATGATTCTGTCACCATTGAAAGAATGGTTGAGGTTTATATGAGTGACGGCATCACTGTAGGCATGTCAGACAGTCCGTACATATACTGGCAGGAAAAAGAGGCAATTTGGAGGCCCTTGCACAAACTGGCTTTATTTTACCTAAGTTCCCCCCCTCCCTCCAGTGTGTACTCTGAAAGAGTGTTTAGTGCAGCCGGTCACCTTGTCAGCGATCGGCGTAGGAGGTTACTTCCAGAAAATGTGGAGAAGATGATGTTCATCAAAATGAATTATAAATTCCTCCGTGGAGACATTTACCAGCAATTGCCTCCAGAAAGTATGCAGGGACCTGTGATGGTGGATTCCAGTGGGGACGAATTAATACTCTGTGAGGAGGAGGATGTACACAGTGAAAGGGGTGAGGAATCGTTGAATGAGGATGAGGTGGACATCTTGCCTCTGTAGAGCCAGTTTGTGCGAGGAGAGATTGATTGCTTCTTTTTTGGTGGGGGCCCAAACCAACCAGTCATTTCAGCCACAGTCGTGTGGCAGACCCTGTCGCTGAAATGATTGGTTTGTTAAAGTGTGCATGTCCTGTTTATACAACATAAGGGTGGATGGGAGGGCCCAAGGACAATTCCATCTTGCACCTCTTTTTTATTTATCTTTGCATCATGTGCTGTTTGGGGACTATTTTTTTAAGTGCCATCCTGTCTGACACTGCACTGCCACTCCTAGATGTGCCAGGTGTTTGTGCCGCCCACTTGGGTCAGCGACCTTGGTGCAAATTTTAGGACTAAAAATAATATTGTGAGGTATTCAGAATAGACTGGAAATGAGTGGAAATTATGGTTATTGAGGTTAATAATACGATAGGATCAAAATTACCCCAAATTCTATTATTTAAGTTGTTTTTGAGGTTTTTTTTAAAAAAACCACCCGAATCCAAAGCGCATCCGAATCCGCCAAAAATCCAAAAGGGTGGTTTTGCCAAAACGCGTCCGAATCCAAAACACAACCGCTGAACCGAATCCAAAACACAAAACTCGAAAAATGCCCGCTGCACATCTCTAGTTATATTGTTTCTGTGCAGGGTAAATACTGGCTGCTTTATTTTTACACTGCAATTTAGATTTCAGTTTGAACACACCTCACTCAAATCTAACTCTATACCTGTGCAATTCCTTTTACTTCTAGAGAATTGTCCAAAAGGATTTGCATCAAGCCAATTAGCATGATGTAGCTAGCTATTAGAGTCAGTGGGTTTCCTAAAAGTTTTAGTTTTAATAAAACCATGTTTTTATATAAATATTTAAATCTAATAAGGACACCTTCTTAGTACTAGATGCAAAAATCAGCTTTATGGAAAAGGTATTAGAAAGAATTCAAATCAGTACAGATAGCCTGCATACATCACAGACTAGACCCTACCCTACACTTCATCACTTACCTTTCTATAACCTACATACATCACTGACATCTCCTAGACCCTACCCTACACTTCATCACTTACCCCTCTATAACCTACATACATCACTGACACCTCCATAGCCTGCACTACATCATTGACCCTTTATACCCTACACTTCCTCCTCGCAATACATATCTACCCTACTTCCCCACACTACATCACTGCTCTACTTCACTAACTTCTATAATATATGGCACAACTTCCCAACCCAACAATACTGCACTACATACCTGATCTCGCTAAACCCTAAACTAAGTCTCAGCACTACATTCCTGCACCACCACTGCATATGTATGTTGTGTTGCTTTAATGTGGAGGGCAGAAAGTTGCATCACTGCTCTCCGCTTATAACCTCCGGTAATACGTGCAGCAACACGAACCCCACAAATATCCTGCTTTCAATAAACAATGCAATGCTTGTGGCAAGTAAAATCATTTTGCACTCCTAGGGGTGTGTGAGCCAACACCTTCACCTAACTTAACATCGACTGAGGGTGTCTAAACACTCATCATCATGGACAATGAGTCCCCTGAAGAAGCACCTATTGGGATGCAGGTCAGTTCCATGCCCTTGCCCTATAGGGTACCCATTCAGACACCGGCCACAACACCAGCCCCTTTCTTTGTCACCAGGAATGGAAGAATTTCCAGTCCTGATACAAAATTCCAGGACTATGGGTCTATGTACTAAGACTTGGCGAGATATAAAGTAGACAGAGATAAACTTCTAATCAACCAGCTCCTGTCATTTTTCAAAGACAGCATATAACATGGCAATTAGGAGCTGCTTTTCTGGTAGTTTATCTCTCTCCACTTTATCTTTCTCTAAGGCTTAGTACACAGGGGTTAATTCAGACCTGATCGTAGCAGCAAATTTGTTAGCAGTTGGGTAAAACCATGGGGGTAATTCCAAGTTGATCGCAGCAGGAATTTTGTTAGCAGTTGGGCAAAACCATGTGCACTGCAGGGGAGGCAGATATAACATGTGCAGAAAGAGTTAGATTTGGGTGGGTTATTTTATTTCTGTGCAGGGTAAATACTGGCTGCTTTATTTTTACACTGCAAATTAGATTGCAGATTGAACACACCACACCCAAATCTAACTCTTTCTGCACATGTTATATTTACCTCCCCTGCAGTGCACATGGTTTTGCCCAACTGCTAACAAAATTCCTCCTGCGATCAACTTGGAATTACCCCCCATGTGCACTGCAGGTGTGGCAGATATAACATTTGCAGAGAAAGTTAGATTTGGGCGGGTTATATTGTTTCTGTGCAGGGTAAATACTGGCTGCTTTATTTTTGCACTGCAATTTAGATTTCAGTTTGAACACACCCAACACAAATCTAACTCTCTCTGCACATGTTATATCTGCCCTCCCTGCAGTGCATATGGTTTTGCCCAACTGCTAACAAATTTGCTGCTGTGATCAACTCTGAATTATCCCCAATACCCCAATGTTACTTAGCAACAATTGTTGCAATAGAAGGGGGTGCAAACACATTTATGTTTTTGCATGCAGGGTAAATACTGGCTGCATTTGCATGTACCCGCAAATACTTGGAAGTTATCTTTACACAGCAATTTAGTTTTCAGTTTTGGACACACCCGTCTCAAAACTCTGTGCACATTTTAAATCTGCCCGACCTACAACGCAACATGGTTTTAATAAGGTGGACTGTAACTTGTTCTTTTTTGCTGTACTTCCACCTCAGATTCAGGTCCTTAATTTCCCATTTTTCAGTTTGTGTTTGTTCTTTGTTGCACACTGTCCCTGCATCAAACACCTGTTACATTGTCTTGCACCCAGACACCTGTTTGTTGTTTCTTTATGTTTGAAAGGGTGGATGTAGATGTACAGTATGTTGTGTTGCTTTTTATGTGGAAGGCAGGAAGTTGCATTACTGCTCTTCACTTGTTATTCAGGAAGGCCATCTGCAGCCATTATTCAGCATTATGCAGTGAGCACACTTCTGCAGCTCTCCAGAGTCTTGTGGTGATTTGTACCAGGACCACTTTACAGCCACATTAACACTTTTCTGCTTACAAATACATCACCTTATGTATGCTGCACTATATTACTGACCATTTTAACCACTTGCCAGGCATGTTTGCATCAGATGCGACCACACCAGCAAGTGCCTTATCTTATCTGGTCGCACAGGATGCGACCAGTCAGATACACAGCATGTGCAGCTGCAGGGAAAATAAACTTCCAGCTGCTGCCACTCTCAGAGGGTCTCTCTGCCTCCCTGAACCTTCCCCAGTGTTTGCTGTGCTACCAATTACTCCTGATCAAGGACACCCCACCCAGCGGCTGCAGACACTAGCAGGGGAAATGGAAATTTGAAAAAAAAATCCAGCCCCCCAAGTGGTGGTGTTTCCAATGTTGCTCTGATACCAACCACTGTTTAAATGTTTAAATAAAAACATATTTTTTTACAAATATAAAAAACTTTTTTTTTTAACTAAAATCATTTTGGATAAGTTTAAATAAATGTTTTAACCTACTTCACTCCTACAAAATGTACAATTTCTGAGCAGTTTAAAAAAATAATAATTGTCAGTTACAATTACAGTACATTACTGACCCCTACAGACATGTCCATATACAAGTGGCCTCTATACGGCATGCCTGATTGAGGTGACAGGTCACGTATAACTACGCTAGCGTTGGGCATCTTTTTTGTTGTTGCTGAAAATGGGTCTTATTTGCAGCACAATGTGGCTAGGATGTACCAGGAGGCTCTGCTGATTAATTTGATATGCGGCCCTGGCATCTGTGTGCGAATGAGTCTGTATAAAAAAAGACGTGGCCACTGCATCGTGGCACTTCCTTTACAGTTTCAGAGACACACACAATGTACATGTGTCATATATCAAAATAATCAGCAGAGTCTCCTGGTGCATCCTAGCCTCGTTGCAACTAAAACATATTTTTGGCAAAAAAGATGCCCAACGTAGCAGAGTCTCACAGGACCTGTCCTACCAAGAGGGGCTGTTTGGCGCAACTGCAGCAAAGATGTATGAGGACACATCTGTATATATCCTATACTGCACTGTACTACTTCACTGCACTACCTTCCCACACTAGATAAGTACATTACAGCACTCCACTTTACCAGACAAAGGGGTCTATTTACTAAGCCTTGGATGGAGATAAAGTGGACGGAAATAAAGTACCAGCCAATCGGCTCCTAACTGTCATTTTTCAAACACAGCCTGTAACATGGCAGTTAGGAGATGCTTGGTTGGTACTCTGGGGGTGATTCGCCAAACAACAATAGGAATCGCCGACCAGCAACAGTATGGTGCGAAAATTCTGATCGCACGGGCGTTCGCAGGGTGATTGACAGGAGGAAGCCGTTTGTGGGTGGTAACTAACCGTTTACTGGGAGTGTCCGGAAAAACGTAGGCGTGCCCAAGTGTTTTCAGGGAGGGTGTCTGACGTTAGCTCCGGCCCTGATCAGCCTGTTCTCATCGCACTATATTAGTAAGTCTTGGGCTGCGCACAGACTGCACACAGTGGATTTTTGCAACTCGGCATCCACATGCGATCGCACACTAGCACGGGGTGAATTTACAATCCCCTTGGGAAGCGACTACCTGAACACAGGACAGCAAAGTTAACAGCCCAGCGATCAGGTTTGACTTACCCCCACTACCTGCATCCACTTTATCTCTCTCCATTGCTTAGTAAATAGACCCCTACATCATTACACTATAGCACTCTAGTGCACCACACTAGACAAGGATGTTGAGTCAGACAAGGATGTTGAGTCTCTACGGAATGACTTACCTAGACTGGAGATCTGGGCGGACAAATGGAGAATGAGGTTCAATATAGAAAAATGTAAAGTTATGCACTTTGGGACTAAGAACAATCGGGCAGCCTTTAAATTAAATGGGGAGAATGTAGGGATTGATGGTGTAGGAGCTTCCTTCTGAATGGCAAATATATATTGATTCAAGCTTTTTCACATTAACTAAGATATTTACTGCTCCTCACTAATATAGGTTCGTGTTTCCTTAAAAGCTTCACAGATATATTATAAGCAACATTGTATTTCAAAGCATGAATTACTCATTGTTATAACGCCAGATGTATCCAAGGCCAGTCAAGCATATCGCCAAAAGTTCTGAACATCGAGGAGGATTTTGACCTGTCCTGACCTCCAGAAAGGATGTTCCGGGAAAACTGATAATCGCAAAGCAATAAATATATTTTAATTGCAAATTATAATCTTGTTTGACAAATGACGTGTTTCAGTTTTTAAGACATACATGGTGTATTCTGATTGGCTAAATGTATTGGCACACATGAATCCTTTGTTCCTTTACTATAAAATAAAGCTTATATGGCCCCTAAGTCAGATCAACTATGAACTGCTTAGGTTACACAAAGATCCTGTGTCACCTTTCCATTCACTGATCTCCAACCGGTTGCTAAGGGGAACAGCATTCTGACTGATGACTGCAGAGAGTTTATAATCAGACCTGAATAGGTTAACATACCCTAACATTTTGGGGGCTCGTCCGGGATATTCCAGCATCTCCTCCACTGGCAATAAATCCTCTGATCTTTCAGGAACCGCTGATAACAAAAAAAACCGGTAAGTGAGATTTATTGTGTAGATTTCTACCTGCTCACTTGAACTCAGCGTTTCTTGTGTAAATCAAGGGGAAGTCCAGTCGGGAAGGTCAGAGAATATCTTAAAGAGCCCAGCGTCAGTCAGAAGAAATTTTTTTAAGGTACCATACATGTATGTTATATTGTTGAAGTATGTTATATTGTTGAAGTATGTTATATTGTTGAATTGTGTTATATTGTTTAATTGTGGGTAAATAATTTCAGATAATTTGTCACAAGTGCACAGGGGGAATTAATCAAGTATGCAGAAAACTTTTAAATTGTGCAAGTACTAATGCATGTTTATTAAGAAAATAGAGCCGTTTTATAAAGGTGGCGCATGGCCAAGATATGTTCTAATGCTGATAACCAGTTTGAATTGATAAATAACCAAAGAGGTGTATGCAAATCTTGTACCTGTGTTGTTGTGTTAAGAAAATACAAAGGGTCTGTAGCACCGAGATTGGTGGCAATTACAAGCACTGAAGTCTCATTTGGTTATGTGGAAAATGATGATGAATTTTATTGTACAAAAGGTTGTCATTTTAAAAAGAGAATTGTTGGAACATTACATTAAGAATGATTGATCTAACATCATAACCTATTGGCCTAGGAACCACATAATCCCAGGTCTAAGACCCATGTGCCCGTGCAGCCTCAAACAGCTGCCGTGCACACAGATAACAGATATAGCATTTGCTGTCATCTTTGTTTTTGTATCCTTGCACTGTTATATGTACTCTGTCAATATGCTTTTGAAAAGGTGGGGGGGAGTCGGGTTGTCTGCTGAATAATGAAACCAGTGTAACTAGATTCTCCTACACACACTGATAGGTATTTCTCACATCCAAGCAGTCCCCGGTGTTAGCTGTTACTTTCTGAAAAGAAACAAGCATTAAACTAAATGGTAGACCCGATAGCAAGAAGTTTACCGAGAACAACAGGGATACTGATACAAGCAGGAGTCTATATAGGCAGGGGGATAGACCCTTGGAGTAACTTAACAATAATATTAGGGACGCATCTCAGTGATCCAGAAGAAATAATCTATTATGCAGGTCTCACTTGGGGAGCAGTACAAACAGATTTTCCACAAAAGCAGGGAGGAAGGGGCAACACTACAACCCCAGTCATTTGTCCACAGACGGATTTAAGAAGCTCTTTAGGTACAAGGATAGAAGAGATTCTTCAGAGTCAGCGTCTCAAAAGGAGACTTTAATTCCCTCATAAGGAGTTACTAAAATACCACATCAGGATGGGTTCAAACCCGTGGATATTGTTAGTAACAGGGAGGGTAAGAAAAGCTTTAAAAGGAGATTTTAATTCCCTCATAAGGAGTTACTAAAATACCACATCAGGATGGGTTCAAACCCGTGGATATTGTTAGTAACAGGGAGGGTAAGAAAAGCTTTAAAAGGAGACTTTAATTCCCTCATAAGGAGTTACTAAAATACCACATCAGGATGGGTTCAAACCCGTGGATATTGTTAGTAACAGGGAGGGTAAGAAAAGCTTTAAAAGGAGATTTTAAGTCCCTCATAAGGAGTTACTAAAATACCACATCAGGAGGGGTTCCGCGCACGTTCACCCAGGCATGGGAGCGCGGTCTGTAAAGATGTCAGGGCCCGACAAACCCGTGGATATTGTTAGTAACAGGAAATCTCTGAAAGGAATAAGTAAAATTTTCAAAAGAGCAGTTTTTCCGTCAGAAGGGACACTAGACTTAGAGAAATGAGAAAAATTTGCCTCCTGTAACAAGAGTTGGATAATTAAGCATAATAGTAGAGATCAAGCATCCATCTGGATCACTGTAGCAAAAGAATTAGGAGCAGAGAATAGAAGAAGAGATGAGGAAAATGATTTCCCCATTGTACCAGAGTACTCAATAGCACCACAACCAGCGTTAAACTCACTGCCTGTAATTGCAGCAACAGCACCTGCACACTATACCCCACCCCTATACCCAGACATGCATGCACACCCAGGTACCCCTAGTATGAACAGAATTGAATCATCTGCAAGCTCACTAACAGTGAAATTGAAAAGAGAAGAACAGGAAAATAGAACAACGTTTGAAAGTGGAAAGATGTACATGACAAGACTTAAGAGATGGTGTCATGCACAGACACTCAGGGCACCAGCAGCCCCAGATTTGAAACAGGAAAAGACTGAGTCCATCAGAACTTACTATGATAAAGTCACTATATGACACACAAGATGATAGAATATGAAAGTGTGCAACTCCTGTGTCGGCAACAGTGAACTCAGTCACCACTGGCAGTTCGATAAAAGTGACTTTACCCACAGGAGACCCAAGGGTTTCAAGAGCTGTTTTTATGCACAACCAGATTCCTTTACGTTTACTTACAGATCAAGCCATTGCAACGACTGGATTTGGAGGTTAAGCCCTACCGCTGCAAGAAAGCAAAGATGTAACCTGAAATACAAGCTGCTATACAAGACTATCTCTCACTGGAAAAGTAAGACAAAGAGGAACAACAACTCCCAGCATAAACATCATTATGTTAAACACCAGCCTGGGTGGACTTGGACTAAGAAAATGACATGCCAGCAGCAGTGAGAAAGAATATGCAAGTGAAGAAAGGACAAAGTATGAAGAATAATGAATGAATCATAAAGAGAGGTGATTGGAAAAAGAAAAGTTGAGAAACAATATGAAGGTTGCATGAAAGTTTGGAGACTAAAGGAAGTCTGCTTTAAGAAGGACAAAGAAAGACATCTGACAAGTGGTCAGTACTACCTGGCAAGATTACAGAGATAATGCCATGATTTAAAGCAACAGAAGCTCCGGGGTTTAAAGCAAATAATAAGGAACAAGACAGAAAAAGTTCCAGAAAACAAATGAATGATGCTTCTTCTGCCAATATGAAGTACAAGCTTCTTTAGGTACTCCCCAGTGAACATAATGTCTCCAGAGGAAACAGCAGAAGGTATGATTACAGTCACCTTGCCCACTGGAGAAATACGTCTGTGCCTAATGAATACTGGAGCCAGCACACGCAGAAGACAGCAGAGGGAGATACCACAAGAACTGATGATATCAGAAATTCTTAAAAAGACAGGAGATGAAAGAAATACAGTCACCAATACCAGCCCAATTCTTGACTTTGGAGTACATGTCCAGTGACTTTGCTGAAGCACAATGTACTAAAGCTTATCCAAGGAGAATACAGTACACACCAGCAGAAGTTTAACTTTCCAGCAACTTATCAAAGGAAAGAACAAAAAGCCATTTAGAAGCAAGTTAAAACAGAAGTTCAGTATTGGCTCATTCCCGCAGTACCAGTTGTAGAAGAAAGGAAGCAATACTACTGGACCAGAATAGCCCTGTGGAGGGGCTATATCACCAAGTGATTTATCCACAAAACACACAGCTAAATACAGGATGTGAATGAACTGTTGATTGCCACCACCACCAAAAGAAGTACCAAGAAGGGGCAGTGTCCTTAGTGAAGTTTCTGGAAGACCAAGACTGCAGAGCCTCAGAAGGAGAAATTGCAGCTAGTCAAGCAAGAGTTAATCTTCCTAGGACACCCAAGGTACCCGACATCTAACAAAAGTGAGAAGGAAAAGATTCAGACTGCAAGCTAAGATGCCAACTAGTGTCAAGCAAGTCAGATGATCATTCCTGGGCCTAGTAGGACACTACAGAACACGGATACCTCTAGCACCAGTCTACATGCAAGCATTGTATGACAACACTGAAAGGGAGGAGGGTCCGCATCCTACATACAGCAACAGATGAATTAGGCTATTGAACAGTTGGAAACAGCAGTTGCCTCATCTCAAGCCCTAGAACTACCTGACTATTAAAGAAGGAGGCCATATAAGACCAGTGGCCTACAACTTAAGCAAACTTGACAGCTGTAATCAAAGAGCACCTACCGGTATCAGAGCAGTAATAGCAGCAACAGTCCTAGAAGAGGACAAGAGCACAGGCATAGTGCTGAATCATGAACTTATCATCCAGGGTCCACATGCAGGTACAGAGAAGCTTCAACAAGCAAGAACCAAACACCTGTCAGTGGCAAGGCTGACCATGTATGAAGTAGCACTGCCAAAGTGCGACAAGTAACCATCAGAAGATGTATTCCCCTCAACGCAGCAACCCTTTTCCAACATTAATCAATAAAGGTGTTGAATCTCAAGATTCAAAAGGAGGGAAAAACAGATTATCTACTGATGAATGGTAAAGCCAGAAGTTTCTAATATTCACTCACGAAGTTAAACAATATGGTTGGACACGATTACCCCAAGGGGGAGCCACCAGTCCATCAGATTTCTCAGAGGCAATGGCATTAAATCCTGCAGAAATGGAGACCACACTTTACAGACACCCAGTTAGTTCAATATGTCGATGATCTGCTTATTGCTGCACAGACAGAAGAGAAGTGCAAAAAGGAAACAGTATCACTACTCATCTTTTTGGCAGAAGAAGATTGCAGAGTGTCAAAAGACAAGCTTCAGCTAGTACAGAAAAAAGTTGTCTTCTTAGGACACTGCATATCTCAAGGAACAAGGCATCTTACTGATGAAAGAACAAAAGCAATAACTCAAGCAAAAACCCCAAGAACATTAAAAGAAATCAGAGCTTTCCTGGGCCTTATTGGTTATTGCAGAGAATGGATACCCTCAGCCTCATTACTCATGCAACCTCTATATGAATTAACAAAGAAGGAGGCATCATCAGAAAACAGGGACACCATTGAAGAAGCAGTAAGAAAACTAAAGCAAGCTATAATAACAGCCCCAGCATTGGGATTGCCTGATTACAAAAAGCCTTTTAACCTATTCTGCCATGAAAACAAAGGACATTCTTTAGGGGTGCTCACTCAGAAACATGGAACAAAACAAAGACCAGTGGCATACTATTCAGCCCAGCTGGATTCGATTATCAGAGGAGCACCATCCTGTGTCCAAGCAGTGGCAGCAGCAGCAATAATGAAGGAAAAGGTGACAGACATCATTGTGCTTGATCATCCACTGTGTATACAAGTACCGCACGCTGTAACAGAAATACTAAGTCAAGAAAATAGCAAGCATCTTTCTGCAGCCAGACTTACCAAATATGAAGTGATTGCCTAGCCCTCATGGAATTAGAGACTTTACCTCTTCCTAATGTCCAAGATACACCACTGGACAATCCAGACATGAACCTGTTCGTCGATGGATCAAGATATTATGATAATGGATCCCCAAAGACAGGATATGCAGTAACAACTGAAACTGAAGTCATAGACTCTGGACCATTGCTACCAAGAATGACAGCACAAGAAGCAGAACTCATAGCAATGACCAAAGCCTGCATACATGCTGAAAACATGACAGCTAACATCTAGTCCCAGGATTACGCTGTTATATGGAAAAGTAGGGACTTCAAAAGTGCAAACGGAAAACCCATCAAACATGTCAGTTTGATTATGGAACTCTTCAGAGCATTGGAACTACCTAAAAGAATTGGAATAATCAAGGTACAAGCACATACTAAGAGCCAAACCATGGAAGCTAAAGGAAATGCATTTGCAGATGCAGAAGCCAAGAAAATTGCCTTACAATCAAAAGAACTTGAGCAAGTCTTAGTAGCTCAAGATGTGAAGCAAATGCCTAGTGAACAGGAGCTGATCAAAATTCAACAACAAGCATCACAAGGAGAAAAAGAAAAATGGACACGACTGGGGGCAGAAGAAGATGAACATGGACTTTGGAAGTCAAGAGAATTGAAGTACTGTCTACCAGCAGCTCTATTTCCACCTATGTTACAAGTAGCTCATGGACAAGTACACCATTCAAAGGAAGCCATGGTGAATAGAGTACAAGAGCATTGGATAGCTCCAGGCTTCAATAAAGCTGCAACAAACTTTGTAGCAGGATGCTGGATCTGTGGAATCAGCAATCCAGGACAAAGAACCAAGACACCTCTAGGAACTATACCCAAAGCCTTTTACCCATTCCAGAGACTACAAATTGACTATATATAGTGGCCACGAAGCAGTCCATATGAATATGTACTAGTAACAACGGACATGTTTAGTTACTGGGCCGAAGCCTGGCCAGTAAGCAAAGCCACAGAAAAAAAACCACTGCAAAGAAACTGATAGCAGAAGTAGTATGTAAATTTGGGATACCTGAGGTTATAGAATCAGATAGAGGTACACATTTCACAGGAGAAGTCATGCAGCATATAATGAAAGATTTGGGGGTACAGCAGGCCTTCCATGTGTCTTACCGCCCCCAGGCAAGTGGGAGGGGGGACATCTGAACTTTGACCTTAAGCTAAAACTACAGAAAATGACAGAAACCAAAAGAACTTGGCCAGAATGCCTACCTATAGTCTTGTTTAATATTAGGACCACACCCATGAAACCTAGTAAACTGACTCCATATGAAATATTGTTTGGGTCAGCTCTAAGAACAGGTTGTTATTATCCACAACAATTACAACATAATCATGATGATTTTTACAGGTTATGTACAGGAGGTCTGTAAAACATTGACTAACCTCCATTGCCGAGTGTTTTCTTCCATTCCAGACCCAGAAGGATCAGCTACGCATAAGCTACGTCCAGGAGATTGGGTCTATTTAAAGAGACATGTGAGAAAGACCTTTGAACCAAGATATGATGGTCCATATCAAGTGCTGCTAACCATGTCTACCTTAAATTAAGGTGAAAGGTCGTGATACTTGATTACATGCATCGCACTCGAAGAAGTTGACAGTGACTCTCCAGCCAGAAGAATGAAGTTGCTTATCCTTTGATTGTTGTTAGGGGTAATCCCCAAGGTTTGGACTATAAGTCCAGGGGATTGGTTTACTGAAAGAGAATAGTTCAGGCCTAGATAGTGTAGGTAGAATAGGGAGAAAAAGTGGAATCAAAAAGAGGGGAAATGATGGTGTAGGAGCTTCCTTCTGAATGGCAAATATATATTGATTCAAGCTTTTTCACATTAACTAAGATATTTACTGCTCCTCACTAATATAGGTTCGTGTTTCCTTAAAAGCTTCACAGATATATTATAAGCAACATTGTATTTCAAAGCATGAATTACTCATTGTTATAATGCCAGATGTATCCAAGGCCAGTCAAGCATATCGCCAAAAGTTCTGAACATCGAGGAGGATTTTGACCTGTCCTGACCTCCAGAAAGGATGTTCCGGGAAAACTGATAATCGCAAAGCAATAAATATATTTTAATTGCAAATTATAATCTTGTTTGACAAATGACGTGTTTCAGTTTTCAAGACATACATGGTGTATTCTGATTGGCTAAATGTATTGGCACACATGAATCCTTTGTTCCTTTACTATAAAATAAAGCTTATATGGCCCCTAAGTCAGATCAACTATGAACTGCTTAGGTTACACAAAGATCCTGTGTCACCTTTCCATTCACTGATCTCCAACTGGTTGCTAAGGGGAACAGCATTCTGACTGATGACTGCAGAGAGTTTATAATCAGACCTGAATAGGTTAACATACCCTAACAGGATAATGGAAGCTGAAAAAGATTTGGGTGTGCTCATCTACTGTATAATAGACTTAGTAGCAGTACACAAAGTCAAAATGCAGCAACAAAAGGAAATAAGGTGTTAGCATGCATAAAACCTCTGCTCTCGACTCTGTGGCCCCCCTTTCCTCTGTACCCCTCCGTCGCTCTAAACCCCAACCCTGGCACACCAAAGTAACATGATTCTTACAAAAATGTTCATGCTCGGCTGAACGCTTCTGGAGGAAATCACACTCTCTGACGGGCTTCCTCCATTTCAAGTTTATTCTTTCCTCCTACAGCTCTGCTCTTTCCCTCGCCAAGCAATCCTTTTTACAAGTACTAATCTCTTTTCAGTCCTCCAGCCCACGCCATCTCTTTGAAACTTTCAACACTCTCCTTCGCCCCCCTCTCCTCCCATCCTCCCTCACTGCCACTGACTGTGCCTCCTTCTTCATCTCCAAAATTTAGGAAATCTGACACAATATATCCTCCCGTCACCCCTCTGCTGCCCCCCTGCCCCCATCATCCTTCTATCCCACCTTGTCCTCCTTTCTTCCCACTACAGACAAGGATGTCCACTCCCTCATCTTATCCTGGGCCCCCTCCCATCCTCTCCACTCCCTCTCCCCCACTGCCTGCTCCCACCTTGGTCACCTCTTCAACCTATCACTCTCTACCTGCATCTTTCCCTCACCATTCAAACATGCTCTGGTCTCACCTATTCTCAAAAAACCCAACCTCGACCCTTCATCACCCACTAGCTACTGCCCCATCTCTCTACTCTCATTCGCCTCCAAACTACTTGAACGACTGGTCTACAGCCATCTCACAAGTTACCTCTCTGACAACTCCATCCTTGATCCACTACAATCTAGCTTTCACCCACTCCACTCCACTCCACTGAGACTGCCCTGCTGAAAGTCACCAATGACCTGCTTTCAGCCAAATCCAGAGGCCACTTCTCTTTGCTTATCCTTCTGGATCTTTCCGCTGCCTTTGACACTGAGGATCATCCTCTCCTCATCCGCGCGCTTCAAAACATTGGCCTCTCTAGCACTGTCCTTGACTGGTTTACCACTTACCTTACTAACTGCTCCTTCTCTGTGTCTGCCTTCAGCACCACCTCACACCCTTCCATCCTCCTGGATGGCTGAGCGCTCTCTGAAGCTCAACATGAACAAAACTGAACTCATTGTCTTTCCCCCAGCCAGAGTAACACCCCCTATCAATATCTCTATAACTGTTGACAGCACCATCATCTTCCCCGTTCCCCAACTCCGCTGCTCGGGCATCACTCTTGACTCCTCACTCTCCTTTGCACCCCACATCCAAGCTCTAGTGCAACATTGCTCGCATCAGGCCATTTGTCTCCCAGAGTGCAACTAAACTTATCATCCACTCACTGGTCATCTCACGGCTCGACTACAGCAACGTTCTCCTCACTGGCCTTACTTGCTTCCATCTTGCTCCCCTCCAATCTGTCCTCAACTCCGCAGCTAGGCTTGTCTTCCTCTCTCACTGCTCCATATCTGCCACTCCCCTTCGACAAATTCTGCACTGGCTCCCATTCCCCTACAGAATCCTCTTGAAACTCCTCACCCTCACATACAAGGCAATCTCTAATTCCACTGCTCCCTACATCTCCAACCTCCTCTCCCTTCATACTCCTTCCCGCCCCCACCGGTCGGCCAATGACCGCCGCCTCTCCTCTACCCTGGTCACTGCTTCACATGCTCAAGTTCAGGATTTTGCCCGTGCAGTACCCCTTCAGTGGAACGTGCTCCCTCGCTTCTTTAGACTCTCACCGACCTTGCAAAGCTTTAAAGGGGCACTGAAAACCCACCTATTCTTCAAAGCATACCCTTCTGATGCATAACCTAGTCCCGAGGCTGCACATCCACCCCCTGCCTCATGTCTTGACCATCTCTGCTTTGCTCACATCCTGCCATCAGGCTACCTTCCGCTTGCTTGTACTTCATGTCATCTGTCTGTCACCCCTTCCTACTAGATTGTTAGCTCCTCAGAGCAGGGCCTTCTTTCCTCTTGTTGTCAAAACCCTCTCCTACTCAGTGACCATCTTGTACCCCCTGACTCGCGGCACGCCCCTGTGCCCGCGCTCCCCCATTCATGTCGCCAAAGGCGAGAGCATGAATGCAAATGCCAGGGCCGATTTTGTCCCCCAGTCCATCCCTAGAAGCAAAGGAAGGTGTAAGCCAAGTCCTCGAAAGGAATAAAGGGGTGGGCCAGGGAACGTGAGGCCTGGTACTTGGGATGGGAGGGAGGATGGAGTAGAAGAATAGTGGGAGGCAGCATGGTATAGGGGAAAGACAGCTCACATCTGGTCTTGGTGATGGGAGGGAGTACTTGAGACTGCAGCACAGTCCATGGGTGGTTGGTCCTAGAGGACGGACCTGCCATTGCATTAGAGCATGAGCTAGAAACACATTGCACTGTTCTGTGTAAGTGACAACTCACAGAGGATATGGGCGCAGTAGAGAGTGGTTGCACTGTCAGTGTCAATAAGTTTGGTTTCTGGTCACAGGCACTGTCACTTTGTGACATAACTGGATGCCATCTGTCCAGTGCTAATTGACAGATGAATCCTAGACAGGTGGCAATACTACACCCTTCCCATCTTCATGGAGCAGATTCAGGGCCGGATGTACTAATACTTATTAGTACCATTTACCACAGAGGCCAGTTACCGAAGAGGCATATGTATTAAACCTATGGCACTGAGATGCCCTTTTCACCATCCAGCTGGGTGGCCGAGCCGGTTGGGGGGACAGCCAGCAGCAGGAGCAGCATGCCGGATATCAGCAGCCAAGGGTGCGGGCTGTACATACCTGAGGCAGCTGGATATTAAACATTGCTGAGAGCCTCCGGAGCTGCAGTACACCGACAGAGGACACTCCTCCCCCAAACCCTGCATAGCCCAAAGCGGAAGCGGAAGCCACTTGTTACCAGTCAACATGCTGCTGATCTCCGGCTTCGGGCTATGCAGGGTTCGGGGGATGAGTATCCACTGCCGGTGTACTGTAGCTCCAGGGGTGCAGGCTCTGGAGTCTCTCAGCACTTATTAATATCCAGATGCCTCATGCTGCTACCCCCACCCGGCTCGGCCACCCGCATTAGTGCACCCCGCACTCAGTTAGCCACAGGGTTGTCAGTCCCAACCTATTCAGTATTTATTACATCCATGCAAACACAGGGAGAACATACATAATAAATAGCCAGGTCAGATTTGTATGCTTCTGTAAGGAGATGGCACTCCATCACCCTAGTGGTGTGAGAAAACTAGTGTATACTGGCTTCTGGGTGAGGTACCCCCCCATGTCCCCTCACCCGCAGAGCTTTGCTGGCCTGGTACAGCAGGTCCTCACCTTGCTCTCCTTCCTGTGCTTTCTTCTGATGGCGGTGCCCTCCTTACCCCTTGTATCTGGCACATCGGGTCCCCATCACCACCCACCCCCATCGCCATGGCCCACATCAGTGAACATCAGTACTCTAGGTACACACACCCCTTCCCCACAGTGAGGCATGCTCCCATGGCTTTTTTTTTCTTTGTAATATTACTGGACGCAGTGTTACCCCACCCCGCTCCACAGACAGTGTCTGACTATCAGAGATGAGGCTGAGCTCATCACTGCCTCACCACTATTCTCGCCCTGCAATTCCAGGAAGCTTTGGTAAGTTTTAACCATAAAAATTATTACAAAGAAGATGTTTATAAGTTATAAATACATTCTTTCTGTTATTCTAATAATTTGATATCAAAACTCTGGAGTATGAAAGTGGAGGGTCTGCCTACCCTGACTCCCCATCCCTGGTTAAGCCCCACAGGGTGCACTTAACTCACATTTCTCTTTGCGTCCTCATACCCTGTAATGTTCAGGGCCGTATTTCTGTAAGGGCTCCATAGGCACTTGCCCAATGGACTCAGGAGTATAAGGGCCCTAGGTTGATAGCTGAGGGTCCCCGTTTTCTAGGGGTACCAGATTTTTTTTAAATTGGCCCTGGGGAACCCAGAGATATTCGACTTCAAAGCAGTGGTCCCCATCTGAGAGGGTCATTCCGACCTGATCGCACACTAGCTTTTTTTTTTTGCAGCACTGCGATCAGGTCAAAACTCGGCAAAACTGCGCATGCGTATGCACCGCAATGCGCAGGCCCGTCGTATGGGTACAAAGCGGATCGTTGCCTGGCGATGGATTTAATGAAGAATACATTCGCACAGCGGATCGCAAGAAGATTGACATGAAGAAGGCGTTTATGGGTGTCAACTGACCGTTTTCAGGGAATGGTTGGAAAAATGCAGGCGCGTCCAAGCGTTTTCAGGGCGGGTGTCGGACATCAATTCCGGGACCGGGCAGGCTGAAGTGATTGCAGCGCCTGAGTAAGTTCAGACCTACTCAGAAACTGCACAAACTATTTGTGTAGTGCTCGGCTGCACAGGCGTTCGCACACTTGCAAAGCGAAAAATACACTCACCCATAGGCGGCGACCCCCTGAGTCTTTTAATTGGTCTTCCCATCCAGATAACTCAAGTTCTGTCTGACTGTTTTTCTAAGGGTATACACCAAAAGCTGGGACTCTCCCCTTTCGGTGGACATTGGCAGCTGGTCTCTACTATGCCCAGAACCAGAGATATCAGCCTTCCAACAGCTAGTGGTCTCTGCTCCAGCTCCACATGCCTGGTTTGCAGTTTTATATATTTGTCTGTGGATTGCACTGGCTCCTGAACACTGATCCCCAAGTCCCCAGTACCCCCTGAAAGGTGGGACTCTCCAGTTTTTTTATCCAATTGAAAACTAAGAAATCTATTTCCAGTAACTGGAGATATCTGCAGTCACGCAAGCTGCCTTCCCAACAGATAATGATAAATATTAAGCCCACTCCACTATACACCCCTCCCCTGCATATTAAACGCCCCCTACTACCCTGCATTGTACTGGGTGGGGCCTCTTCATTCAACCCAATGGCCCCTTCTACAGTTTAATGTTCTCCCTCCCGACCCCATCTCCCACCATCTGTGCAGTAAAGGAGTAATTAGCAGAAATTACTGCTCCAGGTCCTACATGCTGAGCGGAAGATAGAACAGCCCCTACCACTTGCGGGACATCAAAGATGCCACTGATAGCATCCCCCATCCGCATATTTCCTAAGAAGACCCTCTCCAAGAGGGACAGAATGCTTTGCTCCTGGACTTCCCTCTTAATGTGTGATTGCCATCACCTGTGCTGAAACACCTTTCTTATCCATTAACCTGTTCAACACAGGTGCTGGCAATCATACATTAAGAGAAATGTCCAAAAGCAGAGTATTGTGTCCCTCCTAGAAAGGGTCATGTTGGGAGATATGCACCCCTACCCCTGGAATATGGGTAGGGGCCCCAGTGCATTGCTTTTCCCAGGGTCCTACACTGCCCTTAAGATGGACCTGCTAATTTTTAACATGCGGGGAAACCCATAGATTCCAGCACTTAATGCAGTTTTGATACTGTAGGTTACCGCGTATTGGGCCTAATTCAGACCTGATCGCAAAAGCAAAATCTTTCTCTAATAGGCAACACCATGTGCACTGCAGGTGGGGCAGATATAACATGTGCAGAGAGAGTTAGATTTGGGTGGGTTATTTTGTTTCTGTGCAGGGGGGGTCATTCCGAGTTGTTCGCTCGCAAGCTGCTTTTAGCAGCTTTGCACACGCTAAGCCGCCGCCTACTGGGAGTGAATCTTAGCTTATCAAAATTGCGAACGAAAGATTCGCAATATTGCGAAAATACTTCTCTGTGCAGTTTCTGAGTAGCTCGAGACTTACTCTGCCAGTGCGATCAGTTCAGTGCTTGTCGTTCCTGGTTTGACGTCACAAACACACCCAGCGTTCGCCCAGACACTCCTCCGTTTCTCCAGCCACTCCCGCGTTTTTCCCAGAAACGGTAGCGTTTTTTTGCACACACCCATAAAACGGCCTGTTTCCGCCCAGAAACACCCACTTCCTGTCAATCACATTACGATCACCAGAACGAAGAAAAAACCTCGTAATGCCGTAAGTAAAATTCCTAACTGCATAGCAAATTTACTTGGCGCAGTCGCACTGCAGACATTGCGCATGCGCATTAGCGACTATTCGCTCCGTTGCGACAAAAAAATAACAAGCGAACATCTCGGAATGACCCCCAGGGTAAATACTGCCTGCTTTATTTTTACACTGCAATTTAGATTTCAGTTTGAACACACCCCACCAAAATCTAACTCTCTCTGCACGTTATATCTGCCCCACCTGCAGTGCACATGGTTTTGTTCATTAGAGAGAAATTTTGCAGTTGCGATCAGGTCTGAATTAGGCCCATTATCCTCGGGTTTACTGGAAGGGGAAATTGCTGCAACATGGAAGAACTATGGGTGTTAAACCCAGAGCTTTAACCACACAGTAAACACCAGTGCTAATTAAAAATGTACCCATGTGTCAAAAAAAACAGCAAGGAGCCTAGATTCTTAATGGGTGATCTGTCTATGCAAAATATGTTACAGTTTAAAAAATAATAACAAACGTTCAAATTTAAGCTTTAACCAATTCTCTCTTTGAGCTGCCAGAGATCTCTACAAGCCAGACAAAAATACTCAAAACATGTTTGCTAGACAGACTTCATAAATGCTTTTGTGCCTAAGAAAAAAACAACTTCTCTTAACCCATTTCTTGCCGTAGCAGGAACTGAAAATCATCTAAATTGCACATACTGTACAGTTTATTCATCTGGTAACACAACACTTAAAAACCAAAAAGCTGATTTTTTTAATGCACTGAAATTACGGGATCAGTATGAAAATCCCGACGGTCAAAATCCCAACAACAATTGACCGACGGTCAAAATCCCAACAAGGTCAAAATACTGACATTTAAAATACAGAAAAAGTCAAAATACGGACAGTTTAAATGTCGACAGGTCAAAAAGTCGACACATGGATTTCATTGATTTTTTTGGTGTTTATGTCGACATAGGTTGACGTGGACACCGTATAAATGTACCGCGTCCCCTCGCATGGCTCGCTGCGCTCGGCACACTATTATGTTCCCCCCCAGGTCCACTGGGAAGGTAAAGTATGAACAAGTCGGTTTCAATAAAAAAATCATGAAAAACTTATGTCGACTTTTTGACCAGTCTGCATTTTATATGTCGGTATTTTGACCATATCGAGATTGTGACCGTCGGTCATTGGTTGTCTGGATTTTGACCATCGGGATTTTGATTGTAGGTAAATTAACTCCATCCCTGAAATTACATGGCCTATTAGCCAAGGTCATTTTTGCCAATATTTTTTATAACTTTGTGCATTAAACAAAGTGTGTATACATTCACACAATTCATTTATGTTTCATATACACCTTATACACACAGCCTGAAGGTCATTTAATACAATATTTTTAATAACTTTGTGTATTAAACAAAGTTTGTGTACATTGAGCCATCAGAAAACAAAGGTTTCACTATCTCAATCTCACTAAAAAAAGTCCGTATTTCGGAATATTCCGTATTTCGGAATATTTGGATATGGGATACTCAACCTGTATATAAATTATATATCTACATTTCAATTTTACAATAAATATTTGTGCACAATTTTTTTGTCCTAACGTAAGGGAATGTGTAACACTCACAATTCATTCTTTAATTTCAATCACAATGGTAAGTTTAGTCCACTCTAGTGAAGCCAAAATCAGGGTTTAATTATATAGTTAACCATCCAATTGAACATGTTTCATACATTATGTAGTAAATAAATAAAATAATACATAATTATTTTGCATTGAAATTAATTCTTGTTGATGTTCTTCGGAAAGAGAACCATTTTCATAGTTGAGATTCTTAAATTGCTGACTCGTTTTCTTGACTGTTATGAAAAAAAATGCAGAAAAATAAATGTAATTTAAACACATGTATGTGAAATTCATATTGTAAGCATGGTAAACAATAGGCTACTTAAAAAGTGATAACATGCATTGCCACTGTAACAAAGCATGTACTGTGTAATTATTTCAAAATATACCACAGAAACTATTATTAGCAATTATTTTGTTGCTAACGGTAGCCAAGACAGAATTGGCAAATGTGATTACTTATATTACTAGTAAGAGGGTCACCTTAATTTGCCTTCCCTCACCCTGCTACCCACTGCCCATGCTCCCTTCCTTGTAAGATCATTCATCAAGATCTGTTCACCTTTATACACTTCTCACTGTAAACCACCCTACCCCCTCTCTCTCTCCCACTCAGCCCTTCACTTTGTCCCACTCTGCCTCCATACCCGCTTCGTCCTGCCCCCTCTCTCCTAATGCTATACTATACTTTCCTTATTTGTTCACAGCAGGTCCTATCTGGCTAGGTCTGTCCCGTCTCCCTAGCAGTGGGAGCTGTTTGAGAGGCAGCGTGCATCGTGCATGTTAGAGACAGAACCCACTATAGGAGATTATTATATATATATTATTATTTAAATGTAAAGCATTTCCAAGGGGACTTTGCAAGTGTCATCCTGCATGTAAGCAGGAGAGTAGCCAGAGCTTTGTGGGCTCCATATCAACATTTTCAAGGGGCCATTCCCCAAGTCTTCTAGAGGGACACCTCTCTCCACAGTGGTTGTTCATTTAATGTCCCATAATATTGCCCTACTTCATTTTATGTCCCATGGTAGTTCCCTTATTCACATTATACCATACATACTACTGTGTGCCACATCGTATTACCCCTAGTTCATAATATGCCATATTGTAGTGCTGTCAGTACACATTATTCCTAACAGTGCCTCCAATTCACATTATACCATACAGGCAGTTCCTACTTCAGGGTGATACTTCCTAATGCAGAACATGACATTTTCAGTAAAGATCTTAATCTAAGCACACTATCTCTGAGCTCAATTCCCAACCCCAGCTTCACATAGGGGGGTATTCAACTAAGTGCCAAATTTTCCAACAGTCGGAAAATCAGTTATAATTTGACCACGTGAATTAAATGCCCATTTTTTAATCCATTTTTCACCATGCCTTTTCATTTAATTTTTTTTTATCGAATCGGCATGGGCAAAAACGAATCCAAAAACGAACAAAAATTCCACAAAATATGTGTATCGACGGCGAATTTGCCGATCCATGTGGTTTTCGCCAGTGCTGGATTTTCCGACCAGTTGAAAAATCAGCACGGGCAAATGTAATTCGCCCTAAAACGGGCACAATTTTTTTCTGAATGTCGGAATTTTCGGCACTAATTGAATGACCCCATAGGTGGTAATCAAGGAGAAGCCTTCTCTCCGACAGTGCTGGGCTTACTGACAAGCTCAGCTGTCTCTGTGAGTGTGAAACCGGATTATGGGAGATGGGTCATATCGGTGTGGATCTTTACTGAGAGGGAGAGGCAGAGAACGCCACTGACAAATCCACCTTTTCAGGTCCAGGCGATGGACCAGACCTAATTTATTAGCAGACAATTTCAGGTACTTAGTAGAAAGATATATGAGCTGTTTTCTGGGCCCCCAAGCCTTTGGGCCTCAGCAATGGCAACCCCTGCACCCCACTATATGCCAATGCATGTAAGCATTATGTATGCTGCAGTATCAATTGAACCCCCTTTATTACACTTTCCATGCAAACAGTAATCATGTCATATTTTGCATTTTAATAAAAACATTTCTTTCAAATCCCAGAGATATTTATAATTTCATCTGACAAAGTATTAGAAATTGTATTGGACTAACATTTTCTAGGAACAAAAATTTAAAATCTGTGACTGTCCCTGAAAATGAGAGAGTTGACAATTATTCCACAATGATCACATAGAGTCATCATGGCCACTTGTTCATCCTAGGATTGCGCTAATATCATTTGGCTGCTGCAGAGTTTGTGATTGATAATTCTAGTGTAACACAAGATACAAGACAATCTGCTAGCAGGATATTTAGGCCAATGGCATAGGTAACATAGCTGAGGTAGCCATTCATATTTTATATTAGAACAGCTTATTGAAATGACTTCAAAGCAAAGCTTTAATACTGAGTAAAACTGAAAGTGATACAATGTTATTCAGAGCACAGGTCAAAACTAGATTAGTTTGACCAGTTTATTTGAAATCAACTGAAAAGTGAGCTTGATAGTTGAACAAATAATATTCTTCTACTATTCTACTTCTACTATCTTCTACTATTGGTGTTTATTAATGTAACATACAAATTCCTTTCATTTTTATTTAGATAAAGGTCCCCATACATCTATGATATGATTCCCTGACCCTGCTAGAAATGCTGATTCACTGACTGGATCTGCTGATCGGTGGCTATCGATGGGAAATTAGCCATGTTAAAAATGCCTGATTTGCTGATCTCCGACCGTTTCTGGACAAGATCGGGGAATCAAGATTTTTAAGAAAGTTTAATATTCCTGATCCCCCGACGGTGGCTGGGGGATTGGGACATTGCCCCAATATATCTCAGATGTATGGGGACCTTAAGTTGGTCTTTTTTTGAAAAAATATATAGTTTAACTTAACTGGAAACATCAAATGTATCATACATACCTTTCTAATATCTTCTTGATAATTCTCTGTACCCAAGAAGCAGAAGGATCGACACAAACAAGGTCCTTAGATTTAAGAGTAATGCTGAATATAAAACAATAGAGATCAGAAGGTAATGAAATAAAAGCTTTACAGCTGTCTATGAATGAAACTTTAGTTACATAATATACTGTATATAATAATATATATATATAACCTACTGTATATTCTGAATTAAAGATTTATTTGATACACAGTACAGGGCTTCTAAAAATTCAGTACAGTTGTAATTCATTGACTGTATGTGATACAGAAGCTAGATTTAAGGCCTGATTCACAGTTGTATGCAAACCAATGTTTTCGCAGTTGAGCGATTATTGTGCATACTTCTGAGTCCCACTGCACATGTGCCATGGTGGTCTTGTGGCGGAGGACTCAGGATTTATTCACAAAGTGATTGACAGTCAGGGTCCGTTTGGGGTGAGGGTAGCAAGGTAGTGGCGGCAAAAATGCAGGGGTTTTGCTACCATATTTGGGCTGTGTGAGATGGTGTAACCGGGGCGCCCTCTTTCCGTGGTCGTGTGGAAAAACTAAATCAATGGTCAAAATACTGAATGCAATATGTATGTACTAATACCAATTCCAATGAGTTACGGTAAAAATCACAAGTATTTAATACAATAAAAATTCACATACAATAACTAAAAGCATAGCATAGAGGTAAGCTAGAAGCCACAGGTGTTAAATGAGGCAGGGTGGTAAAAGATACACCCTGCTCTGGCTCCTAGGCTTACTGATGGGTCGCTAACCCCTGGATAGGTGATGGTCGATATTCAAAACAGCTCAAATCGCAATTCAAAAATATTGGAAAGCATACCGGAGAGGTAGCTAAGGAGCCGCAGGTGTTGTAGCAAGCAGGGTGGTCCAGACTTCACCCTGCTCTGGCTCCCAAGCTAACCACCAGGTCGATGTCCAATGAATGAAAGGTTCGAGTTCTTGATGGATCCAATAGCCAACGTGTTTCGAGATCTGTAATCTCTTCCTCAGGGCTTGATGGTGTACCATGTCTCCATAAATGGCTTTTAAAGATGGTGTAAGGTTGGTTCCGGGTCATAGGTCACTTGAGCCAGAAGTAATTCAAAAGGATACTTTTTAATAAAACCAGATTGCTGATGGTGAAATATATCTATATTAGTGCTCTGTGATGAGCAGAGGGTGCAGATTTAGGTGAAAAACCGCTAAAAACGTCCGGCCGGGCGACCGGAAGTGACCCGGACCGGAAGTACATTACCGGAAGTAACATGTCGATATGGATGGCCGGATTGAACATGCATATATTCATAATCGGTGTAGCAACAGATCTCTATAGATGGAAAAGAGACTTGTGATGAATAAGAGTGAAATATAGACTTAACTACACCCGTGGGTAACTGTGAAGTTCGTGATAGTCCGGGAAGTGCGGCTCCAATACCAGAAGTGACGCAATGATTTGCGTTCCACCGACTGGAAGTGACGCGGTTTGTTTGCGCGTCACTGACCGGAAGTTGTGGAAACTGTGGCTAGAAAGGCGGTTGTGAGCCGCAGAGGTCGATTTATGATAATAACAATGACAGAAGTGTAGGTTAATTGATCCTAATTGCATAATAAATTTGTACAGGCCGAGGAGTAGGATATAGATATAATATCTAAGAGCTAGGAGAGAGGTGATCATAATTGATGAGTGAAAACATGCTGAAATGTGCATATATAACGAATATATTATGGTCCATAGTGGAAATCCACAATCAGTCAGACTAATCCTGTGTTTCAAACATCAAACAAGTATCATAATCGATGAGTGAAAATATGCTATAATGTGCATATATAACGAATTATTATGGTCCACAATGGAAAACCATAATCAATCGGACTAATCCTGTGTTTCAAACATATAGTTGTCCAAAGTTGGGTGTATATATAGTCAATAGAAGTCAATAAAATCCAATGTTGTCCAACGGTGTGGAGATATGTTGAGAGATGTTAATAATTTGTCTTCATTTGATTCATTCTCCATAAGTCCCCATGACAAAGAAATGAAGAAAGAAAAAAAAAAAAAAAGAAATGAGATAAAAGATACCACGTTTGGTATCTAACTGAGATATATACTAATGAATTGTATGAGCTAATGCAAGGACCATTTGAGTTCAAAATCTTTGTTTAGGCCTTTGGGGCACAGAGACTGAAGTTTGTAAATCAATTTCATTTCCGCCTTTGCAAGATTTATGTGCTGTAGTCCCACAAATTTCCTTATAGATGTATATGAGCAGTTGTGTTCTGATTTGAAATGTTCAGATAGATTATGTGTGAGAAGACCTTTTTTTATATTGCGCAGATGTTCGCCCAGTCGTGTTTTCAGTGCTCTTGACGTGCGTCCAATGTATTATTATTATTATTATTATCCTTTATTTATATGGCGCCACAAGGGTTCCGCAGCGCCCAATTACAGAGTACATAAACAAATAATCAAACAAGAAAACAGCAACTTACAGTTGACGACAATATAGGACAAGTACAGGGTAAATAAACATAGCTACATCAGCAGATGACACTGGAATAAGTATCAGGTGGCAGAAGACTGCTGGATTTGGTGCAGTTGAAGATTATTAAAGTAAGAAAAGGGTAAGCACATGAGGGAAGAGGGCCCTGCTCGTGAGAGCTTACATTCTAACGGGGAGGGGTAGACAGACAGGGGTGAGACAGATGGGGTACATAGAGAGCGTGGAACAGAGGTTTAGGATGAGATTTGGCTGGGTTTGGTGTAGAAGTGGGTCTTGAGAGCCCGTTTGAAGTTTTGTAGAGAGGTGGAGAGTCTGAGGGGGAGAGGTAGGGAATTCCAGAGAAGTGGTGCAGCGCGTGAAAAATCTTGGAGGTAGGAGTGGGAGGAAGTAATCCGTAGGCAGGAGAGTCGGCGAGCATTAGCAGAGCGAAGAGGACAGGTGGGAGTGAAAAGCGACATAAGATCAGAGATGTAGATGGGAGAGCAGTGGGTGAGGGCTTTGTAAGCAAGTGTGAGAAGCTTGAAATGGATTCTGAAAGGGAAGGGGAGCCAGTGAAGGTCTAGTAAGAGAGGAGAGGTGGACGTAGTGCGTTTGGTGAGGAAAATGAGCCGGGCAGCAGCATTGAGGATAGATTGGAGTGGAGAGAGGTATTTGTCAGGAATGCCAGTCAGGAGGAGATTACAGTAGTCCAGTCTGGAGATGACCAGTGAGTGGATAAGAGTCTTAGTAGCATCCTGGGTCAGAAAGGGTCTGATCCTGGAAATATTTTTTAGATGAAAACGGCAGGTTTGTGAGAGGTGCTGAATGTGAGGTTTGAAGGAGAGGGAGAAGTCAAGGATTACTCCAAGACAGCGCACTTGGGGGGTAGAGGAGATAGTAGTGCCATCAATAGATAATGAGATTGTAGGAGGTGAGGTTATGCGGGAGGGAGGGAAGATGATCAGCTCGGTCTTAGACATGTTAAGTTTAAGAAAGCGCTGGGTCATCCAGGAAGAGATAGCAGAGAGACAGTTGGAGATACGAGTGAGGAGAGTAGGGGAGAGGTCTGGAGAGGAAAGATAGATTTGAGTGTCATCAGCATAAAGATGATATTGGAAACCAAAAGAACTAATGAGCTTACCTAGTGAGGACGTATAGAGAAAGAAGAGAAGAGGACCAAGGACAGAACCTTGGGGTACCCCTACAGTTAGTGGAAGTGAGGGGGAGGTGGAGTCATGAGAGGAGACAGAGAATGAACGGTTAGAAAGGTAGGACGACAACCAAGAGAGGGCAGTGTCACGCAGACCAATGGAGTGAAGAATTTGCAGTAGGAGAGGATGGTCCACAGTGTCAAAAGCAGCAGAGAGATCAAGTAGAATAAGTAGAGAGTAGTGTCCCTTAGATTTATCAGCATGGAGGTCATTGCATACTTTTGTAAGGGCAGTTTCAGTGGAGTGGAGAGGATGGAAGCCAGATTGGAATGGGTCAAGCAGTGAGTGTGAGGAAAGAAAGGAAGTAAGGCGGTTGTAGACAATACGCTCAAGGAGTTTGGAGGCAAAAAGGAGGAGAGAGATGGGTCGGTAGTTGGAGAGAGTGTTTGGATCAAGGGTAGGTTTTTTAAGAATAGGAGAGATGAGTGCATGCTTGAAGGCAGAGGGGACAGTGCCTGATGATAGGGAGAGATTGAGAAGGTGGGAAAGATGGGAACAAGCAGAAGAAGAGAGGTAGCGGAGGAGGCGGGAGGGGATAGGGTCAAGTGGGGAGGTGGTGAGGGGACAGGAACGAATGAGGGCCATGACTTCCTCTCCAGATGCATGGGAGAATGATGACAGAGTTGGTGCGAGGGATGGGGAGGGTTGGTAAGGGATGGGAGAAGGCTGGTTACTGATGGTCTGGTGTGATGTGATGTCCTGACGTATGGAGTCAATTTTGGATGTGAAGTAAGTGGCAAAGTCAAGAGCAGAGAGTGAGGAAGGGAGACAAGGTGGAGGTGGGCAGAGGAGTGAGTTGAGAGTGGCAAAGAGGCGCCGGGAGTTGGAAGACTGGGAGGAGATGAGGTTCTTGAAGTATGACTGTTTAGCAAGAGAAAGGGCAGCACTGAAGGATGAAAGCATAAGTTTAAAATGGAGGAAGTCTGCCTTAGAGCGTGATTTCCTCCAGTGTCGCTCAGCAGTACGTGAGCATTTTTGCAGATATCTGGTGCATTTGGTGTGCCAGGGTTGAGGTGTTAATTTGCGAGGGTGAATAGTGGTTGGTGGAGCAACAGAGTCAAGAGCAGAAGTAAGGGAAGCATTGTATGTGGAAGTGGCTTGTTCAGGGCATGAGAGAGAGAGAATAGGAGAGAGAAGTGAGTCAAACAGGAAGGAAAGGAATGTGGTGTCAATAGCTTCAATGTTACGCTTAGTGATGGTAGCCTTAGGAGGTAGAGATGGGGAAGTCGAGAGAGATAGGTTAAAGGAGAGCAGGTGGTGGTCAGAGAGGGGAAATGGGGAGTTGGAAAAATCAGAAATATCACAGCGGTGAGTGAAGACCAGATCCAGTGAGCTCCCATTCACATAGGAGGGTGAGGAGGTCCACTGGAAGAGACCAAGTGAAGAGGTGAGGTTAAGGAGTTTAGAGGCAGGGGATTGTGTGGGGATGTCAATAGGGATGTTGAAATCGCCTAGAATAATGGTGGGAATGTCAGAAGAGAGGAAGTGAGGAAGCCAGGAAGCAAAGTTGTCGATGAATTTGGAAGCAGTGCCAGGGGGGCGGTAAATTACAGCTACTCTAAGATGGACTGGTTGGAAGAGGCGTATGGCGTGGACCTCAAATGTAGAGAATATAAGGGATGTTTCTGGTGGTATGAGTTGGTAGGAGTAACTAGAAGGTAAAAGGACCCCAACACCACCCCCATGGCGACCCCCAGGTCGGGGTGTGTGTGTGAATGTGAGGCCCCCAGCAGAGAGAGCAGCAGCAGAAGTAGTGTCAGAGGGTGTAATCCAAGTTTCAGTAATGGCTAGTAGGTGTAGGGAGTTGGAAATGAAAAGGTCATGAGTGGGGACCAGTTTGTTACAAACAGATCTGCCATTCCAGAGTGCACAGGATAGGGGGTATGAGTTTGTGGGAGAGATGTGAATGAGATTTTCAGGGTTGCTGTAGCGATGAGGTGGGATTAACTTTGAGGGCAGGGATGATGAGAGAGTAGTGATGGTAAATGTATATCTTCCCACAGATGCACTCCACTAAATAAACAACATTACTGGTGTGGCAGGTAATGAAATCTTTGATTTTAAAGCAAATACTATTGACGGTTACTTCTGTATATTTGGAGGTTTCAGTTCTGATTTGTCGGCACGGAAGACAAAGTCCGCATCTATGAAAATCACTGGTTCTGATGGGATTGATATTTTTCTGAGGTAAGGCGCTTCGGACTAATTTGTTCTTTAGATTCGCTGCCTTACGGTAGATAAACGTGGGTTTTTTCGGAATGATGTTTTTTAACGTATCGTCCATGCATAGCAAGTTCCAATGTTTTCTAATGATCGATTCTATTTTTTTGTGTTGATGATCATATCCTGTAATAAATGACCATTGGGAATGATTGGGGAGTTTTTCATCGTTCTTCTGTTTTTTGTTGTGATTGAGGGTAGTCCTATCTTTGTTCATCGTTTCTGTCTGAATTAATTCCAAATTCTCAGGTTGATAACCTTTTTCGATGAAAGCGTTCTTGAGTTCATTAATTTGGGTCATGCATACAGTGTCCTCGCTGCAATTCCTCCTTATTCTTAGAAATTGGCCCTTGGGTATGCCATTGAGCCAATTTATATGGTGCTCACTATCTTTGCTGATATAATTGTTAGAATCTGTAGGTTTGTTATAAGTTTTTGTTTGGATAGTGTTATCCTTAATATATATAGATAAGTCCAAAAAATTGATTTCGGTTTTGCTATTTTCAAACGTGAGGACAATGTTTTTATCGTTATGATTAAGATGGTCACAAAAGGCGGTTACATTTTCTATGTCCCCTTTCCAAAAAAAATATCACGTCGTCGATATATCGATTCCATGTTAGCAGTTTGTCCTTCCATGGGTTCTGTGTGTATATGTTTTCCTGTTCCCAGTGAGCAACGAAAAGATTAGCAAAACTGGGTGCAAATTGCGTCCCCATTGCGGTACCCCTCTTCTGAAGGTAGTAGTCCCCCTCGAAAAAGAAGAAATTATTCTTCAGGATAAAATCCATGGACTCGATGATGAAAAATTTTCTGGCTTCTGAGAACTCCGTTTGATCCAAGAACCAAGTTGTAGCTTCTATACCTTTCTGGTGTTCGATGATGGTGTACAGGGAAGTAACATCTGCTGTGACCATAATGGTTTCGCTATCCCATGGTATTTCCTCCAATTTTTTGATGGTGTCACTTGTATCCCTTAAGTGTGAGGGATTCTTTGTCACTATAGGTTGGAGTACGTGATCGATTAGGGCCGATAGATTTGATGTCAGACACCCTGTTCCGGTGACAATGGGTCGTCCTGGAGCTGACGTGCTGCTCTTATATATTTTTGGTAATACATAAATCGTTGGAGTGATGGGGTCTTCAATATTCAGGAATGCAAATTCTGTCTCTGTGATACCCCCTTTCTCAAGATGGGTCTTTAATAGTTTTTGAAAGTTGGTCTTTATTTTTGTTGATGGGTCAGTTTTGAGTTTTTGGTACGTATCGCTGTCTGATAGTTGACGATTAATTTCCTTTACGTAATCAGATTTATTAAGAATTACTATTCCACCTCCTTTGTCGCAAGGTTTGATTATAATGTCCTGATCTTCCTGGAGGGATTTTATTGCTTCACGTTCTTTTCTGGTTAGATTGTGGTAGACCTTCTTCTTTTTTACTGTTTTGTTAATTGAGTTAAAATCTTCTATGACTAGTTTTTGAAATGTTTCAATGTAATTCCCCTTAATATGAGAGGGATAAAATGTGGAGGGTTTTTTGTGTACAGAGTGGAGCGTGGGTTCTGTGGAATGTGATGCCGAGGGAGTTTCTTCACTCCTTTTCAGTTCAAAAAATTTCTTTAGGGAAATTTTTCTTATAAATTTATGTACATCCACAAATCTATCGAAGTCGTTAGTGGTGGTTGTTGGTGCGAACTTCAATCCTTTCGTCAATACCTTTTCTTCAATAGCCGTAAGAATCCTTGAGCTTAAGTTGTGTATCACTTTTCTTTTAGTACCTTCTTCATCGGCGGTCTCCTGGTTCAAAATATCAATGGTTTTTGTCTTTTTCTTCTTTTTTTCCAATGGTTGGCCAGCTCTTTTACCTCTCTTTCTCTTCTAACTGCCTTTTTTCGTCACTTTGGAAGTTATTGGCGTTTGTGACCCCTCCTTTCTCCTAAAAAAGGTGAGTTCCTTACAGTTCTGTCCCTTCCATTGGTGGTCCGTGGGTTCCTACGGTCATCTGACGTGAAGTTTTCTTTAGGGGTAGGTGTTCTACGGTCATGGCGGATGGGTAGCCTCTCTCTTCTTTCTTCGAACTTTCTCCATGTGTTCTGATAGTCGCGGTCATGTCTATTCGTGTCTCTTCCATACTCTTGTGCCGTCCTCCTGTAGTTCTCTTGTCTGTATCTGTCGGGTCTACTTGGACTGGGATCATATCGTGCCCGTTGAGATTGGTAGGATGAATATTGTGGATGGGGACGTCTGTTCCTTCTCTGTTCATTGTCCTTATTTTCATTTTCTCTTACTACGAATGGTCTTCTTGCTTTTGTAATACCGAATTTGTAGAAGTCGAAGTCCCGTTGTAATTTCTTCTGTTTTTTCTTTATGAGCTCCGTCGTGTTATGATTTAATTTCTCCGCAATGCCTTTCTCAAGAGCATCATAGGAAGGAAGTTGGTCATAAGGTGTAATCAAGGTTTTTAGCATGTCAATTCTTTCTTTGACGTCCTTCAACTTGTTTTTCCTTTCCTTTATGATGAGTGTCATCAATTTCATGGAGCAGTCTTCTAAGATTTTTGCCCAGTCTTTCACAAATTCCTCTGTGGCATAATCAAAAGACGGTTTCTTATCAAACCTAAGACCTTTGGGGATGACTTGCTCTGCGGAATACTTTTCTAATGTGGCGATTTCCCACCACAATTTGTTCTCTTTCATTAGCCACTCCCCCAGTCGGTTCATAGCTGTCTCCAAATTGTCATCCGTCATCTCTATCTCTTCTTTATTGAAGTCGATTGTGAAGGCTTCCTTAAGTTCTTCGTCTCTTTTGGACACGTGGTGCCACATAATGCTGCCTATAAGTTAACCCTAAAGGAAATGAAACTGATTTGCTATAAGGTGCGGGAAAACTTATTGGGCGCTGGAAAGGAGATGGGCAGCCTAGGGTACACCTCTGGGGTTTTCCGCTTCCCCCAAAAAGAGAACAAAAATGAAAGTGTGAGATGGTGTAACCGGGGCGCCCTCTTTCCGTGGTCGTGTGGAAAGACTAAATCAATGGTCAAAATACTGAATGCAATATGTATGTGCTAATACCAATTCCAATGAGTTACGGTAAAAATCATAAGTATTTAATACAATAAAAATTCACATACAATAACTACAAGCATACCATAGAGGTAAGCTAGGAGCCACAGGTGTTAAATGAGGCAGGGTGGTCAAAGATACACCCTGCTCTGGCTCTTAGGCTTACTGATGGGTCGCTAACCCCTGGATAGGTGATGGTCGATATTCAAAACAGCTCAAATCGCAATTCAAAAATATTGGAAAGCATACCGGAGAGGCAGCTAAGGAGCCGCAGGTGTTGTAGCAAGCAGGGTGGTCCAGACTTCACCCTGCTCTGGCTCCCAAGCTAACCACCAGGTCGATGTCCAATGAATGAAAGGTTCGAGTTCTTGATGGATCCAATAGCCAACGCGTTTCGAGATCTGTAATCTCTTTCTCAGGGCTTGATGGTGTTCCATGTCTCCAGAAATGGCTTTTAAAGATGGTGTAAGGTTGGTTCCGGGTCGTAGGTCACTTGAGCCAGATGTAATTCAAAAGGATCCTTTTTAATAAAACCAGATTGCTGATGGTGAAATATATCTATATTAGTGCTCTGTGATGAGCAGAGGGTGCAGATTTAGGCGAAAAACCGCTAAAAACGTCCGGCCGGGCGACCGGAAGTGACCCGGACTGGAAGTACATTACCGGAAGTTACATGTCGATATGGATGGCCGGATTGAACATGCATATATTCATAATCGGTGTAGCAACAGATCTCTATAGATGGAAAAGAGACTTGTGATGAATAAGAGTGAAATATAGACTCAACTACACCCGTGGGTAACTGTGAAGTTCGTAATAGTCCGGGAAGTGCAGCTCCGATACCGGAAGTGACGCAATGATTTGCGTTCCACCGACCGGAAGTGACACGGTTTGTTTGCGCGTCACTGACCGTAAGTTGTGGAAACTGTGGCTAGAAAGGCAGTTGTGAGCCGCAGAGGTCTATTTATGATAATAACAATGACAGAAGTGTAGGTTAATTGATCCTAATTGCATAATAAATTTGTACAGGCCGAGGAGTAGGATATAGATATAATATCTAAGAGCTAGGAGAGAGGTGATCATAATTGATGAGTGAAAACATGCTGAAATGTGCATATATAATGAATATATTATGGTCCATAGTGGAAATCCACAATCAGTCGGACTAATCCTGTGTTTCAAACATCAAACAAGTATCATAATCGATGAGTGAAAATATGCTATAATGTGCATATATAACGAATTATTATGGTCCACAATGGAAAACCATAATCAATCGGACTAATCCTGCGTTTCAAACATATAGTTGTCCAAAGTTGGATGTATATATAGTCAATAGAAGTCAATAAAATCCAATGTTGTCCAACGGTGTGGAGATATGTTGAGAGATGTTAATAATTCGTCTTCATTTGATTCATTCTCCATAAGTCCCCATGACAAAGAAATGAAGAAAGAAAAAAAAAAAAGAAAAAAGAAATGAGATAAAAGATACCACGTTTGGTATCTAACTGAGATATATACTAATGAATTGTATGAGCTAATGCAAGAACCATTTGAGTTCAAAATCTTTGTTTAGGCCTTTGGGGCACAGAGACTGAAGTTTGTAAATCAATTTCATTTCCGCCTTTGCAAGATTTTTTTCTGTATTTCTGTCGCGCCAGGTGGATTTTATGTGCTGTAGTCCCACAAATTTCCTTATAGATGTATATGAGCAGTTGTGTTCTGATTTGAAATGTTCAGATAGATTATGTGTGAGAAGACCTTTTTTATATTGAGGAAGAGATTACAGATCTTGAAACGCGTTGGCTATTGGATCCATCAAGAACTTGAACCTTTCATTCATTGGACATCGACCTGGTGGAAGGCTTGGGAGCCAGAGCAGGGTGAAGTCTGGACCACCCTGCTTGCTACAACACCTGCGGCTCCTTAGCTACCTCTCCGGTATGCTTTCCAATATTTTTGAATTGCGATTTGAGCTGTTTTGAATATCAACCATCACCTATCCAGGGGTTAGCGACCCATCAGTAAGCCTAGGAGCCAGAGCAGTGTGTATCTTTGACCACCCTGCCTCATTTAACACCTGTGGCTCCTAGCTTACCTCTATGGTATGCTTTTAGTTATTGTATGTGAATTTTTATTGTATTAAATACTTATGATTTTTACCGTAACTCATTGGAATTGGTATTAGCACATACATATTGCATTCAGTATTTTGACCATTGATTTAGTCTTTCCAAACGACCACGGAAAGAGGGCGCCCCGGTTACACCATCTCACACTTTCATTTTTGTTCTCTTTTTTGGGGGAAGAGGAAAACCCCAGAGGTGTACCCTAGGCTGCCCATCTCCTTTCCAGCGCCCAATAAGTTTTCCCGCACCTTATAGCAAATCATATTTGGGCTGTGTCTCAGTCTGCAATTCTGTACGCAGTAACAGTAGCTTCGGTGTCTCACTTCCTGTAGCCATGCTTTGCCACTCAGAAGTTCAATAATTGACTTATCTGTGGCTGATGCAGATCTTTGTACACAGCCGGTGGGACACACAAAGCTACTGGTGGGCATCTCAATACATAGGTGGCTGCATATTTTAGCACATTAGCTGATAACGTTTGTAGCTGTGGCAACATACCCTCCAACTGTACCTTTTTGGCAGGTACAGTACCTTTTTTTTATGGTCTGTACCGATTTTTGTCTCTCCAAACTTCCATTGAAAGTATAGGAAAAGGGGCGCACTTTACCCATGGCCATGCCCCCTTTCCTAATTTGTACCGATTTTTATGTGTAAAATGCTGGAGGGCATGTGGCAATATTATCATAAAACTCTGAATTAGGCCCTTATCCTCAAAAGTATGTGCTCACAAATGTTGTAAGTGTTCCTGGTATTTGTTTTGTTTGTAGTTCCAGCACCAGATTTTCTCCATTTCACTGTCCCCAGGTCTAGGCTGGCTCCAGAGCCAAGAAAAACAGTCACCTCCAGACTCAGGGGGAGATATACTAAGGCTTATGGTGCCCATACACTTGTGCGATTTGGGTTGATTTTATCCAATTTTGACAGATCGGATTTAGAAATCGGATGAAAAGTGGCAAATCACAGGTATTTTACCTCCAATTCCGATCCAATTTGCGATCCCGCTCTCATCGGATCGGAGTTGGGGATCGCAAAGGCTGCACTGTACATTTGTCGGATCCCGGAGCCTTGGCTAGAATCGCATACGATACATTGTATGCAGAAGGACCACATATGATGTATCGTATCTGATCCTGTCGCCTGGGAAGCTGCTGGAGAAGTCGAATAATTGTATCGGGACCTTAAGAGAGTGATAAAGTGGAGAGAGATAACGTTCTAGCCAATAGGATCCTAACTACCATGATGCAGGTTGTGTTCGAAAAATGACAGTTTAGAGCTGATTGGTTGGTACTTTATCTCTCTTCACTTTATCACTCTGCAATACTTGGTTCATCTGCCCCTCAGGCTGTTCCAGTAACCCCTCCCCAAAAGCTCTGCAAAAGCAGCTCCACATTGCTTCTACATCACACCTGCTCTGGGACCATTAATACATAGTTTGGCTAATTCAGACCTGTTCGTAGATGTGCTAAATTTAGCACATCTACGATCAGTCACACATACATGCGGGGGGACGCCTAGCACAAGGCTAGCCCGCCCGCATGTCAGTCCGTGCCCCGTCGTACAAGTACAGAAGCATCGCACAGTGGCGATGCTTTTGTACTTCAGGAGTAGCTCCCAGCCAGTGCAGCTCCTTCGCGCTGGCAGGGAGCTACTTGTCGCAGCGGCTGCGGGTCCGGGCACGCCTGGACCACGCCCCCTAAATGGCGGCTAAACGCCGCCGGCCCGCCCCCTCCCGCCCAACGACTGCCTGTCAATCAGGCAGAGGCGTTCGCAGGGCTATGACAGCCGCCGGCTGTCTGCCATGCGTCGGCATACTGGGGTGCCGGCGCATGCGCAGTTCAGACCTGAGCGCTGCTGTGCGAAAAACGCATAGCACCGATCAAGTCTGAATCAGCCCCAGTGTTCACTTTAACCGTCTGCACCTAATCAGTGAGGAGGGTATATTTTTTTATGAGATGTATGGCTACAGCTACAGTAGCTGTAGCCATACATCATGTCTAAAATTTTGCCCTTAAAAAATGAAAATATGCCCTCCTCACTGATTAGGTGCAGGGTGCTAGAGTGAGCACTAAGTACGTTTTATATTTTTAGATTTAGCATCCATTATGTTTGTATATTCATTAGAGATGAGCGCCTGAAATTTTTCGGGTTTTGTGTTTTGGTTTTGGGTTCGGTTCCGCGGCCGTGTTTTGGGTTCGACCGCGTTTTGGCAAAACCTCACCGAATTTTTTTTGTCGGATTCGGGTGTGTTTTGGATTCGGGTGTTTTTTTCAAAAAACCCTAAAAAACGGCTTAAATCATAGAATTTGGGGGTCATTTTGATCCCAAAGTATTATTAACCTCAAAAACCATAATTTCCACTCATTTTCAGTCTATTCTGAATACCTCACACCTCACAATATTATTTTTAGTCCTAAAATTTGCACCGAGGTCGCTGTGTGAGTAAGATAAGCGACCCTAGTGGCCGACACAAACACCGGGCCCATCTAGGAGTGGCACTGCAGTGTCACGCAGGATGTCCCTTCCAAAAAACCCTCCCCAAACAGCACATGACGCAAAGAAAAAAAGAGGCGCAATGAGGTAGCTGTGTGAGTAAGATTAGCGACCCTAGTGGCCGACACAAACACCGGGCCCATCTAGGAGTGGCACTGCAGTGTCACGCAGGATGTCCCTTCCAAAAAACCCTCCCCAAACAGCACATGACGCAAAGAAAAAAAGAGGCGCAATGAGGTAGCTGACTGTGTGAGTAAGATAAGCGACCCTAGTGGCCGACACAAACACCGGGCCCATCTAGGAGTGGCACTGCAGTGTCACGCAGGATGTCCCTTCCAAAAAACCCTCCCCAAACAGCACATGACGCAAAGAAAAAAAGAGGCGCAATGAGGTCGCTGTGTGAGTAAGATTAGCGACCCTAGTGGCCGACACAAACACCGGGCCCATCTAGGAGTGGCACTGCAGTGTCACGCAGGATGTCCCTTCCAAAAAACCCTCCCCAAACAGCACATGACGCAAAGAAAAAAAGAGGCGCAATGAGGTAGCTGACTGTGTGAGTAAGATAAGCGACCCTAGTGGCCGACACAAACACCGGGCCCATCTAGGAGTGGCACTGCAGTGTCACGCAGGATGTCCCTTCCAAAAAACCCTCCCCAAACAGCACATGACGCAAAGAAAAAAAGAGGCGCAATGAGGTAGCTGTGTGAGTAAGATTAGCGACCCTAGTGGCCGACACAAACACCGGGCCCATCTAGGAGTGGCACTGCAGTGTCACGCAGGATGTCCCTTCCAAAAAACCCTCCCCAAACAGCACATGACGCAAAGAAAAAAAGAGGCGCAATGAGGTAGCTGACTGTGTGAGTAAGATAAGCGACCCTAGTGGCCGACACAAACACCGGGCCCATCTAGGAGTGGCACTGCAGTGTCACGCAGGATGGCCCTTCCAAAAAACCCTCCCCAAACAGCACATGACGCAAAGAAAAAAAGAGGCGCAATGAGGTAGCTGACTGTGTGAGTAAGATAAGCGACCCTAGTGGCCGACACAAACACCGGGCCCATCTAGGAGTGGCACTGCAGTGTCACGCAGGATGGCCCTTCCAAAAAACCCTCCCCAAACAGCACATGACGCAAAGAAAAAAAGAGGCGCAATGAGGTAGCTGACTGTGTGAGTAAGATAAGCGACCCTAGTGGCCGACACAAACACCGGGCCCATCTAGGAGTGGCACTGCAGTGTCACGCAGGATGGCCCTTCCAAAAAACCCTCCCCAAACAGCACATGACGCAAAGAAAAATAAAAGAAAAAAGAGGTGCAAGATGGAATTGTCCTTGGGCCCTCCCACCCACCCTTATGTTGTATAAACAAAACAGGACATGCACACTTTAACCAACCCATCATTTCAGTGACAGGGTCTGCCACACGACTGTGACTGATATGACGGGTTGGTTTGGACCCCCCCCAAAAAAGAAGCAATTAATCTCTCCTTGCACAAACTGGCTCTACAGAGGCAAGATGTCCACCTCATCATCATCCTCCGATATATCACCGTGTACATCCCCCTCCTCACAGATTATCAATTCGTCCCCACTGGAATCCACCATCTCAGCTCCCTGTGTACTTTGTGGAGGCAATTGCTGCTGGTCAATGTCTCCGCGGAGGAATTGATTATAATTCATTTTAATGAACATCATCTTCTCCACATTTTCTGGATGTAACCTCGTACGCCGATTGCTGACAAGGTGAGCGGCGGCACTAAACACTCTTTCGGAGTACACACTTGTGGGAGGGCAACTTAGGTAGAATAAAGCCAGTTTGTGCAAGGGCCTCCAAATTGCCTCTTTTTCCTGCCAGTATAAGTACGGACTGTGTGACGTGCCTACTTGGATGCGGTCACTCATATAATCCTCCACCATCCTTTCAATGTTGAGAGAATCATATGCAGTGACAGTAGACGACATGTCCGTAATCGTTGTCAGGTCCTTCAGTCCGGACCAGATGTCAGCATCAGCAGTCACTCCAGACTGCCCTGCATCACCGCCAGCGGGTGGGCTCGGAATTCTGACCCTTTTCCTCGCACCCCCAGTTGCGGGAGAATGTGAAGGAGGAGATGTTGACAGGTCGCGTTCCGCTTGACTTGACAATTTTCTCACCAGCAGGTCTTTCAACCCCAGCAGACTTGTGTCTGCCGGAAAGAGAGATCCAAGGTAGGCTTTAAATCTAGGATCGAGCATGGTGGCCAAAATGTAGTGCTCTGATTTCAACAGATTGACCACCCGTGAATCCTTGTTAAGCGAATTAAGGGCTCCATCCACAAGTCCCACATGCCTAGCGGAATCGCTCCGTGTTAGCTCCTCCTTCAATGTCTCCAGCTTCTTCTGCAAAAGCCTGATGAGGGGAATGACCTGACTCAGGCTGGCAGTGTCTGAACTGACTTCACGTGTGGCAAGTTCAAAGGGCATCAGAACCTTGCACAACGTTGAAATCATTCTCCACTGCGCTTGAGACAGGTGCATTCCACCTCCTATATCGTGCTCAATTGTATAGGCTTGAATGGCCTTTTGCTGCTCCTCCAACCTCTGAAGCATATAGAGGGTTGAATTCCACCTCGTTACCACTTCTTGCTTCAGATGATGGCAGGGCAGGTTCAGTAGTTTTTGGTGGTGCTCCAGTCTTCTGTACGTGGTGCCTGTACGCCGAAAGTGTCCCGCAATTCTTCTGGCCACCGACAGCATCTCTTGCACGCCCCTGTCGTTTTTAAAAAAATTCTGCACCACCAAATTCAAGGTATGTGCAAAACATGGGACGTGCTGGAATTTGCCCATATTTAATGCACACACAATATTGCTGGCGTTGTCCGATGCCACAAATCCACAGGAGAGTCCAATTGGGGTAAGCCATTCCGCGATGATCTTCCTCAGTTGCCGTAAGAGGTTTTCAGCTGTGTGCGTATTCTGGAAACCGGTGATACAAAGCGTAGCCTGCCTAGGAAAGAGTTGGCGTTTGCGAGATGCTGTTACTGGTGCCGCCGCTGCTGTTCTTGCGGCGGGAGTCCATACATCTACCCAGTGGGCTGTCACAGTCATATAGTCCTGACCCTGCCCTGCTCCACTTGTCCACATGTCCGTGGTTAAGTGGACATTGGGTACAGCTGCATTTTTTTAGGACACTGGTGACTCTTTTTCTGAGGTCTGTGTACATTTTCGGTATCGCCTGCCTAGAGAAATGGAACCTAGATGGTATTTGGTACCGGGGACACAGTACCTCCAACAAGTCTCTAGTTGGCTCTGCAGTAATGATGGATACCGGAACCACGTTTCTCACCACCCAGGATGCCAAGGCCTCAGTTATCCGCTTTGCTGTAGGATGACTGCTGTGATATTTCATCTTCCTCGCAAAGGACTGTTGGACAGTCAATTGCTTGGTGGAAGTAGTAAAAGTGGTCTTACGACTTCCCCTCTGGGATGACCATCGACTCCCAGCAGCAACAACAGCAGCGCCAGCAGCAGTAGGCGTTACACGCAAGGATGCATCGGAGGAATCCCAGGCAGGAGAGGACTCGTCAGAATTGCCAGTGACATGGCCTGCAGGACTATTGGCATTCCTGGGGAAGGAGGAAATTGACACTGAGGGAGTTGGTGGGGTGGTTTGCGTGAGCTTGGTTACAAGAGGAAGGGATTTACTGGTCAGTGGACTGCTTCCGCTGTCACCCAAAGTTTTTGAACTTGTCACTGACTTATTATGAATGCGCTGCAGGTGACGTATAAGGGAGGATGTTCCGAGGTGGTTAACGTCCTTACCCCTACTTATTACAGCTTGACAAAGGGAACACACGGCTTGACACCTGTTGTCCGCATTTCTGTTAAAATAGTTCCACACCGAAGAGCTGATTTTTTTGGTATTTTCACCAGGCATGTCAACGGCCATATTCCTCCCACGGACAACAGGTGTCTCCCCGGGTGCCTGACTTAAACAAACCACCTCACCATCAGAATCCTCCTGGTCAATTTCCTCCCCAGCGCCAGCAACACCCATATCCTCCTCATCCTGGTGTACTTCAACACTGACATCTTCAATCTGACTATCAGGAACTGGACTGCGGGTGCTCCTTCCAGCACTTGCAGGGGGCGTGCAAATGGTGGAAGGCGCATGCTCTTCACGTCCAGTGTTGGGAAGGTCAGGCATCGCAACCGACACAATTGGACTCTCCTTGTGGATTTGGGATTTCGAAGAACGCACAGTTCTTTGCGGTGCTACTGCTTTTGCCAGCTTGAGTCTTTTCATTTTTCTTGCGAGAGGCTGAGTGCCTCCATCCTCATGTGAAGCTGAACCACTAGCCATGAACATAGGCCAGGGCCTCAGCCGTTCCTTGCCACTCCGTGTGGTAAATGGCATATTGGCAAGTTTACGCTTCTCCTCCGACAATTTTATTTTAGGTTTTGGAGTCCTTTTTTTACTGATATTTGGTGTTTTGGATTTGACATGCTCTGTACTATGACATTGGGCATCGGCCTTGGCAGACGACGTTGCTGGCATTTCATCGTCTCGGCCATGACTAGTGGCAGCAGCTTCAGCACGAGGTGGAAGTGGATCTTGATCTTTCCCTAATTTTGGAACCTCAACATTTTTGTTCTCCATATTTTAATAGGCACAACTAAAAGGCACCTCAGGTAAACAATGGAGATGGATGGATACTAGTATACAATTATGAATGGACTGCCGAGTGCCGACACAGAGGTAGCTACAGCCGTGGACTATTGTACTGTACTGTGTCTGCTGCTAATATAGACTGGATGATAATGAGATGTAGTATGTATGTATAAAGAAGAAAGAAAAAAAAACCACGGGTAGGTGGTATACAATTATGGACGGACTGCCGAGTGCCGACACAGAGGTAGCTACAGCCGTGGACTACCGTACTGTGTCTGCTGCTAATATAGACTGGTTGATAATGAGATGTAGTATGTATGTATAAAGAAGAAAGAAAAAAAAACCACGGGTAGGTGGTATACAATTATGGATGGACTGCCGAGTGCCGACACAGAGGTAGCTACAGCCGTGGACTACCGTACTGTACTGTGTCTGCTGCTAATATAGACTGGTTGATAATGAGATGTAGTATGTATGTATAAAGAAGAAAGAAAAAAAAAACACGGGTAGGTGGTATACAATTATGGACGGACTGCCGAGTGCCGACACAGAGGTAGCTACAGCCGTGGACTATTGTACTGTACTGTGTCTGCTGCTAATATAGACTGGATGATAATGAGATGTAGTATGTATAAAGAAGAAAGAAAAAAAAACCACGGGTAGGTGGTATACAATTATGGACGGACTGCCGAGTGCCGACACAGAGGTAGCTACAGCCGTGGACTACCGTACTGTACTGTGTCTGCTGCTAATATAGACTGGATGATAATGAGATGTAGTATGTATAAAGAAGAAAGAAAAAAAAACCACGGGTAGGTGGTATACAATTATGGATGGACTGCCGAGTGCCGACACAGAGGTAGCTACAGCCGTGGACTACCGTACTGTGTCTGCTGCTAATATAGACTGGTTGATAATGAGATGTAGTATGTATAAAGAAGAAAGAAAAAAAAACCACGGGTAGGTGGTATACAATTATGGACGGACTGCCGAGTGCCGACACAGAGGTAGCTACAGCCGTGGACTACCGTACTGTACTGTGTCTGCTGCTAATATAGACTGGATGATAATGAGATGTAGTATGTATAAAGAAGAAAGAAAAAAAAAACCACGGGTAGGTGGTATACAATTATGGACGGACTGCCGAGTGCCGACACAGAGGTAGCTACAGCCGTGGACTACCGTACTGTGTCTGCTGCTAATATAGACTGGTTGATAATGAGATGTAGTATGTATAAAGAAGAAAGAAAAAAAAAACCACGGGTAGGTGGTATACAATTGTGGACGGACTGCCGAGTGCCGACACAGAGGTAGCTACAGCCGTGGACTACCGTACTGTACTGTGTCTGCTGCTAATATAGACTGGATGATAATGAGATGTAGTATGTATAAAGAAGAAAGAAAAAAAAAACACGGGTAGGTGGTATACAATTATGGATGGACTGCCGAGTGCCGACACAGAGGTAGCTACAGCCGTGAACTACCGTACTGTGTCTGCTGCGACTGGATGATAAATAATGATATAAAAAATATATATATATCACTACTGCAGCCGGACAGGTATATATTATATAATGACGGACCTGCTGGACACTGTCTGTCAGCAGAATGAGTTTTTTATTTTATAGAATAAAAAAACACCACACAAGTAACACGACGTGTGTTTAACTTTTACAGGCAGACATTCACAATACAATATAGTATACTATATACTGGTGGTCAGGTCACTGGTCAGTCACACTGGCAGTGGCACTCCTGCAGAAAAAAAGTGTGCACTGTTTAATTTTTTAATATGTACTCCTGGCTCCTGCTATAACCTAACTGCTCCCCAGTCTCCCCCACAATTAAGCTGTGTGAGCACAGTCAGATATTATACATAGATGATGCAGCACACTGGGCTGAGCACAGATATGGTATGTGACTGAGTCACTGTGTATCGTTTTTTCAGGCAGAGAACGGATTATATTAAATAATATAAAACTGCACTGGTGGTCACTGGTCAGTCACTAGTATAACTAACTAATACTATCAGCAAAATTCTGCACTCTCTGTCTGAGTACTCCTCCTAAGCTCCAGTAAATGAAGTGTCACTGTCTCACTCTGTCACTAGTATAACTAACTAATACTATCAGCAAAATTCTGCACTCTCTGTCTGAGTACTCCTCCTAAGCTCCAGTAAATGAAGTGTCACTGTCTCACTCTCACTCTCCTATCTATTTCTTCTCTAAACGGAGAGGACGCCAGCCACGTCCTCTCACTATCAATCTCAATGCACGTGTAAAATGGCGGCGACGCGCGGCTCCTTATATAGAATCCGAGTCTCGCGATAGAATCCGAGCCTCGCGAGAATCCGACAGCGTCATGATGACGTTCGGGCGCGCTCGGGTTAACCGAGCAAGGCGGGAAGATCCGAGTCGCTCGGATCCGTGTAAAAAAAGCTGAAGTTCGGGCGGGTTCGGATTCCGAGGAACCGAACCCGCTCATCTCTAATATTCATAGAGTTGTCTAACCAATAGTAATTACATACTAAATAACAGTGATATTCCCTAATACGGCTGCGCATTTTATGGGGTCTTCTAAAGTGTGAAATTCAGCAAGCTCTGGAACACAAAGGGTTACAGAGCTTGGCCCCTATATTTAATGTAATCTTCAAATGGGCTACTTTTCCACTCTGCTGATGCATGGGTAGTCCGACGGCCGGGCATGGGAATTTGGCTCGCAGTATCCATACCAAGATGTAAAGGGGCAGATGTACTTAGCCTTGGAGAGTGAAAACTGGAGAGAGATAAAGCAAAAACCAATCGGCTCCTGTCATTTTTCAAACTCAGCCTTGTCAGTTAGGAGCTGATTGACTGGTACTTTATCTCTCTCTAATTTATCACTCTCCAAGACTTAATACGCATGCCCCACTGACTGTGAGCTAGCTTGTAGCTCTTTGCCGGGACAGGAACTTATCAGAGAAAGAGACATTTAGTATAATTTGTAGAATTTGTATAATTTCTTCTTGCCACAGTATGCAGTGATAAGAAATGACATTTAATGGGGTAAAATTAAATATATTCATTAATTTAATAAAATTGGTAAATATGCCCATCGGTTTCTACAGAGAGAGTTCTCTGCACTCACTGAGACCCCCACCCATTCCTCATCTACTTTTCCCTATCTGTGTGAAGCCTGTTCTTCCTGGAACATGGTTACAAGCTATGAGCACTTCTGATAATAGAGAAGCTTACAACTCTGTAATTGTCACTCTAAACCCTGTGCTTATAGTTCAGTGGTATGGACGATTAATTTAGTGCTGTAGAGGATCATGGTTGAAGAGAAGCCCATGCAGCATCTGTCAACTGTGTTCTGATCCCATACTTTACCACAGTTCAGGTAGGGCAATAGGGATTGGGTGACAGCAGTGGCACACTTTAAATGTAGGTGACAGAAACCTTCCCATGCTCCTCTATTGGCATAGAAAGGCTGTGCAGATACTGTAAGTTCCTATGAATTGCAAAAGCAATTATAATGCATTGCGTATGATATGCTGGCTGTTTGGTATACCAGCAGTCAGAAGACCGACCGTGGCAACCTGATGGTTAGAATCCTGATAGGAGCTAGGACAGTATACTTACCTGCCCCCAATGCCCCCCCCCCCCAACTGTTACTTCCTGTGGCCTAAACCTAACTCTCCCTCCCCCACAGCCTAACCCTAACCATTCCCGGGGGGGCCTAAACCTAACCACCCCTCACCGCAGCCTAACCCTAAACCTTCATTTTCCCGGAGCCTAACCCACCCCTCGTAGCCTAAACCTAAACACCCCCACAGCTTACTTGAGCGAAGTGCCAGTAAATGCTCATTCAGGATCCCGGTGCCGGAATTCTGAGCAGTGTCAGGATTCTGGCGCCGGAATTTGACTGCTGGGATCATGACCAGATCCCATTATAACCACTGCAATATCTTTTTCTATGCCACAAGGTGCAGCAGAGTTCTTGCAGATCTAGAGTATCTGAATTTCTCTAAAAATTAAACATAAAATTCTGTTAATGCTGTTATACTTTTTTTAGACTTTAGTGGGGAGATTCAAGTAGGTGTAGGATTTACACACTGTTTGATTCAATTAGCTGTGGGAATCTTTTCCTCATAGCCCAGTAGCTGCAAGGAAAAATCTGCATTAAATGCACCCCTCTGCATATAATGCTTGGGGAAACCCATTAGATTCTGCATTTTACACAGAATCAGTGGGTTGGCGTGTTTTACCACACATGGAAAAAGCTAAATAATTGAATAGCTCCGGACGTGAAACCCAAAGTTTTCCACGCAAGGCAAACTTTGTGACTAATTGAATTCCCTCTTTAGTGCTTTACTAACTCCCTACCCCGATCACCCCTCTATCCTTAAATATGTGCATAACATCCATGGCTATTATAAACTTATAAGCACAGGTGGTGGGAATAGTGGCACGGCCAGGTGCTAAAGGGAGAGTAAACAAAGGGTAAAAACAGATGCCACAGGGAGGCATGGGTACATCATGCTGTGGGTACTGTATCTTAATGGGCATATCCACACCTACAATTCTCAGGTCCCGCCCTCTCCATCTCCTCTTCTGCATGTAGGACACCTCAGCAGTTACGCAGTTGCTAGTGTACTGGTTGAGGTGGGGTGGTGCCTCTGCTGTACTCACACTGAAGGCACCACTAGGGACAAGTTTTCATTTATAGAGAGCTTTCACTCCTCCTATTTCCTAATGGCTTTGCCACTGAGCTGGAAGAACTAAGGACTAGGGAGACAGCAAGCTGTACCAAGATGTGTAAAGAACAGGTAAGAGATAGAGGGATACACACAGAATACTTACATTAATTCAACATTTTTGCAGTGGGGTCCACTTGGTATGAGCTCCACACGTTCCATTTGTTTAGAAGATATTTGTTTTGTTTCAAGCTTGATGCACTGACACCGTAACTCAGATGCTGATCTCAGTAAGCCCTTGGCTGCAATTAAAGGGGAAATTATTTATATACAACATTACATCGGTATTGTCTGTGCCTGGATGATTCTGGGTTGATAAAGTAAAAGTTTATTGAAAAGAAATGTCAAATTTATTTTTTTCTGGTTTCTATACACCATTTTCTGCTCATTCATTTATTTTCAACTATGCTGAGACATTTATGAAAACTGGTGTTAAGACCCAAAGCAATACAGCCAGAGTACAGAATGTGCTTAGTTGCTGTGGCTGAGAGACATAGGGGTGTATTCAAATATTGTCGGAAACTGCCATCTTGTCGGAAAGACTGCAGTTTCCGACAGGTTTAGGTTGGAAGGGGCTCCGACCTATTCAATGTGAACCCTGTTGGAATGCACACAGATCCACGTGTATTGACTGAAGCGCGGCCAAACCCAACAGGTTTTAGCCTGGTTTCTGGCAATGTCAATCCGACTTTTTAAAAAGTCGAATTGCCATTGTCGGGAACGTGCCAAACCTGTTTGGCCAGCCATTGAATACACTCATGTCGGATCCTTTCCGTTGGAAAGGATCCGACATGAATTGAATGCACCCCATAGTGAATTTAGCAGTTACCCGGGCATTAAGATATATAAATAGTTTTCATAAATATGATTATTGTGCTGACGTTAAAGCTTTATTTCATACCTCTGCTAACTGTTGCTAAATGGTAAGAAATGTGAGCCAAACCTATCTGTAGCAATGAAAGGGGAGAATAACATTCAGCACAGTTGCCACCACAGATTACTGATGTCTGACTAATGCATACTGCAACACACTTAACATTCATTCGTTTTCTGTAGACCTGTATGGGGTGAGAGGAAAAATGAGCAATTATACTGGTTGCTGAGTGCTGTTCCCTGGCCGATCCGGAGGCACACTGCTCACATCCCATTTAATGCAATTTCTTATAAAACTTTCAGTAACTCTTATCAATATAAACATAAAGTTATTTACTGTATTGGTAATATTAATTAAAATATAAATGTATATTTGTGACCTAAATTATACATGTGATCACTGACAGCAGAAACATTGACTTTACTTAACTTTCTTGATAAATACAACACCATGTATAAGTACAGTAACTAACAATAATAACAATATGCTGTTAGCAATAACACAAAAATACTAGTAATATTACTTGTGTAATTTCATTAAAAAAGTGTGAATATTTATGTATATTATTCATTTAATTTTAAATACATTAACACATAAAATATTATATAAATTATTATATAAATGATTATTATATAAATTATAATTTTTTTCATTACAATTCTGCTAATTTGTACATTACAAACAACTTCAAAGTCTACTTTGTACCTTCTGATGCCGTGATATAGAGCAGAATGATGATCACGGCAGAGGAAATTTTTGCGAACATTGTAGCTTACGGTTTTTTCTGGAGCTGCTTGGCTGACTTCCGATTTCCTTTAGCTCTACTGTCTCCAAGTCCTTTTGTTTTTCAGCTGAGGCGTGAATGGTATTTATATGCCAGCCCTGGCGTGGTCACTCTGATATCATATGTACTTGATTACAATTAAAAGTCCAAATTAGTAGTGCAGTTTGTCACAGTTCCTGAATAATGATGTATACAGCTACAGTACATTACACATTATAACACTGCTCTTGTGTCAATCAAGTACTTTGACCTTCTTTTTATTATTTTTTTATACAATATAATTTGCATAAGGCTTTCTCACAGCATTTCCTGGTTTTCACCAATAGAAAAGTCAAGCCATTGAAACGTTTATTGTTAAAGGGTTAGAAAAGCTTTGTCAAATAAACTGGTGGTTTGGCACAATTTGTGTAGGATTATACATTGTGTATTATGTAGTTAGGAAATGTGCCAGAATGTGCAGCTATGTGAAAGGACAGCAAAGAGATGCAAGAAAGCAATTATTTCTGAATGAAAATGTTTTTAAAAAATTGCAATTTTACAAAGAATAGCATTAGATGCATTTACTTGTTCTCTGATGAGGGCAGGTTTATGTATCTGTCATGTGATTCTACATGTGTCGTGATCATTTCATTTGGCAGTTATTTGTGCAATGGTAGAAAGATTATTATTGTTACACTAGTTAGTAAATTTCACAATTTCAGAATTTTGTTGTGCCTGGTCAGAAATCCAGATTGTGCCATATAAAACCATATCAGAAACCCCCTGCTGTTCTCTGCTCCAGTGACATTGTCTGGAGTCCTACCAGAAATAGCAACTTCAAAGTACTATCTTGTTTCCATGGGCCGCATATGCATGCGCAGAAGTGCCATTTTTTTGCCTCATCACTGCACAGCAAACGAATGCAGCTAGCGATCAACTTGGAATGACCCCCTTAGTCAGTGGATCTCACATTTTAGTCTAATTTAAGTCAATGTTTTAGTCAGAACTTGTGCAATTTAATGATACTGTGATATTATATTTCCTTCACAGCAGGTTGCAGATTTATTTTTGGCAATTATCAAAAACACAATTGCACTTTAAAAATATCAAAACCTTATCCTACTGAAGTAGTTGAAGTTCACTTCATAAGATAGAAAAAGTAGTGTACATATACATACTAGTACATACATACATACTGATAAAACGGTATTATTTTCTCTGATGTCCTTGTCACTCAGGTCCCTGCCCTGTAACATGATACTGGCTACTAATCTCACTCTCCACAACCACACCACAAGTCATGACCCATATCCCGCTTCCCGTCATCCTGAAGAACTTCCTGGGTACGTTATCCAACTATAGCGAGATCCTGCATGCACGTGCTAGACTCACTGATTTCATCATAAATATAATTATCGTTATTAAATATTTCCTATTTTCCTTATGATTACAGTTTAGTCAAGAAAAATCCTTCATCAATGAATATTTTTAGTCAAAACTTTCATCGACGTAACTGAGTATTATGACCTGGTGAGACTACAACCATAAGGAATGAGTGTTATAACTATTATTGTTTATAAGGCGCTATAGAAAACCTGGATGTATGCATCAATGGCTCCCACTGCATTAGAGATGGGAAAGATGTACCAATGGTCGGGGTTAGTATGATCTGGGTGGATTGCTGTACCAACATTCAGCCTAATGTTCTTGTTAGGTCCCGAATGACACATGATCTCGTAATACCTCATTTCTAGTCCTACTTCTATGCTTCCCAGTTGGCTCACTTACAACACTGGATTCAATAATCTCATAGTAATGCGCTACATAAAAATGGTTGCCCAAGTGATCCCCCGAGCATACCCCTCTTCAGCCATTGCTGAGTGTGAGGGATTCTCCACCAGGGATTCTCCCTTGTGTACTCAGGTAATACAGATCTGGAATTTAGCATCGATTTAGCCAGCTACCCCTTTGCAGAATGCTAGAGAACTTTCTGAGCTATCAGTGCAAAAAACCAAGGAGGTGAGGGGCAGGTGCGGAGTGGTCTCTATTGGGCAGGTATATCTTTTAGGTGTACTCAAGTCTTTTACTTAGCTTCAATTGGAGTTTAGTAACCCCTTCACCCAATTCTATCAGCACATACCTTGAAGCTCTGGCCATTCTTTTCTTAGATGCCGTCCATTATTCAGGAATCCCTACTTAAAAAAGTCTGTCTACAGCAAAGAATGGAGGTGGAGGAACAGCCATGACAGACAGGGGAGAAGGGGGAGCGGGGAACAACAGAAAGGGGGTGCGTCCAACCTGGGCCCAGGGCGGAGCTGATATGAAGCAGCGATTGACGTGACCCAGCATATACCAGGTCCGTTATACTAATAAATACATTATTACAGTGTGCAGCAAGCACAGTTATGTAGGGAGGGCCCTTTTACTATAAATGACCATCATCTTATAAATACATTTCATAAAATGCATTCTTTGAAAAACATGCCAACAATGTTCTTCCATATTTTTTTATTTTGCTGGCCTAGAAAGGGGGTGGATAGGTGCATGCATGGACCCACCCGGGGTAGGGAGCAGAGTGGTGTTTAGGAGGGGTGCACTGGGGGGTACAGTGCAGAATCTTACTTACATTTAGGCAAGCTGGAGGGGGTGGCTGTTATCTTTCTTCGGGCAGGGGAGTTGCTCCGACAGTGTGGGTCAAGGTGGATGGCATTCTCCTTTCTAGCTGGAGTGGGTCCGAGCTGTGAGCTGGACTGTGGCGCGTTAAGCACCTACATTCAGCTGGGAGGGGTGAGTGCCGGTGACAGGCAACAGGAGATTTTTGCCAGGCAGACCATCCATAAAATAAAGCCTGGGGTGAATACTGGTCAGGAGGAAATTCATAAATGACATCAAATATGTCAGCCCCATAATCTCTGACTTCATCACCTCAGAGAGTAGATTAATGTCAGTATACAATTCTTCTGTGATTTTTGCCTAAGCAACACGTTATTTACAAATGTAATAGGATTAACTGAGGCCAGCGACGGACTGGGGCCTTAGTTCAGCCCTGGCATTTGTGAACGCGGGGGGGTCCGCATACGTCACAGTGGGCGCTCCGCACAATGTAAGGGGGCGTGCCGTGAGTCATGGGGGCGTGGACTCGTGGCACGTCCCCATTACCATGGCAACAGTTGCTTGGGGCGCCCAGCGAGTCCGGGGGCATGGACTCGCGGCAATCCCCTATTTCCATGGAGACCATGGAACCAGAGAGCCGGAGGCTGCGCTGCGCCCGGCCTTCCCGGCTCTCTGAATGACCAGTTCGGCCCAACTGCCCATCGGCCCTTCTGGCATGTGCCAGAAATGACAGATGGCCAGTCCGGCCATGACTGAGGCACACAATGACAATAACTTACAGACCAGAGTGCTGCCAACTTGCTGTGACTTGTTAGACAAACAGAAGTGGGCAAAGTAAAACTACTGTTGTTTTTGTCAACAATGTTTATAAGATTCAATACTAAATCAAAAAACTATCTGGAGCACAATTCACAAATGTGACACAGTGATCTGACAGTCTGCACATATTCTCTTCTAATATGTAATTGCGTTATTACAATGGCGTTATTACATTTGTGTTTTAGTTCAAGTTCAGTTCTGATATGTATTTACTGTGGAACATACTGTACAAGGGGAATGGCTCTAGACTGCTTGTAATGAGAGCTGCTATCTGCTGAGATTAATAGTACTACACACAGAGGAAATGGGTGTAGATGCACTATGCAATCATTACTATAAACTGAGATATCTATTATAATTAAATATCATAAGAGGTTTACTTTGTTTGCATATATTTTAGAGATGAGCGCCTGAAATTTTTCGGGTTTTGTGTTTTGGTTTTGGGTTCGGTTCCGCGGCCGTGTTTTGGGTTCGAACGCGTTTTGGCAAAACCTCACCGAATTTTTTTTGTCGGATTCGGGTGTGTTTTGGATTCGGGTGTTTTTTTCAAAAAACACTAAAAAAACAGCTTAAATCATAGAATTTGGGGGTCATTTTGATCCCAAAGTATTATTAACCTCAAAAACCATAATTTACACTCATTTTCAGTCTATTCTGAATACCTCACACCTCACAATATTATTTTTAGTCCTAAAATTTGCACTGAGGTCGCTGTGTGAGTAAGATAAGCGACCCTAGTGGCCGACACAAACACCGGGCCCATCTAGGAGTGGCACTGCAGTGTCACGCAGGATGTCCCTTCCAAAAAACCCTCCCCAAACAGCACATGACGCAAAGAAAAAAAGAGGCGCAATGAGGTAGCTGTGTGAGTAAGATTAGCGACCCTAGTGGCCGACACAAACACCGGGCCCATCTAGGAGTGGCACTGCAGTGTCACGCAGGATGTCCCTTCCAAAAAACCCTCCCCAAACAGCACATGACGCAAAGAAAAAAAGAGGCGCAATGAGGTAGCTGTGTGAGTAAGATAAGCGACCCTAGTGGCCGACACAAACACCGGGCCCATCTAGGAGTGGCACTGCAGTGTCACGCAGGATGTCCCTTCCAAAAAACCCTCCCCAAACAGCACATGACGCAAAGAAAAAAAGAGGCGCAATGAGGTAGCTGTGTGAGTAAGATTAGCGACCCTAGTGGCCGACACAAACACCGGGCCCATCTAGGAGTGGCACTGCAGTGTCACGCAGGATGGCCCTTCCAAAAAACCCTCCCCAAACAGCACATGACGCAAAGAAAAAAAGAGGCGCAATGAGGTAGCTGTGTGAGTAAGATTAGCGACCCTAGTGGCCGACACAAACACCGGGCCCATCTAGGAGTGGCACTGCAGTGTCACGCAGGATGTCCCTTCCAAAAAACCCTCCCCAAACAGCACATGACGCAAAAAAAAAAAAGAGGCGCAATGAGGTAGCTGTGTGAGTAAGATTAGCGACCCTAGTAGCCGACACAAACACCGGGCCCATCTAGGAGTGGCACTGCAGTGTCACGCAGGATGTCCCTTCCAAAAAACCCTCCCCAAACAGCACATGACGCAAAGAAAAAAAGAGGCGCAATGAGGTAGCTGACTGTGTGAGTAAGATTAGCGACCCTAGTGGCCGACACAAACACCGGGCCCATCTAGGAGTGGCACTGCAGTGTCACGCAGGATGTCCCTTCCAAAAAACCCTCCCCAATCAGCACATGATGCAAAGAAAAAGAAAAGAAAAAAGAGGTGCAAGATGGAATTGTCCTTGGGCCCTCCCACCCACCCTTATGTTGTATAAACAAAACAGGACATGCACACTTTAACCAACCCATCATTTCAGTGACAGGGTCTGCCACACGACTGTGACTGATATGACGGGTTGGTTTGGACCCCCCCCCAAAAAAGAAGCAATTAATCTCTCCTTGCACAAACTGGCTCTACAGAGGCAAGATGTCCACCTCATCTTCACCCTCCGATATATCACCGTGTACATCCCCCTCCTCACAGATTATCAATTCGTCCCCACTGGAATCCACCATCTCAGCTCCCTGTGTACTTTGTGGAGGCAATTGCTGCTGGTCAATGTCTCCGCGGAGGAATTGATTATAATTCATTTTAATGAACATCATCTTCTCCACATTTTCTGGATGTAACCTCGTACGCCGATTGCTGACAAGGTGAGCGGCGGCACTAAACACTCTTTCGGAGTACACACTTGTGGGAGGGCAACTTAGGTAGAATAAAGCCAGTTTGTGCAAGGGCCTCCAAATTGCCTCTTTTTCCTGCCAGTATAAGTACGGACTGTGTGACGTGCCTACTTGGATGCGGTCACTCATATAATCCTCCACCATTCTATCAATGTTGAGAGAATCATATGCAGTGACAGTAGACGACATGTCCGTAATCGTTGTCAGGTCCTTCAGTCCGGACCAGATGTCAGCATCAGCAGTCGCTCCAGACTGCCCTGCATCACCGCCAGCGGGTGGGCTCGGAATTCTGAGCCTTTTCCTCGCACCCCCAGTTGCGGGAGAATGTGAAGGAGGAGATGTTGACAGGTCGCGTTCCGCTTGACTTGACAATTTTGTCACCAGCAGGTCTTTCAACCCCAGCAGACCTGTGTCTGCCGGAAAGAGAGATCCAAGGTAGGCTTTAAATCTAGGATCGAGCACGGTGGCCAAAATGTAGTGCTCTGATTTCAACAGATTGACCACCCGTGAATCCTTGTTAAGCGAATTAAGGGCTGCATCCACAAGTCCCACATGCCTAGCGGAATCGCTCCCTTTTAGCTCCTTCTTCAATGCCTCCAGCTTCTTCTGCAAAAGCCTGATGAGGGGAATGACCTGACTCAGGCTGGCAGTGTCTGAACTGACTTCACGTGTGGCAAGTTCAAAGGGCATCAGAACCTTGCACAACGTTGAAATCATTCTCCACTGCACTTGAGACAGGTGCATTCCACCTACTATATCGTGCTCAATTGTATAGGCTTGAATGGCCTTTTGCTGCTCCTCCAACCTCTGAAGCATATAGAGGGTTGAATTCCACCTCGTTACCACTTCTTGCTTCAGATGATGGCAGGGCAGGTTCAGTAGTTTTTGGTGGTGCTCCAGTCTTCTGTACGTGGTGCCTGTACGCCGAAAGTGTCCCGCAATTTTTCTGGCCACCGACAGCATCTCTTGCACGCCCCTGTCGTTTTTTAAAAAATTCTGCACCACCAAATTCAAGGTATGTGCAAAACATGGGACGTGCTGGAATTTGCCCATATTTAATGCACACACAATATTGCTGGCGTTGTCCGATGCCACAAATCCACAGGAGAGTCCAATTGGGGTAAGCCATTCCGCGATGATCTTCCTCAGTTGCCGTAAGAGGTTTTCAGCTGTGTGCGTATTCTGGAAAGCGGTGATACAAAGCGTAGCCTGCCTAGGAAAGAGTTGGCGTTTGCGAGATGCTGCTACTGGTGCCGCCGCTGCTGTTCTTGCGGCGGGAGTCCATACATCTACCCAGTGGGCTGTCACAGTCATATAGTCCTGACCCTGCCCTGCTCCACTTGTCCACATGTCCGTGGTTAAGTGGACATTGGGTACAACTGCATTTTTTAGGACACTGGTGAGTCTTTTTCTGACGTCCGTGTACATTCTCGGTATCGCCTGCCTAGAGAAGTGGAACCTAGATGGTATTTGGTAACGGGGGCACACTGCCTCAATAAATTGTCTAGTTCCCTGTGAACTAACGGCGGATACCGGACGCACGTCTAACACCAACATAGTTGTCAAGGACTCAGTTATCCGCTTTGCAGTAGGATGACTGCTGTGATATTTCATCTTCCTCGCAAAGGACTGTTGAACAGTCAATTGCTTACTGGAAGTAGTACAAGTGGGCTTACGACTTCCCCTCTGGGATGACCATCGACTCCCAGCGGCAACAACAGCAGCGCCAGCAGCAGTAGGCGTTACACGCAAGGATGCATCGGAGGAATCCCAGGCAGGAGAGGACTCGTCAGAATTGCCAGTGACATGGCCTGCAGGACTATTGGCATTCCTGGGGAAGGAGGAAATTGACACTGAGGGAGTTGGTGGGGTGGTTTGCGTGAGCTTGGTTACAAGAGGAAGGGATTTACTGGTCAGTGGACTGCTTCCGCTGTCACCCAAAGTTTTTGAACTTGTCACTGACTTATTATGAATGCGCTGCAGGTGACGTATAAGGGAGGATGTTCCGAGGTGGTTAACGTCCTTACCCCTACTTATTACAGCTTGACAAAGGGAACACACGGCTTGACACCTGTTGTCCGCATTTCTGGTGAAATACCTCCACACCGAAGAGCTGATTTTTTTGGTATTTTCACCTGGCATGTCAACGGCCATATTCCTCCCACGGACAACAGGTGTCTCCCCGGGTGCCTGACTTAAACAAACCACCTCACCATCAGAATCCTCCTGGTCAATTTCCTCCCCAGCGCCAGCAACACCCATATCCTCCTCATCCTGGTGTACTTCAACACTGACATCTTCAATCTGACTATCAGGAACTGGACTGCGGGTGCTCCTTCCAGCACTTGCAGGGGGCGTGCAAATGGTGGAAGGCGCATGCTCTTCACGTCCAGTGTTGGGAAGGTCAGGCATCGCAACCGACACAATTGGACTCTCCTTGTGGATTTGGGATTTCGAAGAATGCACAGTTCTTTGCTGTGCTGCTTTTGCCAGCTTGAGTCTTTTCATTTTTCTAGCGAGAGGCTGAGTGCTTCCATCCTCATGTGAAGCTGAACCACTAGCCATGAACATAGGCCAGGGCCTCAGCCGTTCCTTGCCACTCCGTGTGGTAAATGGCATATTGGCAAGTTTACGCTTCTCCTCCGACAATTTTATTTTAGGTTTTGGAGTCCTTTTTTTACTGATATTTGGTGTTTTGGATTTGACATGCTCTGTACTATGACATTGGGCATCGGCCTTGGCAGACGACGTTGCTGGCATTTCATCGTCTCGGCCATGACTAGTGGCAGCAGCTTCAGCACGAGGTGGAAGTGGATCTTGATCTTTCCCTAATTTTGGAACCTCAACATTTTTGTTCTCCATATTTTAATAGGCACAACTAAAAGGCACCTCAGGTAAACAATGGAGATGGATGGATTGGATACTAGTATACAATTATGGACGGGCTGCCGAGTGCCGACACAGAGGTAGCCACAGCTGTGAACTACCGCACTGTACTGTGTCTGCTGCTAATATATAGACTGGTTGATAAAGAGATAGTATACTCGTAACTAGTATGTATGTATAAAGAAAGAAAAAAAAACCACGGTTAGGTGGTATATACAATTATGGACGGGCTGCCGAGTGCCGACACAGAGGAGGTAGCCACAGCCGTGAACTACCGCACTGTACTGTGTCTGCTGCTAATATATAGACTGGTTGATAAAGAGATAGTATACTCGTAACTAGTATGTATGTATAAAGAAAGAAAAAAAAACCACGGTTAGGTGGTATATACAATTATGGACGGGCTGCCGAGTGCCGACACAGAGGTAGCCACAGCCGTGAACTACTGCACTGTACTGTGTCTGCTGCTAATATATAGACTGGTTGATAAAGAGATAGTATACTCGTAACTAGTATGTATGTATAAAGAAAGAAAAAAAAACCACGGTTAGGTGGTATATACAATTATGGACGGGCTGCCGAGTGCCGACACAGAGGTAGCCACAGCCGTGAACTACCGCACTGTACTGTGTCTGCTGCTAATATATAGACTGGTTGATAAAGAGATAGTATACTCGTAACTAGTATGTATGTATAAAGAAAGAAAAAAAAACCACGGTTAGGTGGTATATACAATTATGGACGGGCTGCCGAGTGCTGACACAGAGGTAGCCACAGCCGTGAACTACCGCACTGTACTGTGTCTGCTGCTAATATATAGACTGGTTGATAAAGAGATAGTATACTCGTAACTAGTATGTATGTATAAAGAAAGAAAAAAAAACCACGGTTAGGTGGTATATACAATTATGGACGGGCTGCCGAGTGCCGATACAGAGGTAGCCACAGCCGTGAACTACCGCACTGTACTGTGTCTGCTGCTAATATATAGACTGGTTGATAAAGAGATAGTATACTCGTAACTAGTATGTATGTATAAAGAAAGAAAAAAAAACCACGGTTAGGTGGTATATACAATTATGGACGGGCTGCCGAGTGCCGACACAGAGGTAGCCACAGCCGTGAACTACCGCACTGTACTGTGTCTGCTGCTAATATAGACTGGTTGATAAAGAGATAGTATACTACTAATATTATATATACTGGTGGTCAGGTCACTGGTCACTAGTCACACTGGCAGTGGCACTCCTGCAGCAAAAGTGTGCACTGTTTAATTTTAATATAATATTATGTACTCCTGGCTCCTGCTATAACCTATAACTGGCACTGCAGTAGTGCTCCCCAGTCTCCCCCACAATTATAAGCTGTGTGAGCTGAGCAGTCAGACAGATATATAATATATATAGATGATGCAGCACACTGGCCTGAGCCTGAGCAGTGCACACAGATATGGTATGTGACTGACTGAGTCACTGTGTGTATCGCTTTTTTCAGGCAGAGAACGGATATATTAAATAAACTGCACTGTGTGTCTGGTGGTCACTCACTATATAATATATTATGTACTCCTGGCTCCTGCTATAACCTATAACTGGCACTGCAGTAGTGCTCCCCAGTCTCCCCCACAATTATAAGCTGTGTGAGCTGAGCAGTCAGACAGATATATATAATATTATATATAGATAATAGATGATGCAGCACACTGGCCTGAGCCTGAGCAGTGCACACAGATATGGTATGTGACTGAGTCACTGTGTGCTGTGTATCGCTTTTTTCAGGCAGAGAACGGATTATAAATAAAACTGGTGGTCACTGGTCACTATCAGCAAAACTCTGCACTGTACTGAGTACTCCTAATGCTCCCCAAAATTAGTAAATCAAGTGTCTCTCTAATCTATTCTAAACGGAGAGGACGCCAGCCACGTCCTCTCCCTATCAATCTCAATGCACGTGTGAAAATGGCGGCGACGCGCGGCTCCTTATATAGAATCCGAGTCTCGCGATAGAATCCGAGCCTCGCGAGAATCCGACAGCGTCATGATGACGTTCGGGCGCGCTCGGGTTAACCGAGCAAGGCGGGAAGATCCGAGTCGCTCGGACCCGTGAAAAAAAACATGAAGTTCTGGCGGGTTCGGATTCAGAGAAACCGAACCCGCTCATCTCTAATATATTTGACCAAGATATGGGCCTAAAATCTGCGTCCAGGTCACCTCTGTCGGGCAAGTTCCTAACACTCAGGGGTTCACATCCGGGACACATGGCACCCCTACACCAACCCAGCCAAAAACCCTCCCAGGGCATCACACGACAAAATCAAAACACTACAACAGTGTTGCTGGTCAACGTTTCAATTTAGTTAATACATTTTCGTCAGGACAAAAGACAGAATACAAGTGCTCACCTTATAAAGCTTCACCCTGTGCTCAGAGAAAGCCGCTTATATATTTATACTGTATGTGTGTGTATATGTGTTTTAAAGTTGTCTAAAAGGAGGCGCTTCAATAGATTGAGTGCCAATATATTGGAAGAAACAGCAGAGTGTCTTTGCTGTTTCTTCCACACACACAGAGGATACTTTTTAGGAAAAGTATTGCTTGTTCCTTTACTTTGTCAGCATCAATTTATGCTTACACAACTTATCTATGTTCATTAGACACAAGTCCAAGGCAAAATATCTCCCTATGTATGACCCTAAACTTATCAAGGGAACCACTTGTCTGATCTAAAATGATTATTATACAATCTATGTAGATTAGACACAAGTTTAAGGTGAAATATCTCCCTATTTGTGACCCTGAACTTATCAAGGGAACTATTCGTCCAATCTAAGTTGATTTTCACTGGTCTTATTGTTGAATCACAATAAAATGTGATTTCCATGTTAAGCATCTTCCAAAGAATTACCCCTGAAGAAGTCTCTAAAGGGGGATACACACGGCGAGATACGTGCTTAAATTCTAAGAAATCTGACTAGATTGCTTAGAATTTAAGCATGGATCTCTCCGTGTGTATGCCCCACAGCAATAGCTATCGCCGGTGCTAGATTAGCTTGCATGCAATGGATGACCGCTGGGTGAAATGAGTGCCCCCCTGTCCGTCCCCCTCGCTCAGAACACATCGCGCTGTGCTGAGCGGGGGGAGAGATGTGTGCTGAGCGGTCTGTGCAAGTTCACTCAGCACACATCTCCCTCCACATCTCCCCTGTGTGTAAGGCCCTTTAAAAACAAAATGCTCAGTGTTAGACATGAAAGGATTACTTCAGAGAATCTGTGAATGGAAAAATTCTTCCCTTACAATAAGGGTGAAATATATGCTTACCGAAGTAATGTACTGTATGACAAAATGTCTGAATGTATTTTATTAATCTGATACTGTGTAAATTTAGCATATTAATAAATTGTGATTGATATTATTTTTAAAATCAAATTGTATAAGGGTGTCAAACTATTTCTAATAATAATAATAATAATAATAATATATGGGCATTACTGTCACTATGGATACCATCTAGTAAGATTCCTTATAAAGTAAGGTTAGACCTTCTTTTTCAATTTTGATAATCGGGAGGTAGTTCGCGTGGTAGAGTGTGCACTATTTAGGTGCAAAAATCAGGGTCAATGTGCACCTTTTCTATGTTCAATAAACAAACATGGAGTTTTTACTGTCAGCTTAAAGCAATGAATGAAAAACAGAATCTCTCACTCAGCTCTCTAGCTCACTTCTTGTCCCCTCTACAATGGGCAACTAGTCTGCATCACAAAGTCTCAAAGGCTTCACAGTCCTGTCTCTCACAGGTATTGCTCACCCACATAGTTTTATGATCCTCTCTGTGTCCTGCAGACTTGGACACTGACCTTCTGACCCCCCCCCCCCCCCCCCCCCCGTCCTCCTGGCTCGCTGGACTCTTTGGCTGCCACTGTGCCACTTGGACTGTCTCCACAGGCAGCCTGGCTGTCTTCAACCTCACCTGGACTGTACAGGCAGTACCTGGCTGTATAGGCAGGCAGCAGCCTCACTCTGCCGCCCTTAGGTGTGGTCACATCTCTTTTTCCTTTTTATATATATATATATATATATATATATATATATATATACATAAATCAATCTTTCCATTACTGTATCAATAACACCCTCCATGACTTTATGCATCATCCATGTTTCCTTGGAAGTGAGGAATGGCTTTGATCTTCATGATCTAAACTGTACTGTGTAAGCTGTTGCTAGGAAACAAGATAGTAATGTAACTTATTTACTTACCTCTAAAAAACAGAAACCCCCTCATTGACCTGAAAGTGGCAACTTATTTCCTTCAGTGTAACTATTAGAGATGAGCAGGTTTGGTTCTCAGAGAACCGCACCCTACCGGACTTCACCACCCGAGCACGGATCCAAGTCAGGCTCGGGTTTTCCCGCCTGACTCGGAAACCAGAATGAGGAAAAACATCATCATCCCGCTGTCGGATTCCCGCGGGGTTTGGATTTCATATAAGGACCCGCCGTCGCCATTTTCACTCCAGTCTCGGAGAGTGGAGTGAGAGGACGTGTCCCCGTCCTCAGTGTCTGTGTGGGCGGGAAAATGGGGTGGCGATTCCAGTGCTGTCTTGTGCTGCTCAGTCCAGTGTAGTGTCTTATGCTGCATCAGTCCAGCCAGTCACAGTGGTGGTGTCCTCTGCTGTTATATGTCCCCAGTGCTGCTGTATAAGTCCCTTTCAGTGGGACTGCGTTGTCTTGCATCAGACCAGGGGTAGTGTCTTGTGCAGCATCAGTCCAGTAACCAGTCACAGTGGTGGTGTCCTCTGTTGCCATATATCCGTTGTAGCTGTATAAGTCCCTTTCAGTGGTGCTGTGTTGTCCTGCATCAGACCAGGGGTAGTGTCTTATGCAGCATCAGTCCAGTGACCAGTCACAGTGGTGGTGTCCTCTGCTGCCATATATCCAGTGTTACTGGCATGTAATTCCCGTGATACTGGTGTATAATTCCCGTGATACTGGCGTATAATTCCAGTGATACTGGCATATAATTCCTGTGATATTGCTGTATAATTCCTGTGATACTGGCGTTTAATTCCAGTGATATTGGCGTATAATTCCCGTGATACTGGCGTATAATTCCAGTGATACTGGCGTATAATTCCTGAGATATTGGCGTATAATTCCAGTGATATTGCTGTATAATTCCTGTGATACTGGCGTATAATTCCAGTGACACTGGCGTATAATTCCCATGATACTGGCATATAATTCCAGTGATATTGCCATATAATTCCAGTGACATTGTTGTATAATTCCCGTGATACTGGCATATAATTCCAGTTATACTGGCGTATAATGCCTGTGATGTTGCAGTATAATTCCAGTGATATTGCTGTATAAATCCTGTGATACTGTCGTATAATTCCAGTGATACTGTCATATAATTCCTGTGATATTGCTGTATAATTCCCGTGATACTGGCGTATACTTCCAAAGATACTGGCGTATAATTCCTGTGATATTGCCGTCGAATTACAGTGATATTGCCGTATAATTCCCGTGATACTGGTGTATAATTTCAGTGATACTGGCGTATAATTCCCGTTATACTGCTGTATAATTCCAGTGATATTGTTGTATAAATCCTGTGATACTGCCGTATAATTCCAGTGATATTGACGTATAATTCCAGTGGTACTGGCATATAAATCCAGTCCGGTGGTTCTGCCGTATAACTCCAGTGGTACTGGCGTATAAGTCCAGTGATCCTGCCGTATAATTCAATATAAATCCATATAATTCTGTATAAATCCAATCCAGTGGTGCTGCCATATAAATAAGTTCAGTGGTGCTGTCTTGTGCTGTATATTATTTACTCCAAATAAAGGGGTTATTAATATTTAATCCAAATAATTTTCACAGGGTTTGCCCTGTGTGGCGTAGAGGTACGCTCTCCTGTACCGCATATTGTTATATAACTCGAGAAAAATAATGTAGAAAAAAAATTTGGAGGATAAAATAGGGAAAGATCAAGAACCACTTCCTCCTAGTGCTGAAGCTGCTGCCACTAGTCATGACATAGACAATGAAATGCCATCAACGTCGTCTACCATGGCCGATGCCCAATGTGATAGTAGAGAGCATGTAAAATCCAAAAAGCCAAAGTTCAGCAAAAAGACCCAAAAAAATAAATGTAAATGGTCTGAGGAGAAATGTAAACTTGCCAATATGCCATTTATGACATGGAGTGGCAAGGAGCGGCTAAGGCCCTGGACTGTATTCATGAGTTAAGATGGAAAAAGCACAGAAAAGAACTGTGCGTTCTGAGATGGTATCACAAATCCCCATGGAGAGTCCAAGTGTGTCAGCGGTTGCGATGCCTGACCTTCCCAACACTGGACAGGAAGAGGTGGCTCCTTCCACAATTTGCACGCCCCCTGCAAGTGCTGGAAGGAGCACCCACAGTCCAGTTTCTGATATTCAAATTGAAGATGTCACTGTTGAAGTACACCAGGATGAGGATATGGGTGTTGCTGGCGCTGAGGAGGAAGTTGACGATAAGGATTCTGATGGTGATGTTGTTTGTTTAAATCAGGCACTGTGGGAGACACCTGTTGTCCGTGGGATGAAGAAGCCCATTGTGATGCCTGGGCAAAATACCAAAAAAGCCACCTCTTCGGTGTGGAATTATTTCTCCACAAATCCGTGCCTCTGTCAATATGTAATAAGTAGGGGTAAGGATGTTAACAACCTAGGAACATTCTCCCTTATAGGTCACCTGCAGCGCATTAATCAGAAGTCAGTGTGAAGTTAGACCTTCTTTTTCAATTTTGATAATCGGGAGGTAGTTCGCGTGGTAGAGTGTGCACTATTTAGGTGCAAAAATCAGGGTCAATGTGCACCTTTTCTATGTTCAATAAACAAACATGGAGTTTTTACTGTCAGCTTAAAGCAATGAATGAAAAACAGAATCTCTCACTCAGCTCTCTAGCTCACTTCTTGTCCCCTCTACAATGGGCAACTAGTCTGCATCACAAAGTCTCAAAGGCTTCACAGTCCTGTCTCTCACAGGTATTGCTCACCCACATAGTTTTATGATCCTCTCTGTGTCCTGCAGACTTGGACACTGACCTTCTGACCCCCCCCCCCCCCCCCCGTCCTCCTGGCTCGCTGGACTCTTTGGCTGCCACTGTGCAACTTGGACTGTCTCCACAGGCAGCCTGGCTGTCTTCAACCTCACCTGGACTGTACAGGCAGTACCTGGCTGTATAGGCAGGCAGCAGCCTCACTCTGCCGCCCTTAGGTGTGGTCACATCTCTTTTTCCTTTTTATATATATATATATATATATATATATACATAAATCAATCTTTCCATTACTGTATCAATAACACCCTCCATGACTTTATGCATCATCCATGTTTCCTTGGAAGTGAGGAATGGCTTTGATCTTCATGATCTAAACTGTACTGTGTAAGCTGTTGCTAGGAAACAAGATAGTAATGTAACTTATTTACTTACCTCTAAAAAACAGAAACCCCCTCATTGACCTGAAAGTGGCAACTTATTTCCTTCAGTGTAACTATTAGAGATGAGCAGGTTTGGTTCTCAGAGAACCGCACCCTACCGGACTTCACCACCCGAGCACGGATCCAAGTCAGGCTCGGGTTTTCCCGCCTGACTCGGAAACCAGAATGAGGAAAAACATCATCATCCCGCTGTCGGATTCCCGCGGGGTTTGGATTTCATATAAGGACCCGCCGTCGCCATTTTCACTCCAGTCTCGGAGAGTGGAGTGAGAGGACGTGTCCCCGTCCTCAGTGTCTGTGTGGGCGGGAAAATGGGGTGGCGATTCCAGTGCTGTCTTGTGCTGCTCAGTCCAGTGTAGTGTCTTATGCTGCATCAGTCCAGCCAGTCACAGTGGTGGTGTCCTCTGCTGTTATATGTCCCCAGTGCTGCTGTATAAGTCCCTTTCAGTGGGACTGCGTTGTCTTGCATCAGACCAGGGGTAGTGTCTTGTGCAGCATCAGTCCAGTAACCAGTCACAGTGGTGGTGTCCTCTGTTGCCATATATCCGTTGTAGCTGTATAAGTCCCTTTCAGTGGTGCTGTGTTGTCCTGCATCAGACCAGGGGTAGTGTCTTATGCAGCATCAGTCCAGTGACCAGTCACAGTGGTGGTGTCCTCTGCTGCCATATATCCAGTGTTACTGGCATGTAATTCCCGTGATACTGGTGTATAATTCCCGTGATACTGTCGTATAATTCCAGTGATACTGGCATATAATTCCTGTGATATTGCTGTATAATTCCTGTGATACTGGCGTTTAATTCCAGTGATATTGGCGTATAATTCCCGTGATACTGGCGTATAATTCCAGTGATACTGGCGTATAATTCCTGAGATATTGGCGTATAATTCCAGTGATATTGCTGTATAATTCCTGTGATACTGGCGTATAATTCCAGTGACACTGGCGTATAATTCCCATGATACTGGCATATAATTCCAGTGATATTGCCATATAATTCCAGTGACATTGTTGTATAATTCCCGTGATACTGGCATATAATTCCAGTTATACTGGCGTATAATGCCTGTGATGTTGCCGTATAATTCCAGTGATATTGCTGTATAAATCCTGTGATACTGTCGTATAATTCCAGTGATACTGTCATATAATTCCTGTGATATTGCTGTATAATTCCCGTGATACTGGCGTATACTTCCAAAGATACTGGCGTATAATTCCTGTGATATTGCCGTCGAATTACAGTGATATTGCCGTATAATTCCCGTGATACTGGTGTATAATTTCAGTGATACTGGCGTATAATTCCCGTTATACTGCTGTATAATTCCAGTGATATTGTTGTATAAATCCTGTGATACTGCCGTATAATTCCAGTGATATTGACGTATAATTCCAGTGGTACTGGCATATAAATCCAGTCCGGTGGTTCTGCCGTATAACTCCAGTGGTACTGGCGTATAAGTCCAGTGATCCTGCCGTATAATTCAATATAAATCCATATAATTCTGTATAAATCCAATCCAGTGGTGCTGCCATATAAATAAGTTCAGTGGTGCTGTCTTGTGCTGTATATTATTTACTCCAAATAAAGGGGTTATTAATATTTAATCCAAATAATTTTCACAGGGTTTGCCCTGTGTGGCGTAGAGGTACGCTCTCCTGTACCGCATATTGTTATATAACTCGAGAAAAATAATGTAGAAAAAAAATTTGGAGGATAAAATAGGGAAAGATCAAGAACCACTTCCTCCTAGTGCTGAAGCTGCTGCCACTAGTCATGACATAGACAATGAAATGCCATCAACGTCGTCTACCATGGTCGATGCCCAATGTGATAGTAGAGAGCATGTAAAATCCAAAAAGCCAAAGTTCAGCAAAAAGACCCAAAAAAATAAATGTAAATGGTCTGAGGAGAAATGTAAACTTGCCAATATGCCATTTATGACATGGAGTGGCAAGGAGCGGCTAAGGCCCTGGACTGTATTCATGAGTTAAGATGGAAAAAGCACAGAAAAGAACTGTGCGTTCTGAGATGGTATCACAAATCCCCATGGAGAGTCCAAGTGTGTCAGCGGTTGCGATGCCTGACCTTCCCAACACTGGACAGGAAGAGGTGGCTCCTTCCACAATTTGCACGCCCCCTGCAAGTGCTGGAAGGAGCACCCACAGTCCAGTTTCTGATATTCAAATTGAAGATGTCACTGTTGAAGTACACCAGGATGAGGATATGGGTGTTGCTGGCGCTGAGGAGGAAGTTGACGATAAGGATTCTGATGGTGATGTTGTTTGTTTAAATCAGGCACTGTGGGAGACACCTGTTGTCCGTGGGATGAAGAAGCCCATTGTGATGCCTGGGCAAAATACCAAAAAAGCCACCTCTTCGGTGTGGAATTATTTCTCCACAAATCCGTGCCTCTGTCAATATGTAATAAGTAGGGGTAAGGATGTTAACAACCTAGGAACATTCTCCCTTATAGGTCACCTGCAGCGCATTAATCAGAAGTCAGTGTGAAGTTGTGAAACTTTGGGTAAGAGCGTAAGCAGTCCACTGACACCTAAATCCCTTCTTCCTCTTGTACCCAAGCTCCTGCAAACCACAACGCCAACTGCCTCAACGTCAACTTCCTCCTCAGTCAGGAACATCAGTAGTCCTGCAGGTGGACTGGGTAGATAGATTGTTGGGAGGGGCTGGGAAAGACCCGGTGGTCTTGGTGCATGTCGGCACCAACGACAAAGTTAGTGGTAGGTGGGATGTCCTTAAGAAAGATTATAAGGACTTAGGCCAGAAACTAAAAGAAAGGACATCTAAGGTAATATTCTCTGAAATATTACCAGTGCCACGCGCTAGCCCAGGGAGGCAGAGGGAGATCAGTGAGGTAAATGTGTGGCTTAGAGACGTGTAGGAAAGAGGGGTTTGTGTTCCTTGAACACTGGGCGGACTTCACAGTCAGGCGCCATCTTTTTTGTCGCGAAGGATTGCACCTGAATGAGGAGGGGGCTGCGGTGCTGGGGGGAAGGATGGTCAGTAGGTTGAAGGAGCTTTTAAACTAGGAGCCTATGGGGGAGGGTTTAGTTAGGAACTATTGGTCATGCAGCAAGAATAGTAAAGATGGTGGTAGTGAGCTAAATGGGGGTGGAGAAGGGGGGAGGGAAAGAGCAGCCGACAAGGGCAAGGGTATTTGCATAGGTTCTAAAAAGGGTAGTAACAAAGGTATTGCCAAAACATTAACTAACATTTATGTGTCATCATTACATCATATAGAAAAGGATGTACGTAGCATAAGGGAAAATACTTATGTCAGGGTGGAGAATTTAGGCCGAAACACTGGGTTGATCAAAGAGAAGAGTAAGGTGGGCAGTATTAAGTATGGTGGGGGTGGAATGGGAGCGAAAAGGACAGTCAGTAAGAGTAACTCTAGGGAGGCTCTAGTAAACCATTATGAGATGCCTTTAAAAAAAACAGGCGGGCAAGGGAACCAGTAAACTAAAATGTATGCTTGCAAACGCAAGAAGCCTAGCAAGTAAAATGGGAGAATTGGAATTGTTAGCTTCAAGGACTATGATATTATAGGAATTACAGAAACATAGTGAGACGACTCTCACAACTGGGTTGCAAAATGGAGGGGTATTCTCTTTTCAGGAGGGACAGGGCAAGCAAAAGAGGAGGAGGTGTATGTCTTTATGTTAAACCATCTCTTAAACCATACTTAAAGGAGGTTATTTATGAGGGGACTGGGAATAATGTGGAGTCACTATGAGTTGAAATCTCAAGTGGGGTTATTGATGCAAAAAAACTAGTCATAGGCACGTGCTACAAACAGCCAGATATTAGCATACATGAGGAAGAACAACTCTTGCAGCAAATCGAAAGGACTGCGGGATTGGGGGACATCCTTGTGATTGGGGATTTTAACTATCCTGATATGAATTGGAGTAACGATGCATGTGTTAAAGCTAGGGGCAACAGGTTCTTAAATATGTTAAAGGATCACTACTTGTCTCAATTAGTCGAGAACCCAACTAGGGGTAAACTACTCTGGATCTAGTAGTTACTAATAATGTGGACATCATATCGAATACTAAAGTTGGGGAGACTTATGACTCACTATATGATCACATTCGACATCAGTTTTAGGAAACAGCTATATGGGGTCAACAAAAACATTTAACTTTAGGAAGGCTAACTTCAGTATTCTGAGATGTGCACTAAACGACATTGAGTGGGAGGTTTTGTTTCATGGTAAGAACACTTCAGAAATGTGGGATGCTTTAAAAGGGTTGCTAGATAGCAATATTCACAAAGTTATTTCCATGGGCAGTAAGTGCAGGAGTATCAAATTTAAACCAATGTGGCTTAACAAGAAGGTCAAGGCAGAAATCAATAAAAAGAAGCATGCTTTCAAAGCATTTAAATTTAATGGAAAGGAGGATTCATTCCAGTACTACAAGGTTTGCAATAAAAGATGCAAAAAAGCAATAAGAGCAGCTAAAATTGAAAACGAAAAGCAAATTGCTATAGAGAGTAAAACCAATCCTACATTTTTTTAAATACATAAACAGCAAAAGATAAAAAAAGGAGAGAATAGGTACAATAAAAGATGAATTTGGAGTATTGATAAATGATGACGAATCAAAAGTGGAAATACTGAATACATTTTTTTTAATCAGGGTTCACCAAAGAAGAACTGACGGTGGGAGTAGTGCGTAGCGATAATGACAGTAAGGATTCGTGGTTAGATACTTGTTTAAGTGAAGAAGTAGTCAGGGAGAGACTATGCAAAATAAAGATTAATAAATCACCTGGCCCAGACAGACTTCATCCGAGGGTTCTTATTGAGCATAGGTCACAACTAGTAAGACCCTTATACTTAATTTTCAATAGTTCACTTAGATCTGGCATGTTACCAAAGGATTGGCGAATAGCAGAGGTAGTGCCATTATTTAAAAAGGGATCCAAAAATCATCCGGGTAACTACAGAGCGGTTAGTTTGACATCTGTAGTGGGGAAAATATTGGAAGGAATTATAAGGGATAGCATACAGGAGAATCTGCAGACTAATAAGATTATTAACAAGAACCAGCATGGGTTTGTGAGGGACAGATCATGTCAAACTAACTTAGTTAACTTCTATGAGGAAGTGAGTGACAATCTTGACCAAGGAAGAGCAGTGGATGTGGTCTACTTAGATTATGAAAAAGCCTTCAATACAGTGCCTCACAGGAGACTAATCATCAAATTAAAGGAGCTTGGCCTAGGAAAAACTGTTTGTACATGTATAAGTAACAGGGTACCGCGAGTAGTGGTCAACGGAAAGTCTTCAAGCTGGACACCGGTAGTGAGCGGAATACCACAGGGGTCCGTACTCGGGCCACTACTGTTCAACATATTTATCAATGACCTAGAAATAGGCCTGGAAAGCACAGTTTTAATCATTGCAGATGATACTAAACTGTGTAGGATAATTAATTCAGAAATAGATATGGAGTCTCTGCAGAATGACTTATCTAAACTTGAAATCTGGGCATCTAAATGGGCAATGAGGTTCAATATGGAAAAATGTAAGGTTATGCATTTCGGGACTAAAACAAACTTGCATCCTACATATTAAATGGGGAAAGTCTAGGGGTAACAGTTTTGGAAAAAGATTTGGGGGTACTCATTGATAATAAGCTTAATAACCGTATGCAATGTCAAAGCGCAGTAAAGAAGGCAAGTAAGGTGCTAGCGTGAATAAAACGGGCAATTGAGAAAAGGGATGAGGATGTAATTCTGCCGTTGTACAAATCATTGGTACGTCCGCACCTGGAATACTGTGTTCAGTTTTGGGCACCACTGTATAAAAAATATATTAGGGAACTCAAAAGGGTTCAAAGGCGAGCTACTAAATTGATTAAAGGGCTAGAGGGACTGGATTACGAGGAAAGGTTTACTAGGTTGAATATGTATACACTGGAAAAGAGGCGTCTAAGAGGAGACATTATTAATGTCTTCAAATATGTAAAGGGGCATTACAAAGAGTTATCAGAGGAATTATTTATTAAAAGAATTCTGTTTAGGACACGTGGGCACTCGTTGAGGCTGGAGAGGAAAAAATTCAGTACACAATGGAGGAAAGGGTTCTTTACTGTTAGGGCAATCAGGATTTGGAATTCCTTACCAGAGAAAGTGGTAATGGCGGACTCTGTAAATGCATTTAAAAAAGGATTGGATGAATTTCTGATTGAAAAGGATATCCAAGGTTACAACATTTAAAATATTGACGTTGTTAATCCGGGTGTAACATGACTTATAGTTGTTAATTAGTCATAAAAACATTCTTCAGCAGGTACAGTAAAATCAACTCAACTTAATTCAGAATACAGGTTGAACAAGATGGGCATTTTGCATCTTTTCAACCTCAATTACTATGTTACTATGTTACTATATTATGTCACTGGCAAGACTTTTGTAAAGCGGATAACTGAGACCTTGACAGCTATGTTGGTGTTAGACGTGCGTCCGGTATCCACCATTAGTTCAGTGGGACTTAGAGAATTGTTTGAGGTACTGTGTCCCCGGTATCAAATCCCATCTAGGTTCCACTTCTCTGGGCATGCGATACCGAGAATGTACAGAGACGTCAGAAAAAGTGTCCTCGGTGTCTTACAAAATGCAGTTGTACCCACTGTCCACTTAACCACGGACATGTGGCCAAGTGGAACAGGGCAGACTAAGGACTATATGACTGTGACAGCCCACTGGGTAGATGTATGGCCTCCCGCAGCAACAACAGCAGTGGCACCAGTTGCAGCATCTCGCAAACGCCAACTCGTTCCTAGGCAGGCTACGCTATGTATCACTGCTTTCCGTAAGATGCACACTGCTGACAACCTCTTACGGAAACTGAGGGACATCATTGCACAATGGCTTACCACAATTAGACTCTCCTGAGGATTTGTGATATCAGACAATGCCACCAATATTGTGCGTGCATTACATCTGGGAAAATTCCAGCACGTCCCATGTTTTGCACATACAATTAATTTGGTGGTGCACAAGTTTTTGAAAAATGACAGGGGCGTGCAGGAGATGCTGTCGGTGGCCCAAAAAATTGTGGGCCACTTTCGGCATTCAGCCACCGCGTGCCGAAGACTGGAGTGCCATCAAATACGCCTGAACCTGCCCTGCCATCACCAAAAGCAAGGAGGTAACGAAGTGGAATTCAACACTCTATATGTTTCAGAGGATGGAGGAGCAGCAAAAGGCCATTCAAGCCTATACATCCACCTACACATAGGCAAAGGAGGGGGAATGCACCTGACTTAAGCGCAGTAGAGAATGATTTCCGTCTTGTGCAAGGTTCTCCAACCATTCGAACTTGCCACACGTGAAGTCAGTTCAGACACTGCCAGCTTGAGTCAGGTCATTCCCCTCATCAGGCTTTTGCAGAAGCAGCTGGAGAAATTGAAGGAGGAGCTAAGACGGAGCGATTCCGCAAAGTATGTGGGACTTGTTTATGGAGCCCTTCATTTGCTTTGCCAGGATTCAAGGGTGGTCAATCTGTTGAAATCAGAGCACTACATTTTGGCCACCATGCTCGATCCTAGGTTTAAAGCCTACGTTGCATCTCTCTTTCCGGCAGACACTAGTCTGCAGAGGTTCAAAGACCTGCTGGTGAGAAAATTGTCAACTCAAGCGGAACGTGACCTGTCAACAGCTCCTCCTTCAGTTTCTCCCACAACTGGGGCAGCGAGGAAAAGGATAAGATTTCCGAGCCCACCCACAGGTGGTGATGCAGTGCAGTCAGGAGCGCGTGCTGACATCTGGTCCGGACTGAAGGACCTGCCAACGATAACTGACATGTCTCCTGTCACTGCATATGATTCTGTCACCATTGAAAGAATGGTGGAGGATTATATGAGTGACAGCATCGAAGTAGGCATGTCAGACAGTACGTATACTGGCAGGAAAAAGAGGCAATTTGGATGCCCTTGCACAAACTGGTTTTATTTTACCTAAGTTGCGCCCCCCCCTCCAGTGTGTACTCTGAAAGAGTGTTTAATGCAGCCGGTAACCTTGTCAACGATGGGCGTAGGAGGTTAATTCCACAAAATGTGGAGAAGATGATGTTCATCAAAATGAATTATAAATTCCTGCGGGAAGACCTTTACCGGCAATTGCCTCCAGAAAGTACACAGGGATTCCAGTGGGGACGAATTAATACTCTGTGAAGAGGAGGATGTACACAGTGAAAGGGGTGAGGAATAGGAGGATGAGGATGAGGTCGACATCTTGCCTCTGTAGAGCCAGTTTGTGCAAGGAGAGATTGATTGCTTCTTTTTTGGTGGGAGCCAAACAAATCAGTAATTTCAGCCACAGTCGTGTGGCAGACCCTGTCGCTGAAATGATTGGTTTGTTAAAGTGTGCATCATCCTGTTTATACAACATAAGGGTGGGTGGGAGGGCCCAAGGACAATTCCATCTTGCACCTCTATTTCTTCTTTGCATCATGTGCTGTTTGGGGACTAGTTTTTTAAAGTGCCACCCTGTCTGACACTGCCGTACAACTCCAGGGGTACTGCTGTATAAGTCCAGGAGTACTGCCGTATATGTACAGTCCAGTGGTGCTGTCTTGTGCTGCATCAGTCCAGTGGTGGTGTCTTGTGCTGTATATTATTTACTCCAAATAAAAGAGTTATATACATTACTTATATTATTATCCAAATCATTTTTACAGGGTTTGCCCTGTGTGGTGTAGGGATACACTCGCCTGTGCTGCATATTATTATAATAGCTTCAAATAAAAGGGTTATTATTATCCAAATTAATTTTACAGGCTTTACTGTGTGTGTGTTTGGTTTAGGGGTACGCTATCCTGTGCCACCAATATTATGCGTGTATTACATCTGGGCAAATTCCAGCACGTCCCATGTTTGTGCCGCACACTTGTGTCGCTTAGCTTAGTCATACAGCTACCTCATTGCACCTCTTTTTCTTCTTTGCATCATGTGCTGTTTGGGGCCTATTTTTAAAATTTGCCATCCTGTCTGCCACTGCAGTGCCACTCCTAGATGGGTCAGGTGTTTGTGCCGCCCACTAATGTTGCTTAGCTTTGTCATACAGCGACCTCGGGTGCAACTTTTAGGCCTAAAAACAATATTGTGAGGTGTTCAGAATAGACTGGAAATTAATGTTATTGAGGTTAATAAAACCATAGGATCAAAATTACCCCCAAATTCTGTGATTTTAGCTGTTTTTATGTTTTTTTCAAAAATCATTCAAAACCAAAACACGAAAGGGTGGTTTTGGCAAAACCAAGCCAAAACCAAAACACGAAAGTGGAATTAGAGCTAAAACCAAAACATGAAAAGTGCCCGCTTCACATCTCTAGTAACTTTCAAGTGAATGTTTTTATATTTCTTAATAAAGAAGCTCTTTTCAATTTATTTAGCTTCACTGGACTGGCTTATTGTGGATACCAGCCAATGTGCATTCCTGAACTACTCATACCAGACATGAATGTTTTTAGGCAAAGTGGAGCAAATACATATTTAAAATGTATTAATAAGAAAAAAATCATTGGTTCAGAAATGCTGCTTATATTGAACTTGGTACACTTAATTCTGAATGTGAATGTTCTCAGTTTTTATTCTTCTTGGATTATCTCCAATTCTGAAATACATTTCAGATGCAGAATTTCCCTGTCGCGCTACTTCATGACTACATTTACTGCAAACTGGACCCTTTTACCTTTATCTTGCCTTGGCTTTGGATCTATCCTGGAGATCAGATGTTCTCTCCACTTGAGCTGGTCAAAATCTCACAGATTAAACTGTTTACAGAATGTGCTATAGTTATCATTTTATTTGTCTATCTTACTTATTGTTACTGGCAATCTCTCTCTCTCTCTCTCTCTCTCTCTTTCAAAAACAATCATTAATTTATTTATTATTTTGCAAACATTAATTTATATATATATACATATTTCATTGTGCTTTAGAACTTGAGAGCACAGAAATAACGGACATAGAGGTAAGAGGGCCGTCCTTCATAAGCTTAAAGCCTACAGAGAATTTGATCCATACTGTTAAATACTACATACTCACCTTTAGAAAGTACAAGACATGCATATAACCAAAACATCAGAGAAGCTTCCACCCTCAGCACACACTGGTGTCTCATGTTCTCAACACCAATGGAATCAAGTGTTCATTTAAAATGGATTTATTACAATTAAAATCAATACAACATACCCCTATGGGGGAAATCAAGTTTTCCTACCAGATCTACGCACCTTCAACAAGTGTAGCAGATATTAAGTCCTAGGGTCACTTGGAGACAGATGGAAATTTGGAGTCTGTGCAGCCTCGACCTGCTACAAGTAACATGTTTCATCACCTTTAGAATGCAAACCACTTAACCTATCTTCTTTTCAATACTCCCTTTGATGGCACCAAATTTTTCGGTTTCTGCCACCCTGATACTTATTTCAGTGCTGTTTACTGACGCACTATGTTTATATACCCTGTACTTGTCCTATGTCATATTAAACTGTAAGTCACTGTCTTCATGTTTTGCTTATTTCTTTACTCTTTAATTGGGGGCTGTGGATCCCATGTAGGGCCATATATATAAATTATAATAATCTGCCTTTTTTTAAAGAAAGTGAAGGTGTTTCATGATACGTCTTTTATACCAAAATAGCACCAACCATATTCATTACCAAAATGCAAAATAACTAAATTACTCAACCATTTTATATATATATATATATATATATAGTGTGGAGTAGTCCGGCACTCACTGGATGCAGTGTGTAATAGTCCTGGGTGCCCTCTGTGGTAGTGTTGATAAGAAAAAGGAATCAGCGGCACTCCAGGTTTTGTTCAATCAAAATAGTTGTATTTAAAGCATCACAAGATACAAAAGTGAACCGACGTTTCGGGGCCCAACGCCCCTTCTTCAAGGTGTATGTGATGTATGTGCAAAGGGCTTACCTTATATACCGTGAGATCCCGCCAACCACCCGTGAAGACGGACGCCACCGGCCGCTCTGTCTCCCTCGCGTTCCCTGGACTTCCGGGTTCGCTCTGGATGACGTCACGCGTCCTTGCGTCGGGTTGCTATGGCAGCAGCCGGCGCACAGGATCGCGCTGGCCGGGGCTGTCAGAAAAAGTGAACAGTGAAGTTAGAATAGACGCACCCGTGCACGATCTATCTACATTATGTTGCAGTAGTGTAATCTTTAACAGAATGCAAGCAAAGAAATAGTGGCATTACATGGGATTGCAATAAATATAAAATGTATGCACATATAAAGTACTAGTTATTTAATGCTGGGAAGCCGTAATGCCTTACTTGAGAGACATGTTGATAGCCATAAATTCAGTATAGTGCCTGCCCAAGAATTAGAAAAGTGGAATCCATTGTGGTAACACCGTGGATGCAAGGTGTCTCTTAATCTACATAATCTATTGGCAGACACTAGTACCCGCTACTTTGTGGTGTGTAAGGTCATTTGAATAATGATAATGATAATAGTAATAGTAGGAAAAGTCCAGCCTTATGCATCCATCTGTATTCAATACAATGTTACTGCAGGGAGTTCCAAGCAATGTTCTCATTTAAGCCCCTAGGGCTTATGGTGTTAAGTTTAAAAATCCATCTTGCTTCATAGAGGAGGTAGGTCGGGAGTTGAAACATACCAAAGACAAGATATCTGAGTTTGAACGAGTACATTTACCCATTCTCCAACAGGACCAAACTCAGGACTGGATCCCCAGATTGAAAAACCAGTGCGATACCTATAAGCGTGAATTGATCCGCTTTAAGCACAATAAATTGGATCTAGTCAAAACCGACTATGAGGAAAACAAAGTTTATAAATGGATCATGGGAGGTGAAAGATCTGCTCCAGGCCAAAGACAATCTAAATTTAACCCCAGTTGGAGGAGGCGAAGAGAAGGTCAATCGCTTAGAAAAACCTCCACTACCAGCGATAGTGAATTCGCGGCGGGGGACTCAGAAGATCCATCACAGACCACCGACATCCCTTTAGAAAAAGCACAGGGAGCGGCCAAATCAAGCCTCCCAAAAGATCTCCCACCCGCAGGGGTGGCCAAAACAAAAGGCACCAGAAATCTAGTTGCCAAAAAGAAACTCTAGTTTACAACTTGTCCTCCAGGATTTTCAATGACACCGAGATGGCGGTCCTAAACAAGGGACTTTCCTTCGTGCCAACAAACCAACATGATAATTTTAGGTGGAATTTGGAGTCCCACCGTTTTGCAAGGAAGTTACGCCTACAAGAATTCTATCAAAATAAACCACCTGACCCTACACCGGATACATTCTCTGAATTCTTTAACAGCAGATCGAGTTCTACTTTTGATCCCCCCTCAACAAACGCCTCCATCAAGACTTTCATACGACTGTTGGATACCTCAGTCGACAAGTATTCTAAAGCATCAAACAAAATTCACTTTAACATGTCTCGGGCAGAGAAAGCAGCCCTCAAAGACCTCAGTAACTATACTGATGTGGTATTTAGACCAGCGGATAAAGGCGGGGGGATCGTTATTCAGAACCTATCTGAATACATCAGAGAAATCGACAGACAACTAGCAGACCCAAATACCTACTCCATATTACCAACGGATCCCACTGTCCAATACAAACGGGAATTAGACGACATCTTGGACAGAGCCAAGGAGGATCTAGAAATTTCCAACAAATTATTTAAAACCCTTTCACAGCAATTTCCGGTTGTACCAGTCTTATTCACCACACCAAAAATCCATAAAGATCTGGAGAACCCCCCTGGACGCCCCATCATCTCCGCAAGAAATTCTTTATACCAACCAATTTCACAGTTTCTGGACTTTATCCTTCAACCCCTCGTCCAAAAGCAACCTACCTTCATCAAGGATACAACTGAATTCCTTAAAGCCCTAAGAAATATCCAAGTCATCCCTTCAGACACACTATTATGTGTAATGGATGTGTGTAATTTATACACAAGCATCCCCCACACAGAGGGACTGGAGGCAATGAAGAGGTTTCTGATCCAGGAAGATGTCCAAAGCATTAGACATGAGTTGTTTCTACAACTACTGGAACTGACATTGCGGAGGAATTATTTCCTGTTTAACGGGAAATTTTACAAACAACAGTCGGGGTGTGCGATGGGGAGTTCTGTTGCTCCGTCATATGCGAACATTTTCATGTTCCAGGAAGAAAAGAAGTTCTTCTTCCTGGATGACAAGATATCGGAGCACATTCTATTATACACCAGATACATAGATGATGTATTCATGCTATGGACTGGAGGTGAAGACCTGTTTATACAACTGATGCAACACATCAATTCTACCAACTCACCAATTAAATTTACATTCAAAACCAGCACTACAGAGGCAGATTACCTGGATGTTCATGTGACTTGTTTCAACCACACTGTGTCCACGTCAGTTTACACTAAACCAACTGACAAGAACAACCTCTTGAGGGCTAACAGTCATCACCCGAGATCATTAATCAAGGGCCTACCTAAATCTCAAATGTTGAGACTAGCTAGGATCAACAGCGACAACACTATGTTGGCAATCCAACTTGACTCTCTAGTCAACAAATTTGCCCAAAGAGGATATGACAAGTCCCTACTAAACCAACAGAAGAAAGAGATTCTATCCATGAACACCCGACATATTCCATCCGCTGAACGCACGGATCCAACTCAACAGATAATCCCATGGAAAACTACATATACTACTACCAGCCCAGTGGTCCAGAGAGCAGTGAGAGCTCTCTGGCCCATAGTGCGAACTGATGAACATCTCAATTGCTTCAGGTCTAAAAGACCCATGGCGTGTTTTCTGAGGGGTAAAAACATCAAAGATAGTATAGTCCACTCAGACATAACAGGATTCACCGATACCCCAACTCCCCCCTCAAACTTCCTCAAGAAAAAACCTGGATGTTACAGATGCCTGGGGTGCACGACATGCACACACATGTTGACTGGATCTTCTTTCAAATTCCCCTTGTCCGATAAGAATGGACAAATTAAACAAGTTTTGACTTGCACCTCTAAATTCATAGTCTATCTCATAACATGCCCATGTGGCATAGGCTATGTAGGGAAGACCATCAGGACAGCAAGGGAACGCATGGCCCTCCACAGGTCTGCAATCAGTCAAGCACTATCAGGGAAAAAGATCGACCAACCTGTTGCCAGACACTTTGCTGAGAAAAGACACCCATTGAGCTCGCTCAAACATATCCTCATAGATCAAGTACCAGATACCATCCGAGGGGGAAACAGAGGGGGCAAACTTCTCACGCTTGAAGCAAGATGGATTTTTAAACTTAACACCATAAGCCCTAGGGGCTTAAATGAGAACATTGCTTGGAACTCCCTGCAGTAACATTGTATTGAATACAGATGGATGCATAAGGCTGGACTTTTCCTACTATTATTATTATCATTATCATTATTCAAATGACCTTACACACCACAAAGTAGCGGGTACTAGTGTCTGCCAATAGATTATGTAGATTAAGAGACACCTTGCATCCACGGTGTTACCACAATGGATTCCACTTTTCTAATTCTTGGGCAGGCACTATACTGAATTTATGGCTATCAACATGTCTCTCAAGTAAGGCATTACGGCTTCCCAGCATTAAATAACTAGTACTTTATATGTGCATACATTTTATATTTATTGCAATCCCATGTAATGCCACTATTTCTTTGCTTGCATTCTGTTAAAGATTACACTACTGCAACATAATGTAGATAGATCGTGCACGGGTGCGTCTATTCTAACTTCACTGTTCACTTTTTCTGACAGCCCCGGCCAGCGCGATCCTGTGCGCCGGCTGCTGCCATAGCAACCCGACGCAAGGACGCGTGACGTCATCCAGAGCGAACCCGGAAGTCCAGGGAACGCGAGGGAGACAGAGCGGCCGGTGGCGTCCGTCTTCACGGGTGGTTGGCGGGATCTCACGGTATATAAGGTAAGCCCTTTGCACATACATCACATACACCTTGAAGAAGGGGCGTTGGGCCCCGAAACGTCGGTTCACTTTTGTATCTTGTGATGCTTTAAATACAACTATTTTGATTGAACAAAACCTGGAGTGCCGCTGATTCCTTTTTCTTATATATATATATATATATATATATATATATATAGAATCACATGCCAAACACTCGGGGTGAGGTTTAAGACAGAACCAGCACTCTGCGTAGTTTTCAAGACAGATTTTACTCCAAACTGTACTTCAATCATGAAATAGTCACATCAACATCAGCATAAAACGACAAAGGCATATACTCATCGCATCGCAAGCACTTTTTCACATGGCAGCTAGACCCTTTGCCTGGTCATTCCCCTGAGGAAGGTTGTTCACCGAAAACGGCTGTTAGGGAGTTTTCCAGTGCCACATTATCATCTTGATGCGATGAGTATATGCCTTTGTCGTTTTATGCTGATGTCGATGTGACTATTTCATGATTGAAGTACAGTTTGGAGTAAAATCTGTCTTGAAAACTACGCAGAGTGCTGGTTCTGTCTTAAACCTCACCCCGAGTGTTTGGCACTATTATTCAGCATTTAACCGGACACCTGCTTTTTATCAATGGAGAGTGTCAGTGCGGCTTCCCGGGACTTTGTTCTGTGATTTTGCTATATATATATATATATATATATATATATATATCCAAACAAACAGTCCCGGCACTCCCTGCTCGTGATGATAATGGGCTGCGGTGCCCTCCTGGGGAAGATGAATAACTCTCCCAATGTAGACAGAAGGTAACAACAATAGGCGGCACTCAGCAGACTTGTATTTGAAGAAAGATGGTTAGTTTATTCCGACATGTTTCGGGGATAACCCCGTCCTCAGGGCCTAACTAGCCAAATGAATGTCATGACCGGTATATATACACATAGACAGGTGCAAAACATAATAAAACAATTATACTCACCTGTTCAACGGCACCTGACTCCCGCTCGTGGGTCCGGCCACCCGTCGCGTCGCCTCCCGCTGACGTCAGTGGCAGGCCGCGTCATCCGCCCGTCTCCATGGAAACCCCCGGAGACATCAGTACGCTGCCCTGCCGCCCGCCTCTCACGGGGGACGTCCTGCTGGTGTAACCAACCACCGCTGAGTGTCGGGCCGCGTCACAGGTGTTGCATAGCAACCTAAGAAAAACGATAACAACAATAATATCAGTGAAACAAGAAAACAGACGATCAAAGTGCGTTAAAAACAAAAGTCATGTACTGTAAATATTACTAGTACTATCTAGTGGAGTAGGACCTCCGGCAACCCCATTTTACCAATTGGCCAATGGACATTAATTTAAATATTAAATTAATTGTATTATATTAATTATGAATATAAATAAGATCTATTACTATAATATCTAAATTTAAATATTAAAGAATCTATAGGAAACACTGAATGCCTAGGTTCTCATTGAGGCCCCCAGGCGACAGTGTGCCTAATTGAAAAATCCAGCGCGATTCCCTCTGCAAAAGAATCCTGTCCCTATTACCTCCCCTGAGTGTACTAGGTACATGATCAATCAAAATGGCCCTAATGCTGGCCACCCCGTGCTTTGCCTGGAGACAATGCCGGGCAAAGGGTTGCTCACTCACTCCTTTCTCATGGGCTTTTTTAATTGCACTTCTATGAAGTGCCATACGCTCGCGAAACTGCCTAATCGTTTTGCCAACATAGGCCAGCCCACATGGGCAAGTGAGTAAATAAACCACATGTGTGGTCGTGCATGTAAGGCGGTGCTTAATAAGATACTTCTTACCCGTTGAGGGATGTTTAAATGATGTGCCTGTGATCAAGGTATTACATGTGGCACAGCCCAAGCACCTATAGCACCCGTTCTTAGACCTAAGGAAATGACATTCACGGTTTCTAGTAAGATCTGAAATGTCCAACTTCATAACATAGTCCCCTATATTTCTACCACGGGTATGGCTCGGTAATAATGATGTTTCAGCTAAGGTTGATACAGTAGGGTCAGTCTGTACCATAGGCCACAGGCTTTTGGCTCGTCTAACTCTATCCCTGGTTGCCGTGGTATATTTATTAACCCAAGGGAGTTTGGGGCCTAGCTGTGTCTGCGATCTACTGTTGGGGCGCAAGGCTTGTGCTCTGGGAATTTTTAATGCCCGAGCCCTGGCTCTCTGTAATTCCTTTACGGGGTAACCCCTTTCAGCAAACTTATGTAACATCCTATCCATGGTTCTGACTGTCTCATCCGGGTCTGAGGTGATTCGTCGGACCCGCATGAACTGTGAATACGGTAAGCCTCTACGTAATGAAGGCGGATGGAAACTACGGTAGGCCATCAATGTATTCCTATCGGTGCTTTTCACATAGAGTGAAGTGATTAATTGATCATTTTCAATGGTAATAGTTACATCAAGATAATTGATGGTTCTATCATCTATCACATAAGTGAATTGTACAGCATGTTTAGTGCAGTTATGGCTATCCCATATTGCCATAAGTTGTTCCCTGGACCCACGCCATAGCACAATTAGGTCATCTATGTAACGCCTATAATAGACGACTTGTGTTGCTATGGCGGGGTCCATGGTGAACATTTGCTTCTCTACCTGAGACATGAAGGCATTCGCGTACGATGGGGCCACTGCTGACCCCATTGCACAGCCCGCCAATTGTAACCAAAATTTACCATTGTAAACAAAATAATTCCTTCTAAGGACCCTATCCAACAAGGTCAAAAAGAATGAAATTTCCGGGCCCTGATAGCAGACGTTATCCTGAATCAGTTGTCTTACAGCCTCCACACCTGCCTCATGGGGAATGCAGGTGTAGAGGCTGGAGACGTCGGCGCTACACAATAAGGTCCCCTCAGGCAGGGGGCTTAACTCCTGTAACTGTAACAAAAGGTTAGTCGTATCCTTTAGATATGAAGGCAATGTCTGTACACATGGATTTAAATATGCATCAAGGAAAACAGATATGGGATGATATAAGGAACCCCTGGCCGATACAATTGGTCGACCAGGGGGGTCCACCAGGCTTTTGTGGACCTTAGGCACTGTATAAAACAGGGGAGCCTTTGGATGTTCTATCTTAAGCGTCTTGCAAATTTGTGGAGAGATGATGTCTTGCCCAACAGCCGATTCTAAGAGAGAATCCAACTCTTTCTTGAAATCTCGGGTAGGATCCATAGTCAGACGCTTATATGTATTAATGTCACTGAGCTGACGCTCACTCTCCTTAATGTAATCATCAAGATCCTGTATGACTATGGATCCTCCCTTATCCGCCTTGCGGATCACGATGTCTGTTCTTTGGGACAGTTCCTTAAGTGTGTCCAATTCGGATTTGGTCATATTCGGTTGTATCGTCCTATTATTGACATCATGCTCCAGCATTCTAGTGAAAGTTCGTATGGATGGGTTTAGGCTGGGAGGATCAAACTGTGAGCGTGGAGCTATTTTTCGAACTTGTGTTGGTATCCCCGACATGGATGAAGAGGAATCTGTTTCCCTACTGTTGAAAAATTCACATCTCCTAAGGGACCTATTCAAACGCTGTACCTCTACCTTCCACTCTAACGGGTCCGGAGGGACCGTAGGGACAAAGGACAGTCCTTTTGATAAAGTTCGATATTCAATCTCAGATAATGGGGTGGAAGATAGGTTAAATATTGTTTCTTTTATGGTCGAGGAGGCCTGGGCGCGGATGGCTCTTTGGTTTTGACCCGCCCTCCTCGTCCTCGTCCTCATCCGCGACCTGTGCTGGGGGTGCGGTTGGAACGAGTTTGTGACCCCTGTGGCTGTACGTCTAAAGGGATCCGGCCTCCTTGTGTGTGAGACACCCCTGGGGTTCCTTCCGATTCACTGGCTGATGTACTGGTGCCTCCATAATATTCGCGTCCTCGACGGGCGCGTTGTCGCCGACTTGAATATTGATATTGAGGAGGGGCGCCCAAGATGGCTGCCTCACCTTTTGTATGCTCCTGATCATCTCCATAAAACAGCTTAAATTCACCACAACTGACCTATGAATCATCATAAATATCCAAGGACTTACCTTTAACTTGTACTACTCTACGCGGGCATCTCATCAAAACCAACGGATTGCATTCCTGCGCTGAGATACACACTGGATTGAATCCTGGACTGAATCCTCTGCAAACCTCCACTGAGAAATCCTTCAGTTTAGCAGCTGCTGCACTCTGCATTGGACATTGCCCAGATAAGGTACTGTGGATTACAACCTATCTTTGGCTACATCTAGCCCCTCACTTAGACATCATCCACCTCTGTTCTCTGAGCAACTAATAACTGACTTATTGCATTAATCTACTAATATCAGTATATTCAGGCTCTGAATTGCTGAAGGCTCACTGTTTCAACTCAGGATCCATTTCCCAGGACATGTTATCACTTCCCCCCACACACAAGAAACCTACTTCAAAGGCCTCTCACACTGAGACTTTTCACACCTACACAGTAGGAATTGGCTTCTAACACCTTCCCAAAAGTCTGCCTATGCTAGGATAATTGATTAAATCAGCAGCTATTTTATTTATCACTTGCTTCAAATATACCCAATAGGTTATAGCAATAACTTTGTTCATAAACCCATTAGAATTTTGGATCAAATACCGATTGGGGGAAAACAAAACACAAAAAGGAAGAAAAAAAAAACAAAAACAAAAAAACACTGCTTTCTCTCCCTCTCTCATCATCATATGCAGCTCAAACTCATAGTAATCTGTCATTGATGACCAAATGTATACATATTGCTCCAGCTTCATTCTTTCACTCCGCCCACCACGTTCTGCAGTTCCTATCACACCATCACAGGCTTCTATTCTCCAATCCCTTGGCATTTTAAAAAGAAAACACAGGCGCATTCGTGGGAAGCGAGCAGGCAGGAAACTTATTTCCCCCGGTAACCATCTACGTCCTTTGCCCACCTGCTCACCCCCATACACAAAGAACAATCAAATAGAAGTAATACCCAAAAGACGGCCCTATGTTTGGAAGGACAGAACTGTCAACTCTCGCTTTGTGACCCCCATACCCAGAGCTCCTGCACTTAACATAAAGAAAACTGAAGGCCCTCTGGTATGCCCAATCAGGTCAGTCCTTTGTAATGCCAGATCTATAAGAAACAAGACTGCAACAATTGCTGACCTTATTGAATCTGCAGATCTAGCCTGTATTACAGAGACCTGGCTAGACGAAAATGCAGCACCTATATTGGAGGCTGCGGTACCAACAAACTACTCTGTCATCCACAACCCAAGACTGGACCGCAGGGGTGGCGGGGTGGCTATCTGCTTCAAAAAAGAACTTAAACTTAGGGTCCACCCTATTGAAATTACTCGCTCATTTGAGTGCATTGCTGCCCAGAGTTCGACAGGATTAGGTTTCAGAGTACTTCTCATCTACCGGCCACCTGGAGATGGAAAGATATTTCTACAAGAAATTGCAGACACTGTTGCTGGCCTGGTTCTGGAACATCAAAGATGGCTCATCCTCGGGGATTTCAATGCATGGGTGGATGATGAGCTCTCACGCCTTGGCCAAGACCTCCTGTGCACAATGAATGGTCTGGGCTTCACACAGATAATTCCCTCTGCCACACATAAAAGTGGTCACACTCTTGATCTTGTCTTTCAGATTGGATTAGAAGTCACTGACCTAAAAATAAACCCAGTCATCTGGTCAGACCACTACTCCCTCTGGTTCTCAGTTGCAACCCCTCAAATAAGATCTCTGCCCGTGGAGTTGACCAGGTACCGTCCAAGGAGGGGTATGACTCCCCAGGCTCTTGCAGCAAATATGGATCTCTCTGCTATACTGGGTGCCTGTGAAGATCCCTGTTCCCTAGTCCGTTATTATAATAGGGATGTTAAGGCTGCAATTGATATTATCGCCCCTGTGCGTATAAGACCTCGTAAACCACATCGTCAAGCTCCATGGTACGACAACAGTGTTAGTGAGCTCAAGAAAAGGGGGCGTAGACTGGAAAGACGATGGAGGAAGACTAACCTAGTGGATGACAAAATAAAACTAATAAAGCATAACGAAGAATATCAATCGACAATCACTCGCAAGAAATCACAGTTCCTGTCAAATGAGATCACAGCAGCAAACAATAGGCCAGCTCAACTTTTCCGCACAGTGGAGATGCTTTGCAAGCCAGCATGCCTGCAGACTGATGAGACCCTTTCCCAAGCAAGATGCAACGAGTTTGCAAACTTCTTTGCAGATAAAATATCCACCATCCGGGCTGGAATATCCACAGTGCCATCAAAGGAGAGCCAAACTACAAAGCCTGCCAATATAAGCTACCTGCCTTCATGGACCAGCTTTGACCCAGTGGATGTAAAGGACACTGCTGAAATTGCTCGGATTTTGCGTCCCACCACCTGTGGCCTGGACCCAGCCTCAACCAAGCTTCTAATAGGTTGCACGGATATAATCGGTCCTGTCTTTGCAAAAATTGTTCAATGCTCTTTGCAGACAGGCATTTTTCCTGGACCCCTAAAGGAAGCAATTGTTAGACCACTTCTTAAAAAACCTAATTTAGATCCCGACTGCATGTCCAACTACAGACCGGTATCAAACCTTCCTTTCCTAGGAAAGGTTATTGAGAAAGTGGTTGCAAATCAACTGGAAACTCGCCTGACAACCCATGATATTTATGATCCATTTCAATCAGGATTCAGGAGAAGACATAGCACTGAAACAGCCCTGGTGTGTGTGTTAAATGATCTTCTGATGGCAAAAGACAGAGGTGACTGTTCAATATTAATCCTTCTGGATCTCTCGGCAGCATTTGATACCGTGGACCACGGGCTTCTGATTGAGCGACTGATACACTTCTGTGGTCTGGATGGCACAGTCCTAAACTGGTTCAAATCATTTCTCACAGGCAGGTCACAGAGAGTATCATCTGGATTATACTCATCACCACCAGTGCCATTGCCATGTGGTGTCCCACAAGGTTCTATACTATCCCCCATGCTTTTTGCAGTATACATGCTCCCATTGGGCAAAATAATCAGGCGCCATGGCCTGGTCTACCACTGCTATGCAGATGATACACAACTGTACTTGTCCTTTGCTCCGGGCACTGATAACCCAGTAGCAACCCTGAATGGCTGTCTAGCTGAACTACAGGAGTGGATGAGCGCCAGTTGGCTGCGACTGAACCCGGATAAAACAGAGGTCCTTATAATACGACCGCAACATCAAAGGACAAGACTGCAGCATAGCCAACCAACTGGACTTACACTCGGGGATTCAGAATTACAGACCAGTGATCATGTGCGGAATCTTGGCGTTGTCCTGGATGATGGCTTGACACTTAAACATCAGATATCAGCCACAATCAAATCCTCATTCTTTCACCTGAGGAACATAGCCAGAATCAAGCACCTAATTCCCTCAGATGATATGCCAAAAGTCATACATGCATTTGTATCATCTCGATTAGACTACTGTAATGCCCTCTACCTTGGTCTACCAGCAAAAGAATTGCAACGCTTACAGCTGGTGCAAAACACAGCTGCCAGGCTGTTAACCAACCAGCCCCGTTCCAGCCACATAACACCCATCCTCTACTCCCTTCACTGGCTGCCTGTAAGATGGCGAATCCTCTTCAAGATTGGCTTACTGAGTTTCAAAGCATTACATGACCAAGGCCCAAGGTACCTGAAACAGCTTCTGATCCCATACTGCCCCACTCGATTACTGCGATCTGTAGATGAAGGACTTTTAGCAGTACCTAGAATCTACCGTAATTCATCTGGGGGTCGAGCTTTTAGTCATGCGGCTCCGACTCTATGGAACTCACTTCCCAGCACAGTGCGAGAGGCCCCAACTATAGAATCCTTCAAAAGTAGACTCAAGACTTTCCTGTTTACTCAAGCATTTCCATAGTGTCTCTTTTAGTATCTTCATGCTTCTGTATTTTATGAAAAATGTACTTCATTATTTTTCTGTACTATATTATGCTGTGTATCTGTTAAGCGCCTTGAGTCCTATTGGAGAAAGAGCGCTATATAAATAAAATTATTATTATTATTATTATAATATTCCTGAGGAGTGCGTGTACCTCCTAGCCAGGGATAAACCTGTCGCTGCTGGTAATCTCTTTGGACAATACCAAGTTTCTCCTTTTTAAACCGCACTAGATCTTGACGGTATTGCTCCATTTTAGTGTTTAATTTGGTCATCCAATCGGTATGTGTATCAAGTGTTAGGACCGGTTTATGTTCTCCTTCGAACGCTAGAAGTTGTTCCCTGATGCTGTTGAGTTCCCTGGTAGACTCTTCAACGACCAGTAGGATAAGGTCCATTGAACACTTGTTAAGGATCGCAACCCACCGACGGCAAAATGAGGTGTTATAACGGCCTATCGTCGGTGAGTTGCACCGCAGCCCATTATCATCACGAGCAGGGAGTGCCGGGACTGTTTGTTTGGATATTCCTGGAATCATAGTGGGCTGGAGATTCCAGCACTTTGGTTCAATCCAAGGCACCCCTCACCTAAACATCTGATATGTATACATTACCGACACAGGTCCAATACGTATAAACAGTTATCTTAACTGACTTTATCTCTAGTGGAGTTCCCGGCTGGGACCCCATTTTTTCCCCAGAGGCCATCTTGGACTCATGAATCCAGCTCAGACGTCTGATGCCGGCTCGGAAGTGGAGTTGGCCTTAGAACTGATCCAGCGAGACGCTAGTGAACGGCTTAGCTTCTCAGACGCTGAGGCAAGAGCCATCTTGGTGGAAAGAAAACTTGAGGATGAAACCATTAAAAGCAGCAATGATGATTTATATAAAAAATGGCTAAGGATGAAACAAAAGGAGTGTGATTTTTTGTATCACGGTATATCCTTATCTGATTACTACAGGAACAACATGATACCTCGGGGATTCAGGATACGCAACTCACCGACGATAGGCCGTTATAACACCTCATTTTGCCGTCGGTGGGTTGCGATCCTTAACAAGTGTTCAATGGACCTTATCCTACTGGTCGTTGAAGAGTCTACCAGGGAACTCAACAGCATCAGGGAACAACTTCTAGCGTTCGAAGGAGAACATAAACCGGTCCTAACACTTGATACACATACCGATTGGATGACCAAATTAAACACCCAAATGGAGCAATACCGTCAAGATCTAGTGCGGTTTAAAAAGGAGAAACTTGGTATTGTCCAAAGAGATTACCAGCAGCGACAGGTTTATCCCTGGCTAGGAGGTACACGCACTCCTCAGGAATATTCAAGTCGGCGACAACGCACCCGTCGAGGACGCAAATATTATGGAGGCACCAGTACATCAGCCAGTGAATCGGAAGGAACCCCAGGGGTGTCTCACACACAATGAGGCCGGATCCCTTTAGGCGTACAGCCACAGGGGACACAGACTCGTTCCAACCGCACCCCCAGCACAGGTCGCGGACGAGGACGAGGAGGGCGGGTCAAAACCAAAGAGCCATCCGCGCCCAGGCCTCCTCGACCATAAAAGAAACAATATTTAACCTATCTTCCACCCCATTATCTGAGATTGAATATCGAACTTTATCAAAAGGACTGTCCTTTGTCCCTACGGTCCCTCCGGACCCGTTAGAGTGGAAGGTAGAGGTACAGCGTTTGAATAGGTCCCTTAGGAGATGTGAATTTTTCAACAGTAGGGAAACAGATTCCTCTTCATCCATGTCGGGGATACCGACACAAGTTCGAAAAATAGCTCCACGCTCACAGTTTGATCCTCCCAGCCTAAACCCATCCATACGAACTTTCACTAGAATGCTGGAGCATGATGTCAATAATAGGACGATACAACCGAATATGACCAAATCCGAATTGGACACACTTAAGGAACTGTCCCAAAGAACAGACATCGTGATCCGCAAGGCGGATAAGGGAGGATCCATAGTCATACAGGATCTTGATGATTACATTAAGGAGAGTGAGCGTCAGCTCAGTGACATTAATACATATAAGCGTCTGACTATGGATCCTACCCGAGATTTCAAGAAAGAGTTGGATTCTCTCTTAGAATCGGCTGTTGGGCAAGACATCATCTCTCCACAAATTTGCAAGACGCTTAAGATAGAACATCCAAAGGCTCCCCTGTTTTATACAGTGCCTAAGGTCCACAAAAGCCTGGTGGACCCCCCTGGTCGACCGATTGTATCGGCCAGGGGTTCCTTATATCATCCCATATCTGTTTTCCTTGATGCATATTTAAATCCATGTGTACAGACATTGCCTTCATATCTAAAGGATACGACTAACCTTTTGTTACAGTTACAGGAGTTAAGCCCCCTGCCTGAGGGGACCTTATTGTGTAGCGCCGACGTCTCCAGCCTCTACACCTGCATTCCCCATGAGGCAGGTGTGGAGGCTGTAAGACAACTGATTCAGGATAACGTCTGCTATCAGGGCCCGGAAATTTCATTCTTTTTGACCTTGTTGGATAGGGTCCTTAGAAGGAATTATTTTGTTTACAATGGTAAATTTTGGTTACAATTGGAGGGCTGTGCGATGGGGTCAGCAGTGGCCCCATCGTACGCGAATGCCTTCATGTCTCAGGTAGAGAAGCAAATGTTCACCATGGACCCCGCCATAGCAACACAAGTCGTCTATTATAGGCGTTACATAGATGACCTAATTGTGCTATGGCGTGGGTCCAGGGAACAACTTATGGCAATATGAGATAGCCATAACTGCACTAAACATGCTGTACAATTCACTTATGTGATAGATGATAGAACCATCAATTATCTTGATGTAACTATTACCATTGAAAATGATCAATTAATCACTTCACTCTATGTGAAAAGCACCGATAGGAATACATTGATGGCCTACCGTAGTTTCCATCCGCCTTCATTACGTAGAGGCTTACCGTATTCACAGTTCATGCGGGTCCGACGAATCACCTCAGACCCGGATGAGACAGTCAGAACCATGGATAGGATGTTACATAAGTTTGCTGAAAGGGGTTACCCCGTAAAGGAATTACAGAGAGCCAGGGCTCGGGCATTAAAAATTCCCAGAGCACAAGCCTTGCGCCCCAACAGTAGTTCGCAGACACAGCTAGGCCCCAAACTCCCTTGGGTTAATAAATATACCACGGCAACCAGGGATAGTTAGACGAGCCAAAAGCCTGTGGCCTATGGTACAGACTGACCCTACTTTGTCAACCTTAGCTGAAACATCATTATTACCGAGCCATACCCGTGGTAGAAATATAGGGGACTATGTTATGAAGTTGGACATTTCAGATCTTACTAGAAACCGTGAATGTCATTTCCTTAGGTCTAAGAACGGGTGCTATAGGTGCTTGGGCTGTGCCACATGTAATACCTTGATCACAGGCACATCATTTAAACATCCCTCAACGGGTAAGAAGTATCTTATTAAGCACCGCCTTACATGCACGACCACACATGTGGTTTATTTACTCACTTGCCCATGTGGGCTGGCCTATGTTGGCAAAACGATTAGGCAGTTTCGCGAGCGTATGGCACTTCATAGAAGTGCAATTAAAAAAGCCCATGAGAAAGGAGTGAGTGAGCAACCCTTTGCCCGGCATTGTCTCCAGGCAAAGCACGGGGTGGCCAGCATTAGGGCCATTTTGATTGATCATGTACCTAGTACACTCAGGGGAGGTAATAGGGACAGGATTCTTTTGCAGAGGGAATCGCGCTGGATTTTTCAATTAGGCACACTGTCGCCTGGGGGCCTCAATGAGAACCTAGGCATTCAGTGTTTCCTATAGATTCTTTAATATTTAAATTTAGATATTATAGTAATAGATCTTATTTATATTCATAATTAATATAATACAATGAATTTAATATTTAAATTAATGTCCATTGGCCAATTGGTAAAATGGGGTTGCCGGAGGTCCTACTCCACTAGATAGTACTAGTAATATTTACAGTACATGACTTTTGTTTTTAACGCACTTTGATCGTCTGTTTTCTTGTTTCACTGATATTATTGTTGTTATTGTTTTTCTTAGGTTGCTATGCAACACCTGTGACGCGGCCCGACACTCAGCGGTGGTTGGTTACACCAGCAGGACGTCCCCCGTGAGAGGCGGGCGGCAGGGCAGCGTACTGACGTCTCCGGGGGTTTCCATGGAGACGGGCGGATGACGCGGCCTGCCACTGACGTCAGCGGGAGGCGACGCGACGGGTGGCCGGACCCACGAGCGGGAGTCAGGTGCCGTTGAACAGGTGAGTATAATTGTTTTATTATGTTTTGCACCTGTCTATGTGTATATATACCTGTCATGACATTCATTTGGCTAGTTAGGCCCTGAGGACGGGGTTATCCCCGAAACATGTCGGAATAAACTAACCATCTTTCTTCAAATACAAGTCTGCTGAGTGCCGCCTATTGTTGTTACCTTCTATATATATATATATATATATATATATATTTATAGCAGACATGGAAACTGCGGCACTTGTAGTAATAATGAAGAAAAAGCTGTTTACTGAATCATTTCCAATACAAAATTGCCTCCAATGGCCAACGTTTTGGTGCTGCAAGCACCGTTTTCAAGGCAGGCATGAACACATAACGATTTAACAAACAAGACATACAAATATCCCTCACCTAAATAGGTAGAAGCCATCTCACTGCGGGAGAGCCGGGACTGGCGTGCGCTTCCGTCAGCCGCAGTTTTCAGTGCGTCACCTCCGGTGACGTCAGACGACTTCCGCTTCAGTTGCCCTGGCAACGCATCCAGTTGCCCTGGCAATGCGTACAGTTGCCAGGCCGACAGCATGATGCCGCTGAATTATCTCCCAGGCCCTCCAATCAGTGAACTGTAAAACAGACAGCTACACAAAGTTAGCCATGGGCATTAGACATAAAACAGTCATATAATCCATGTGATAAACAATCAGTACATGCAACTGATTGTGCCATCCCTGATGCTAGGCTAGTAGATGTCATAGATAAAACACAGGAAAAAGAACCATTACCAAATGCTACAAATATATACAAGGCAAAGCAACCAGAATGTGGTAATAAAATGACATATTATTCAATGCTGAAGATCTATCTTGCAACTTGTGATGAACAATCAAATTAAAGCTACCACCTATATCAGCACCAAAGTGAGAGTGCAGACATGTTACACCAAAGAGAGCTACACAAACAGTATGGAGGATCAGTGTCCTCCAAATACATTCCAGTTAAGTCGTTCGTTCATCCCATGAGGGGAAATTGTGTTAAGAACATGGATCCACCTGCTCTCACATCTGAGCAGTTTACCATCACTGTCCCCCCCTCTTAACGATAATGGGATGTGGTCGATAAGAATGTGCTTCAATTGCGCCAAGGTATGTCCCGCTTGTAAAAAGTGGCGCGCCACTGGTTGGTCTGCCACCTTTGTCTTCAAAGCTTTATTAATCGACGATCGATGTAGTGCCATACGTTCATGGACAGTCCGTGCAGTTTTGCCCACGTATACAAGTTACATGGACAAATAATTATGTAGACAATATGCGTCGATAAACATGATAGTGCAAATTTAATCTTGAAACTACGGGCTATGTGTGGATGATTGAAAGAGCTGCCCGTGATCATGTGGGTACGGGTGGTACACCTGGGACACTTGTAACAACCCGCTGGTCTGGTCATGAAATGTGGTTCCACTTGTGGCTTACTGAAACCCGTTACGTCCATATGGACCACCATGTCTGAAATATTTCTGCCCCTGGTGAAGCAAGCCATGGGTTGTTTTTGTCTAAAGCATTGTAAATCTTTATCTGTCGCCACAATAGGCCACAAGGCCCGACTTGCTCGTTGGACAACTTGGCTCGAGGTGGTAAATGCCATCTTCCATGGTATGGAGTAGTAACTGCTCCCGGGCCATAGATAATACCTCCTGTTTTTGTTGTTTCAAAAGATTCAGACTGTATCCTCTCGCTACAAACCTATCAATCGTGGCGTCAATCCCTATGGCTGCAGTTGTGGGGTTGTCAGCAATTCTTGCAACCCTCATCATTTGGGATTTCGGCAAGCCCCTTTTGAGGGATTTAGGGTGATGACTGGATGCCAACAGGAGAGTATTCCTACAGTGGGCTTGGAATAGACCTCTGTGTGTAATGTACCGGACTTCAACGAAACTAACACATCCAAATAATGAATAGAGGAAAAACTATATTGATAGGTGACCTTAATGGTAGAGTATCGATTGTTGATCCCCTCAATCATGCGGCACAGTGATTCCTCACTCCCAGTCCATAAGATGAACAGGTCATCAATGTAGCGCATATACGCTTTAATGCACCGTGTATACTCTTCATTACTAAAGAACATCAAAGCCTCTTCATGGAACATAAAAATGTTCGCGTAGCTGGGGGCCACGTGACTGCCCATGGCACAGCCAGACAGTTGCCGATAAAACTGGGCATTGTAGATGAAGTAGTTTCTTGTAAAGGTGAGTTCTAAGAGCTGCATGAACAAATCAATGTCCATATCATCTATGTGCTGGGACTCGTAGAACATCCTTGCTGCCGCCAGGCCCTGTTGATGGGGAATGGATGTGTATAAACTGTTTATGTCCAATGTACACAATATGCTGTCATGTGGAATTTTGCCAATCACTGACAGATGTTGCAAAAAATCAGTTGTATCTTTAATGATGGTTGGTTGACTTATTACATGTGGTTGCAAGATACAGTCCAGATACATGGAAATGGGACGATAAAGTGAATTGCGGGCCGAAATTGTAGGTCGTCCTGGTGGCTGAGTCAGACTCTTGTGGATTTTTGGGACGGTGTATAAGACAGGACTCATCGGGAATGGTTGTTGTAAAGCTTTTAGAAGTTTGGTCTCTAAAGCACCCCGTAAATGTGCTGCCTGTAGGATCTCCAGTAGCTCCGTTTGGTACTGTGTTGTGGGGTCTCCGGTCAGTTGTTAATAAACCTCCCCATCAGCGAGCTGACGATCAATCTCAGCCATATAGTCATCTAAATTCTGAATTACAATTGCGCCCCCCTTATCGGCGGGGCGCACAATGATGTTGCGGTATCCGGACAAATTCTGTAAGGCCAGATGTTCTTGGCGACTAAGATTGTGATGAAGTTTTGGTTGTGCTTGAACAAATTTTTGTACAGAATCGTCCATCAACCGTGTGAAAGTTTTAATGGAACTAGTAGAGGATACTGGATCAAACGTAAATGTACTTCTTTTTGACAGGAATACCTGATTGGGAGTGTTTTGTATAAGGGAATCCGAATTCTGAAAAAATTCCTGCAGTCTAAGTTTCCTCGAAAATTGATGTAACTCTAAATTCCAATTGAGGTCACTGTGCAAATTAGTGGGGACAAAAGACACGTTCTTCAATTTCAGTAAGCTCCCTCGATGATAAGTTGTAAATTATTTTCTCTTGTTCTTTTGAGAGCTGCATTCTCTTTTGCCTCTCGTTTTGACCCCCACGGCGGGTGACTTGGGGCTTAAGTTTGACTCTTTCAGTGTTTTGATGTCGGTGACTAAAAGGGCAGATGGTCCTTCCAAAGGGTCATCAGAGTCTCGGGTCAGAAATTCGCTATCACTGTTTGATGTAGGAACATCACATCCCCTTAGTTCTCTACGCCTCCGCCAACTTTGCTTAGAGAAGGACCCAGCATTTCTTAACGGTTGACTCTCGCCTCCCATTAGCCAATGATACACTCGATTGGAATCGTAGTCATTCTGGACAGTGTCAAACTTCTTTGTTTTAAATTTCACCAATTCACTTTGGTATAAGTCAATTTTTGATTTAATTGACAAATACAGGTCAGCACTAGAGTCACTCGTCAGGATCTCGACGTTGGAGTCTTCTAATTTGGAGATTTTCTCATGTCCTACCTTCAATTCTCTTTCTGATTCTTGAATGACCAAAAGCATAAAGCCTAGGCTGCATTTATTAGCAATCACAATCCATTTCTGGCAAAAATCAGGATTATAGCGGCCTATGGTAGGCGCATTGCGGACCCGGAAACCGCGTGGGATCATCTGCTGTCTGTAGTATTTGGTTAAAGAAATCCCGTGCATGAGATAATCTGTCTCACGTTTTTTCAATTTAATCAGCTGTTCGCAGATTTCCTCCGCAGATTGTGGTATGTCCTTATTTGGCCACTCATCCTTAAATAAAACATCCTCCACTTCCTCATCAGTAAAGTAATGTGTGTAGCCTTTGGTGATAGGCATGCCTTTACAACCCTCTGTAAATTCAGTGCTGGCCTTGTTGCTTGAATGTGCCATAGTAGCACTGGTTATGTCCATCCTGTGATAATTTACAGACAAATGGCTGTAAACGCAGACAAACAATAACTGTGTGATACACAGTGCTGAAATCTTTGCTGCTGGTGCTCGGTTCCGTGTAGGAGCAGACTGCCCACAAAGGTACAATGGCAGAAACAAACCGTCACTCGGTGCTGGAAGGAATGCTGAACGGTGCCCTCAGTGAGCGAACAACTTAACTGGAATGTATTTGGAGGACACTGATCATCCATACTGTTTGTGTAGCTCTCTTTGGTGTAACATGTCTGCACTCTCACTTTGGTGCTGATATAGGTGGTAGCTTTAATTTGATTGTTCATCACAAGTTGTAAGATAGATCTTCAGCATTGAATAATATGTCATTTTATTACCACATTCTGGTTGCTTTGCCTTGTATATATTTGTAGCATTTGGTAATGGTTCTTTTTCCTGTGTTTTATCTATGACATCTACTAGCCTAGCATCAGGGATGGCACAATCAGTTGCATGTACTGATTGTTTATCACATGGATTATATGACTGTTTTATGTCTTTTGCCCATGGCTAACTTTGTGTAGCTGTCTGTTTTACAGTTCACCGCTTGGAGGGCCGGGGAGATCATTCAGCGGCATCATGCTGTCGGCCTGGCAACTGGACGCGTTGCCAGGGCAACTGGATGCATTGCCAGGGCAACCGAAGCGGAAGTCATCTGACATCACCGGAGGTGACGCACTGGAAGCTGCGGCTGACGGAAGCGCACGCCGGTCCTGGCTCTCCCGCGGTGAGATGGCTTCTACCTATTTAGGTGAGTGATTTTTGGATGTCTTGTTTGTTAAATCGTTATGTGTTCATGCCTGCCTTGAAAACGGTGCTTGCAGCACCAAAACGTTGGCCATTGGAGGCAATATGTATTGGAAATTATTCAGTAAACAGCTTTTTCTTCATTATTACTACGAGTGCCGCAGTTTCCATGTCTGCTATAATCAATTCACTGAGGGCACCGTTCAGCATTCCTTCCAGCACCGAGTGATGGTTCGTGTCTGCCATTATATATATATATATATATATATATACATACACGGTTCGTGTCTGCCCTTATATATATATATATATATATACACACACACACACACACACACACACTATGTCAGATCTTCATTTGCACCACGTGCATTGTCGGTTTTAGGGGTGGCCAAGCAGGGCAACCACCCGGGGTGCTGCAGCCTAAAGGCACAGCTACACTCACCCCGCTGGTGCCCACCATCTCTCACCGCCCGACGCCATTTATAAATGTACTACCCCCCCTGGCCAGACATAATGACACAAGCTATCTGATTGCCCCACCCCAGGAGGAGCAGACGATGTTGGGAGAAACTGGGGAGGACCCCAGCCTACTGTGTAGCCATCTAGGAGGTTACCTGTCTAGGGAGGAGGCTTCAGGGAGAAGGCAGACAACTGCACCTGGGAGCAAACATTGCAGAGGACGTGGCAGAGGTGGCGGACCAGCGGAGGATTACTCCCTACTGTCCCATTGAGCTTCAAAGGACCCAAAGTGGAGAAAGTGAGGAATCTGGCTTTGCCATATCCATCCCCGTCCAGCTTCAGGGTCCCAGAACGACCCGTCCCCTGGTGGCAGCAGGCGGCAACGGGAGAGGACCTTAGTGACACCCCCTACCCGGTGTCAAGATCCCCAGGACAGGAGGAGGACAGGACGGATGGAGGACTCCTGCAGAATGCCCAGAGAGGATCAGAGGACTGAGAAGGAGTTTCTATTGTGCCAGGAAGGAAACTTTCGCCATGGGTGCCCCAATGTCAAGAACCGACCCTGACCAAGAGGGTACTGGCCACGGCACTGTGCTGCTGCAGTCTGGCAGAGGTGCCAGTCCTCAGTCCATTCAGGCAGTGTGTCTCTAGTGGGGTTCCGGTTTGGTGGTGTCTCTGACTCTCTGTGGGTGCAGGAGTCACACGGCATTTCCACCGGCTCCCGTCTTTGGGTGCCACCATACTGCATTCTTTCAGCTGACCGTTGAAATACCAATAGGAATAGGGGGGTCATTCCGAGTTGATCGCACGCTGCAACTTTTGTGCAGCCCGGCTATGCAAAAAAGATTTGTGTAGAACAAGACCAGGGTAAGAGTTACTTACCCTGTGCGATCAATCCAGCGTTGCAGGTCCCGAAATTGATGTCAGACATCCGCCGTCAAACGCCTCGACACGCCTGCGTTTGGATCTCCATGCTCAGAAAATGGTGAGTTGATGCCCGCTTCTGCCTTCCTCCTGTCAATCTTCTTGCGGTTGCCGCTGCGACCGCTTTCTTCGTTAGCGGCGCCACTGCCCAGCGACGTCCGTCGCCGGGCAATGACACACCTGCGCAATGCGGCCGCCGCGCATGCACAGTTCTGACCCAATCGCATGGCTGCGAAGAAGCGTAGTGTGCGATCGGGTCGGAATGACCCCCTAGGTCTTTTGCTCAGCTTTGGAGGAGATATCCTCCTCCAATCCCTGCTTACAGTAGCCAATGCTTTGAAGTCGGATATCTCCGGTTCCCTAGGTACGATTTTCAAAAATCTGGTACCCCTGGAAAAAGGGGACCCTCAGCTATCAGCCTAGGGCCCTTATACTCCTGGGTCCCTTGGGCAATTGCCCATTGAACCCATGTGAAAAGACGGCCCTGCTTGCAACATTTGTAAATGCTGAGATATCGGTTGTGTGTCTTTAGATGCACTAATAGTCGCGCCATCTAACTTGCACCAGCACCATGCAGGTGCGATTTCTCCATCTGTGTATGGCCTCCAATGTGAGCAGTTGAGCATTGTGTAAGCAACCACTTTCACCAACATGCCTGCAACACTTCCATAACATACCCATATGATGGACCAGCATCATGCATGCCCTCAGCAACCTCCTTGTAAGCCACTACATTTTCCATACACTTCTCCATGGGTGCATCTCAAATCGCATCTGCGACTCTGTATGGACATGTGTGCGTGGTGTGACTTAGATGACCGAAATTGCTACTTAAAACAAGCATTCCTTTTGCATGAGCTCTCAGTGAATCGTTCCTGCAGGTCCGCACCGATCCTCCTATATGTAACATCACAATGTGTGACATCACACAGGGGTGGGTCGATGTGGTAGAATCTTTTTGTTTGGGGGGTGGGTGCTGTCTATTTTCTCAGTCCCGGGCCCCTTCCCAGGACCCATCATGTCTGATGGCAGCCATGATGCAGATTGCTGGACGACTGGAGCTATCCACTACTCGAAGTGCTAACAGCCTTTCACTGTATAGAAGCAAGTAGAGAGAAGGTGCAGGACTGCAGGAGGGGTGATGTTGTTTCATAAGGTTTCCAGGTACTATTCAATAAATAGTGTGACATTTTAGAATTGTTATCCTTATTCTTATGCTTTGCACATGAGCCGACTTCTGAATCTGTGGAATCTTTTTGTAGACATTGTTTGTCAGGGTGGTGATTTTAGACGGGAACATTGGGTTGACCAAAGAGAAAAGTAAGGTGGGCAATACTAAGTACGGTGGGGTTGGAGAGGGAGCGAGAAGGACAGTCTGTATCAGTAACTCTATGGATGCACTAGTTAACTAGGATGGGAAATCTTTAGGAAAACAAACAAATAAGGAAACCGATAAACTAAAATGTATGCTTGCAAACGCAAGAAGTCTAGCAGGTAAAATGGGGGAATTGGAATTGTTAGCATCAAAGGCTGAGTATGACATTATAGGTATTATGGAAGCAGTGGCGGAACTAGTGAGCGGTGGGCCCAGGTGCGACAAAATGCTTTGGGCCCCCCCCCCCCCTCATCCCATCCAAGTCCACCCCCTCACCCCTGGAGAGGATCTGGTGAGGTGGACTTGCTCAGGGCCAGAGAAATGGATACCTAGCAACAGTGCCGTAACTACACATTTTAGCACTGTGTGCAAGAAATGGCATCGGAGCCCCCCCCCTGCATGTAAAACAGGGGCAGTGCGCGCCGTAGGCGCCTGCAAAAATACATAGGGGTGTGGCTTCATGGGGAAGGGGTGTGGCCACAAAATAATACCAATTCTTATAACGGTGCACAGTAGTCTCCATTATTCAAATGACGCCGCACAGTAGCACCACTACACCAGGTAGAGACCCTTTTACACCTTACGGCGGACAGATTCCCCTTTTTACACATTACGGCAGACAGCGTCCCATTTTTACACATTACGTCAGACAGCGTGCCCTTTTTACACATTATGGCAGACAGCGTGCCCTTTTTACACATTACGGCAGACAGCATGCCCTTTTTACACATTACGGCAGACAGCGTCCCCTTTTTACACATTATGGCAGACAGCGTGCCCTTTTTACACATTATTGCAGGCAGATTCCCCCTTTTTACACATTACGGCAGACTGCGTCCCCTTTTTTACACATTACGGAAGAAAGAAAGAAAGAAAGAAAGAAAGAAAGAAAGAAAGAATGAATTATACTTACTGTCTCTGCTGGCTCAGGCTCCTCGGTGCAACTTCTGGCAGAGATCCCGATTCCCGGGCAGGAGAGAAGGAGGAGGAGGGAGGTGGAGGAGTGAGCCGCAGCAGCGCTGTGTTATTGGTGGAGGCACTGCTGCTGCTGTCCCAGTCCTTCACCATAGGCTGTTCTCCGCCGCTGTGAATGGCTAGGATGCGCTTCACAGCGTCGGAAGACAGCCTATGGTGAAGCAGAGGGACAGCAGCAGCAGCGCCTCAACCAATAACACAGCACTGCTGCGGCTCCCTCCTCCACCTCCCCCCTCCTCCTTCCCCCCGTGACAGCTGCGCTCCTCTCCTCTCCTGTCCTGTGGACGGCTGTGTGCTGTGGGCGGCGGTTGCCCGCAGTACACAGCTGCATGTAATGAGTCAGTTTGACTCATTATATGCTTTGGGCCCCTGGACAGTGACGGGCCCCAGTGCAACGCACTGGTTGCACTGGTGGTAGTTCCGCCTCTGTATGGAAACATGATGGGACGACTCTCACGACTGGGTTGCTAACTTGGAGGGGTATTTTCTTTTTAGGAGGGACAGGGCTAACAAAAGAGGAGGAGGTGTATGTCTTTATGTTAAACCATCACTTAAACCATACCTAAAGGAGGTTATCTATGAGGAGACTGGCGATAATGTGGAGTCACTATGGGTAGAAATCTCAAGGGGAATTGATGCAAAAAAACTAGTCAAAGGCACGTGCTACAAACAGCCGGATATTAGCATACATGAGGAAGAACAACTATTGCAGCAAATCAAAACGGCTGCGGGATTGGGGGACATCCTTGTCACTGGGGATTTTAATTACCTGGATATAATCTGGAGTAACGATTCATGTGCTAAAGCGAGGGGCAGCAGGTTGTTAAATATGTTTAGGGATCACTACTTGTCTCAATTAGTCGAAGACCCAACTAGTGGTAAAACTACCCTGGATCTAGTAATTACTAATAATGTGGACATTATATCAAACACTAAAGTTGGGGAGACTTTGGGTAACAGTGATCACTATATGATCACATTCGACATCAGTTTCCGGAAACATAGCTACAGGGGTTCCATCAAAACTTTTAACTTTAGGAAAGCTAATTTCAGTATGCTTAGATGTGCACTTAACGACATAGAGTGGGAGGTTCTGTTTAATAACAAGAACACTTCGGAAATGTGGGATGTTTTAAAAGTGTTGCTGGATAGCAATATTCATAACTTTATTCCCATGGGCAGTAAACGCAGGAGTATTAAACTCAAACCGATGTGGCTTAACAAGAAAGTTAAGGCAGAAATGGATAAAAAAAAGCGGGCTTTCAAAGCATTTAAATCTAATGGAAAGGAGGAGTCTTTCAAGTATTACAAGGAGTGTAATAAGAAACGCAAAAAAGCAATAAGAGCAGCTAAAATGGAAAATGAAAAGCAAATCGCTATAGAGAGTAAAACCAATCCTAAAAAGTGTTTTAAATACATAAACGGTAAAAGGTTAAAAAAGGAGAGTATAGGTCTATTAAAAGAGGAATTAGGAGAATTGATAAATGATGATGAAATAAAAGCGAAAATACTGAACAAATTCTTTTCATCAGTATTCACCAGTGAAGAACTGATGGTGGGAGTAGAGCATAACAATTGTGACAGTAATGATTCATGGTTAGAAACTTGTTTAAGCGAAGAAGTAATCCGGGAGAGACTAAGCAAAATTAAGATTAATAAATCACCTGGTCCTGATGGATTTCACCCGAGGGTTCTTATGGAGCTTAGTTCATAACTAGCACGACCCCTATACTTGATTTTCAATAGTTCAATTAGATCAGGCATGATTGGCGTATAGCTGAGGTAGTACCATTATTTAAAAAGGGATCCAAAAATCTTCCGGGAAACTACAGACCAGTTAGTTTAAAATCTATAGTGGGGGAAAATATTGGAAGGAATTCTAAGGGACGTCATACAGGAGTATCTAAAGTCCGCTAGGATTATTAGCAAGAACCAGCATGGGTTTGTGAGGGACAGGTCACGTCAGACTAACTTAATTAGCTTCTACGAGGAAGTGAGCAATAATCTTGATCAAGGAAAAGCAGTGGATGTGGTCTTCCTAGATTTTGCAAAAGCCTTCGATACAGTTCCTCACAGGAGACTGATGATCAAATTAAAGGAGATTGGCCTAGGAAAAACTATTTGCACATGGATAAGCAGCTGGTTGGATAGCAGGGTACAGCGAGTAGTGGTCAATGGGAAGTCCTCAACCTGGTCCCCAGTAGTCAGCGGAATACCACAAGGGTCCGTTCTCGGACCACTACTGTTCAACATATTTATCAATGACCAAGAAATAGGCCTGGAAAGCACAGTGTCAATCTTTGCAGATGATACTAAACTGTGTAATGTAATTCATTCAGAATTGGATGCAGAATGATCTATCTAAACTTGAACTCTGGGCGTCTAAATGGAAAATGAGGTTCAATTCAGACAAATGCAAGGTTATGCATTTTGGGACTAAAAACCAACTTGCATCCTACATATTAAATGGGGAACACCTAGGGGAAACAGAGTTGGAAAAAGATTTGGGGGTATTCATTGATAATAGGCTTAATAACCATACACAATGTCAAAACGCAGTAAAGAAGGCAAGTAAGGTGCTAGCGTGCATAAAAAGGGGAGTTGAGACAAGGGACTCGGATGTAATCATGCCGCTGTATAAGGCATTGGTACGTCCGCACCTGGAATATTGTGTTCAGTTTTGGGCACCATTGTATAAAAAAGACATCAGTGAACTCGAAAGTGTTCAAAGGCGAGCTACTAAATTGATTAAAGGCCTAGAAGGACTGGACTATAAGGAAAGACTTACTAGGCTGAATATGTATACACTAGAAAAAAGGCGCCTAAGAGGAGAAATTATTAATATCTTCAAATACGTAAAGGGACATTACAAAGAGTTATCAGAGGAATTATTTATTAAAAGAACACAGTTTAGGACACGTGGGCACTCGCTGCGATTGGAGGAGAGAAAGTTCCGAACGCAACGGAGGAAAGGGTTCTTCACTGTTAGGGCAATCAGGATGTGTGAATTCCCTGCCACGGAAGGTGGTAATGGCGGACTCTGTAATTGGATTTAAAAAAGGAATGGATTCATTTCTGAATGAAAAAGCTATCCAAGGTTATAATACTTAAAATATCAACGCGGTTAATCCGGGGGTAACATGAGTTATAGTAGCTAACTGGTCATAAAACATTATTTAGCAAGTATGTAGAATCGTCACAACTTAAAACAGGTTGAACACGATGGGCAATTTGCCTCTATTCAACCTCTTATACTATGTATGTTATGTTTGTATTCTGAGTTTAAATGCAACACTTTCCACTAGAGATGAGCGGGTTCGGTTTCTCTGAATCCGAACCCGCCCGAACTTCATGTTTTTTTTCACGGGTCCGAGCGACTCGGATCTTCCCGCCTTGCTCGGTTAACCCGAGCGCGCCCGAACGTCATCATGACGCTGTCGGATTCTCGCGAGGCTCGGATTCTATCGCGAGACTCGGATTCTATATAAGGAGCCGCGCGTCGCCGCCATTTTCACACGTGCATTGAGATTGATAGGGAGAGGACGTGGCTGGCGTCCTCTCCATTTAGATTAGGGTTGAGAGAGAGAGAGAGAGATTGACCTGAGGCTGTGATACTGTAGAAGAGAGTGCAGAGTTTAGTGACTGACGACCACAGTGACCACCAGACAGTGCAGTTGTTTGTTTTATTTAATATATCCGTTCTCTGCCTGAAAAAAACGATACACACAGTGACTCAGTCACATACCATATCTGTGTGCACTGCTCAGCCCAGTGTGCTGCATCAATGTATATATATATCTGACTGTGCTCAGCTCACACAGCTTATAATTGTGGGGGAGACTGGGGAGCACTGCAGTGCCAGTTATAGGTTATAGCAGGAGCCAGGAGTACATAATATTATATTAAAATTAAACAGTGCACACTTTTGCTGCAGGAGTGCCACTGCCAGTGTGACTAGTGACCAGTGACCTGACCACCAGTATATATAATATTAGTAGTATACTATCTCTTTATCAACCAGTCTATATTAGCAGCAGACACAGTACAGTGCGGTAGTTCACGGCTGTGGCTACCTCTGTGTCGGCACTCGGCAGCCCGTCCATAATTGTATATACCACCTAACCGTGGTTTTTTTTTCTTTCTTTATAGTCATACTAGTTACGAGTATACTATCTCTTTATCAACCAGTCTATATTAGCAGCAGACACAGTACAGTGCGGTAGTTCACGGCTGTGGCTACCTCTGTGTCGGCACTCGGCAGCCCGTCCATAATTGTATATACCACCTAACCGTGGTTTTTTTTTCTTTCTTTATACATACATACTAGTTACGAGTATACTATCTCTTTATCAACCAGTCTATATTAGCAGCAGACACAGTACAGTGCGGTAGTTCACGGCTGTGGCTACCTCTGTGTCGGCACTCGGCAGCCCGTCCATAATTGTATATACCACCTAACCGTGGTTTTTTTTTCTTTCTTTATACATACATACTAGTTACGAGTATACTATCTCTTTATCAACCAGTCTATATATTAGCAGCAGACACAGTACAGTGCGGTAGTTCACGGCTGTGGCTACCTCTGTGTCGGCACTCGGCAGCCCGTCCATAATTGTATATACCACCTAACCGTGGTTTTTTTTTCTTTCTTTATACATACATACTAGTTACGAGTATACTATCTCTTTATCAACCAGTCTATATATTAGCAGCAGACACAGTACAGTGCGGTAGTTCACGGCTGTGGCTACCTCTGTGTCGGCACTCGGCAGCCCGTCCATAATTGTATATACCACCTAACCGTGGTTTTTTTTTCTTTCTTTATACATACATACTAGTTACGTGTATACTATCTCTTTATCAACCAGTCTATATTAGCAGCAGACACAGTACAGTGCGGTAGTTCACGGCTGTGGCTACCTCTGTGTCGGCACTCGGCAGCCCGTCCATAATTGTATATACCACCTAACCGTGGTTTTTTTTTCTTTCTTTATACATACATACTAGTTACGAGTATACTATCTCTTTATCAACCAGTCTATATATTAGCAGCAGACACAGTACAGTGCGGTAGTTCACGGCTGTGGCTACCTCTGTGTCGGCACTCGGCAGCCCGTCCATAATTGTATATACCACCTAACCGTGGTTTTTTTTTCTTTCTTTATAGTCATACTAGTTACGAGTATACTATCTCTTTATCAACCAGTCTATATTAGCAGCAGACACAGTACAGTGCGGTAGTTCACGGCTGTGGCTACCTCTGTGTCGGCACTCGGCAGCCCGTCCATAATTGTATATACCACCTAACCGTGGTTTTTTTTTCTTTCTTTATACATACATACTAGTTACGAGTATACTATCTCTTTATCAACCAGTCTATATATTAGCAGCAGACACAGTACAGTGCGGTAGTTCACGGCTGTGGCTACCTCTGTGTCGGCACTCGGCAGCCCGTCCATAATTGTATATACCACCTAACCGTGGTTTTTTTTTCTTTCTTTATAGTCATACTAGTTACGAGTATACTATCTCTTTATCAACCAGTCTATATTAGCAGCAGACACAGTACAGTGCGGTAGTTCACGGCTGTGGCTACCTCTGTGTCGGCACTCGGCAGCCCGTCCATAATTGTATATACCACCTAACCGTGGGTTTTTTTTCTTTCTTTATACATACATACTAGTTACGAGTATACTATCTCTTTATCAACCAGTCTATATTAGCAGCAGACACAGTACAGTGCGGTAGTTCACGGCTGTGGCTACCTCTGTGTCGGCACTCGGCAGCCCGTCCATAATTGTATATACCACCTAACCGTGGTTTTTTTTTCTTTCTTTATACATACATACTAGTTACGAGTATACTATCTCTTTATCAACCAGTCTATATATTAGCAGCAGACACAGTACAGTGCGGTAGTTCACGGCTGTGGCTACCTCTGTGTCGGCACTCGGCAGCCCGTCCATAATTGTATATACCACCTAACCGTGGTTTTTTTTTCTTTCTTTATACATACATACTAGTTACGAGTATACTATCTCTTTATCAACCAGTCTATATATTAGCAGCAGACACAGTACAGTGCGGTAGTTCACGGCTGTGGCTACCTCTGTGTCGGCACTCGGCAGCCCGTCCATAATTGTATATACCACCTAACCGTGGTTTTTTTTTCTTTCTTTATACATACATACTAGTTACGAGTATACTATCTCTTTTTCAACCAGTCTATATATTAGCAGCAGACACAGTACAGTGCGGTAGTTCACGGCTGTGGCTACCTCTGTGTCGGCACTCGGCAGCCCGTCCATAATTGTATACTAGTATCCAATCCATCCATCTCCATTGTTTACCTGAGGTGCCTTTTAGTTGTGCCTATTAAAATATGGAGAACAAAAATGTTGAGGTTCCAAAATTAGGGAAAGATCAAGATCCACTTCCACCTCGTGCTGAAGCTGCTGCCACTAGTCATGGCCGAGACGATGAAATGCCAGCAACGTCGTCTGCCAAGGCCGATGCCCAATGTCATAGTACAGAGCATGTCAAATCCAAAACACCAAATATCAGTAAAAAAAGGACTCCAAAACCTAAAATAAAATTGTCGGAGGAGAAGCGTAAACTTGCCAATATGCCATTTACCACACGGAGTGGCAAGGAACGGCTGAGGCCCTGGCCTATGTTCATGGCTAGTGGTTCAGCTTCACATGAGGATGGAAGCACTCAGCCTCTCGCTAGAAAAATGAAAAGACTAAAGCTGGCAAAAGCAGTAGCACCGCAAAGAACTGTGCGTTCTTCGAAATCCCAAATCCACAAGGAGAGTCCGACTCCAATTGTGTCGGTTGCGATGCCTGACCTTCCCAACACTGGACGTGAAGAGCATGCGCCTTCCACCATTTGCACGCCCCCTGCAAGTGATGGAAGGAGCACCCGCAGTCCAGTTCCTGATAGTCAGATTGAAGATGTCAGTGTTGAAGTACACCAGGATGAGGAGGATATGGGTGTTGCTGGCGCTGGGGAGGAAATTGACCAGGAGGATTCTGATGGTGAGGTGGTTTGTTTAAGTCAGGCACCCGGGGAGACACCTGTTGTCCGTGGTAGGAATATGGCCGTTGACATGCCTGGTGAAAATACCAAAAAAATCAGCTCTTCGGTGTGGAAGTATTTCACCAGAAATGCGGACAACAGGTGTCAAGCCGTGTGTTCCCTTTGTCAAGCTGTAATAAGTAGGGGTAAGGACGTTAACCACCTCGGAACATCCTCCCTTATACGTCACCTGCAGCGCATTCATAATAAGTCAGTGACAAGTTCAAAAACTTTGGGTGACAGCGGAAGCAGTCCACTGACCAGTAAATCCCTTCCTCTTGTAACCAAGCTCACGCAAACCACCCCACCAACTCCCTCAGTGTCAATTTCCTCCTTCCCCAGGAATGCCAATAGTCCTGCAGGCAATGTCACTGGCAATTCTGACGAGCCCTCTCCTGCCTGGGATTCCTCCGATGCATCCTTGCGTGTAACGCCTACTGCTGCTGGCGCTGCTGTTGTTGCTGCTGGGAGTCGATGGTCATCCCAGAGGGGAAGTCGTAAGCCCACTTGTACTACTTCCAGTAAGCAATTGACTGTTCAACAGTCCTTTGCGAGGAAGATGAAATATCACAGCAGTCATCCTGCTGCAAAGCGGATAACTGAGGCCTTGACAACTATGTTGGTGTTAGACGTGCGTCCGGTATCCACCGTTAGTTCACAGGGAACTAGACAATTTATTGAGGCAGTGTGCCCCCGTTACCAAATACCATCTAGGTTCCACTTCTCTAGGCAGGCGATACCGAGAATGTACACGGACGTCAGAAAAAGACTCACCAGTGTCCTAAAAAATGCAGTTGTACCCAATGTCCACTAAACCACGGACATGTGGACAAGTGGAGCAGGGCAGGGTCAGGACTATATGACTGTGACAGCCCACTGGGTAGATGTATGGACTCCCGCCGCAAGAACAGCAGCGGCGGCACCAGTAGCAGCATCTCGCAAACGCCAACTCTTTCCTAGGCAGGCTACGCTTTGTATCACCGCTTTCCAGAATACGCACACAGCTGAAAACCTCTTACGGCAACTGAGGAAGATCATCGCGGAATGGCTTACCCCAATTGGACTCTCCTGTGGATTTGTGGCATCGGACAACGCCAGCAATATTGTGTGTGCATTAAATATGGGCAAATTCCAGCACGTCCCATGTTTTGCACATACCTTGAATTTGGTGGTGCAGAAATTTTTAAAAAACGACAGGGGCGTGCAAGAGATGCTGTCGGTGGCCAGAAGAATTGCGGGACACTTTCGGCGTACAGGCACCACGTACAGAAGACTGGAGCACCACCAAAAACTACTGAACCTGCCCTGCCATCATCTGAAGCAAGAAGTGGTAACGAGGTGGAATTCAACCCTCTATATGCTTCAGAGGTTGGAGGAGCAGCAAAAGGCCATTCAAGCCTATACAATTGAGCACGATATAGTAGGTGGAATGCACCTGTCTCAAGCGCAGTGGAGAATGATTTCAACGTTGTGCAAGGTTCTGATGCCCTTTGAACTTGCCACACGTGAAGTCAGTTCAGACACTGCCAGCCTGAGTCAGGTCATTCCCCTCATCAGGCTTTTGCAGAAGAAGCTGGAGACATTGAAGGAGGAGCTAACACGGAGCGATTCCGCTAGGCATGTGGGACTTGTGGATGGAGCCCTTAATTCGCTTAACAAGGATTCACGGGTGGTCAATCTGTTGAAATCAGAGCACTACATTTTGTCCACCGTGCTCGATCCTAGATTTAAAGCCTACCTTGGATCTCTCTTTCCGGCAGACACAAGTCTGCTGGGGTTGAAAGACCTGCTGGTGACAAAATTGTCAAGTCAAGCGGAACGCGACCTGTCAACATCTCCTCCTTCACATTCTCCCGCAACTGGGGGTGCGAGGAAAAGGCTCAGAATTCCGAGCCCACCCGCTGGCGGTGATGCAGGGCAGTCTGGAGCGACTGCTGATGCTGACATCTGGTCCGGACTGAAGGACCTGACAACGATTACGGACATGTCGTCTACTGTCACTGCATATGATTCTCTCAACATTGATAGAATGGTGGAGGATTATATGAGTGACCGCATCCAAGTAGGCACGTCACACAGTCCGTACTTATGCTGGCAGGAAAAAGAGGCAATTTGGAGGCCCTTGCACAAACTGGCTTTATTCTACCTAAGTTGCCCTCCCACAAGTGTGTACTCCGAAAGAGTGTTTAGTGCCGCCGCTCACCTTGTCAGCAATCGGCGTACGAGGTTACATCCAGAAAATGTGGAGAAGATGATGTTCATTAAAATGAATTATAATCAATTCCTCCGCGGAGACATTGACCAGCAGCAATTGCCTCCACAAAGTACACAGGGAGCTGAGATGGTGGATTCCAGTGGGGACGAATTGATAATCTGTGAGGAGGGGGATGTACACGGTGATATATCGGAGGGTGATGATGAGGTGGACATCTTGCCTCTGTAGAGCCAGTTTGTGCAAGGAGAGATTAATTGCTTCTTTTTTGGGGGGGGTCCAAACCAACCCGTCATATCAGTCACAGTCGTGTGGCAGACCCTGTCACTGAAATGATGGGTTGGTTAAAGTGTGCATGTCCTGTTTTGTTTATACAACATAAGGGTGGGTGGGAGGGCCCAAGGACAATTCCATCTTGCACCTCTTTTTTCTTTTCTTTTTCTTTGCGTCATGTGCTGTTTGGGGAGGGTTTTTTGGAAGGGACATCCTGCGTGACACTGCAGTGCCACTCCTAGATGGGCCCGGTGTTTGTGTCGGCCACTAGGGTCGCTTATCTTACTCACACAGCTACCTCATTGCGCCTCTTTTTTTCTTTGCGTCATGTGCTGTTTGGGGAGGGTTTTTTGGAAGGGACATCCTGCGTGACACTGCAGTGACACTCCTAGATGGGCCCGGTGTTTGTGTCGGCCACTAGGGTCGCTAATCTTACTCACACAGCTACCTCATTGCGCCTCTTTTTTTCTTTGCGTCATGTGCTGTTTGGGGAAGGTTTTTTGGAAGGGCCATCCTGCGTGACACTGCAGTGCCACTCCTAGATGGGCCCGGTGTTTGTGTCGGCCACTAGGGTCGCTTATCTTACTCACACAGCGACCTCGGTGCAAATTTTAGGACTAAAAATAATATTGTGAGGTGTGAGGTATTCAGAATAGACTGAAAATGAGTGGAAATTATTGTTTTTGAGGTTAATAATACTTTGGGATCAAAATGACCGCCAAATTCTATGATTTAAGCTGTTTTTTAGGTTTTTTGGAAAAAAACACCCGAATCCAAAACACACCCGAATCCGACAAAAAAAATTCGGTGAGGTTTTGCCAAAACGCGGTCGAACCCAAAACACGGCCGCGGAACCGAACCCAAAACCAAAACACAAAACCCGAAAAATTTCCGGCGCTCATCTCTACTTTCCACTAATTTGTTCTTTCAATTTTGTGCACTTTTACATGTTTTGCTTTCTTTAAGTGTATTTGAATGAATGTGTCTCTCTTTCACTTCTTCTGATACCATGGTGTACACAAACCTGCAAGCCAAGAGTACATTTTGTGGGGCAGCTCTTAGGAATGGAAAGTGGGAGTGAACCTTGAAAGGATAAGCAGACGATTAGGAACAATTTTACTAACAACAAAACATATCTGGTATTCTTTTTTTTGTAGTTGGTAACTTACACTTACTGAGTTGCAAACCCAGCTTGTGGATTATATGTAGTGTGTCACAAATCGCGCTGTCATGTTCTCTTGCTGGATCACTTACCGGTGTCCCTGCTCTGTGTCTCAGCTACAGGACAAGTCAGATGGGTCCCGCAGCAGCACTACCCCTGCTGGTGTGATTATATCTTATCGTGGCCATCATGTTTTCCCGAGGGTATCAGGTGCAGTTTCTCCAGTAGCACTAGCTGCTGGGAGTAGCTATGACAGTCTGGATCAGGTATTCAATCAAATACCTACTGGGAACCAGCTTTCAATCACATGACACTCTCAGCCAATCCCTGGACAGTCAGGGGTATGTAAGGACTTCCTTGTGAGTCAAGAATTTGCCAGTGCAATGTTGTCTTTAGCCTGCTAAGACGCTTTCTGTGAGTTCCTACAGATTACCTGTCTAGAGACTTATGGTGTTTGTTTTATAAGTGAAGATGTTGCATATAGCAACCAATCAGATTCTAGATATTATCTTCTTTAAGCGGCTAGATAAATGTTAAGTAGAATCTGATCTCAACTTCTAATAGCCTGTACTTTAGTAAATATACCCCTTAAAATGCCATACCATCTTTCAGTATTACTGGATCCTGTATTCTGGTTCCATTCTGGGTACTCCTGTATTCCAGTTCCATTCCAGTGTCTCCTAGAGTCCGTTTCTACAGTATTCTACAGCTCTGTGTGTTCAGTATCTAAATTCCATACAGATTCCACCTGCAAACTTTTTCTCTATTGGGCAAAACCATGTGCAGTGCAGGTGGGGCAGATATAACGTGCAGAGAGAGTTAGATTTGGTTGGGGTGTGTTCAAACTGAAATATAAAATACAGTGTAAAAATAAAGCAGCCAGTATTTACCCTGCACAGAAACAAAATAACCCACCCAAATCTAACTCTCTCTGCACGTTACATCTGCCCCATCTGCAGTTCACATGGTTTTGTCCCTTAGAGAAAGATTTTGCTGCTGCGATTAGGTCTGAATTAGGCCAACAGTTGTTCCTGCTTTCACTATTGTCCATGAGCAGTGCTATTTTTGTAGGAAAATAGGTTCAGGAACTGTGGGCAGGGCAGAGGTGAGCGGTGATGTGGGTGGAGCTACCAAAGGGACAGGTCATCAATTGGTACATACACTTTTTTTAAAACACATAATGCCCCCAGGTGTGCCAGTTACACAATGCCCCTAGCAGTGCCAGTTACACTATGCCCCTAGCAGTGCCAGTTACGCAATGCCCCCAGTAGTGCCAGATACACAATGCCCTCAGCAGTGCCAGTTACACTAGTAATTTTTTTTTAATTAAAATAGGTGCGGGAACTACGAGTCTGGGGGCGGAGCTATTAAAAAAGTTATAGATAGCTGTATATAGCTGATGATACTGTATATAGGGGGTGATTTCAACTTGATCGTAGCTGTGCTAAATTTAGCACAGCTACGATCAGGAACACAGACATGTGGGGGGACGCCCAGTACAGGGCTATCCCACCCTGTATCTCAGTCCCTGCCCCGTCGCTGAAGTTCAAAAGCATCGCACAGCGGCTTTTGCGTGCTGGCCGGGAGCTACTCGTCGCTGCCCAGCTCGCAGTGGCTCCGTGTGATGTCAAGCAGCTGCTGCGGCCCGCCCCCCACACAGTCCGGCCACGCCTGCATTGGCCAGACCGCACTCACAAAGCGGCGGTCAAATGCCGCCGTGCTGCCCCCTCCCGCCTCTGCCTGTCAATCAGGCAGAGGCGATCGCTAGGCAATGACAGCCGTCGGCTGTCAGCCATGCATCGGCGCACGCACAGTTTTGACCTGATTGCTGTGCTGTGAAGAACTGCAGCGAGCGTTCAGGTCAGAATGACCCCCATAGTTTTTAGAAAAGAAGGCACTCAAAATGGACTTTAAAATAAAACTATAGATAGATAGTTTATAGAAAAGAAGGCACTGAAAATGGACTTTAAAATAAAACTTATCTTATGAAAAATACATTTTGGCCCAGGACAGGTTCAGGAACCCAGTTCCTGATGATGTCATATTTAATGAGAGGTTCAGGAACTCAGTTCCTGCTGGTTCCTGCTGAAAAATAGCACTGTCCATGAGTAGAAACTATCTTAGACCATCCAGTTTCCCACAGCATTCCTCTAGCTCCAACCCAGTCACAAACAAACACAAAGGTGACTGGTGAAATGTTGCACTGTTAGTGGTAGCTACATGGGCCCTCATTCCGAGTTGATCGCTCGGTAATTTTCTTCGCATCGCAGTGAAATTCCGCTTAGTACGCATGTGCAATATTCGCACTGCGACTGCGCCAAGTAATTTTACAATGAAGATAGTATTTTTACTCACGGCTTTTTCTTCGCTCTGGCGAACGTAGTGTGATTGACAGGAAATGGGTGTTACTGGGCGGAAACACAGCGTTTTCGGGGCGTGTGGATAAAAACGCTACCGTTTCCGGAAAAAACGCAGGAGTGGCCGGAGAAACGGGGGAGTGTCTGGGCGAACGCTGGGTGTGTTTATGACGTCAAACCAGGAACGACAAGCACTGAACTGAACGCAGATGCCGAGTAAGTCTGAAGCTACTCTGAAACTGCTAAGTAGTTTGTAATCGCAATATTGCGAATACATCGGTCGCAATTTTAAGAAGCTAAGATACACTCCCAGTAGGCGTAGGCTTAGCGTGAGCAACTCTGCTAAATTCGCCTTGCGAGCGATCAACTCAGAATGAGGGCCATTGCACTGTGAATTGTGTCATCTTGGCCCAGCCCCAGGCCCCACCTCCCTGCTGGGCAATGCTGCATTCTTAATTTTCTGTAAATTACAGTATTTAACATCTGTCTTTATTCAGATGGCTTTACCAGGTAATATTTGTTGAACATAATTATTTACAATATTAAAACACTGAGGGCCTGATTCATGTTTGTAAGTAAGGCAAAAAAAAAAAGTAACTTTGTGTCTGGAACAAAGCATGTTGGCATGCAAGGGAGCAAATATATATATTTTTTTCTGTGCAGGGTAAATACTGGCTGCTTTTGCATGTAACCCACAAAATGTTAGGCAGCTTTAATTTTACACTGCAATTTTGATTTCAGTTAGAACACACCCCATGCAAATCTAACTCTCTCTGCACATTTTATATCTGCCCCTTCCGCAGTGCATCATCGTTTTGCCGAGTTACTTGCTTTTTTTTGTATTACTTACAAACAAAAATCAGGTCCTGACATCAAATCCAGCAAGCATGACGTCATGGGAATTATAGTGCTCCAAGAGCTGCAACGACAGTGTCTTGCTCTGTTAAATGATAAGAACTTAAAGGTACTGAAAGCTGTAGTAACAGTATTGCCGATTTTGTTTTATATAATCATGTTTACAATACATATCCCTAGTAGATTAACAAAGTAAATGGATTACAGTGAGTCAATATTTCATCAGATTTAGAAGGCTACTTTTCCTTACATTTACATTGTTCTTTAAACCTACGTGTATTTATAACCAACATTTGTCTATTGTGTTTATTTTTAAAGCTACAGTTCAGAATTAGTGCAGTCAGGTCACACAGGGAGTGCCTTATATACTGTATGGGGAAATTCTCTGCACAAAATGTTTTACTTCTCTTGAAATGGTTTAAACGTAGATATATTGATGTTGATTTATAAGTGTTATTGTGAATTAGTGCATTAGGCGGGTGTAATATTGTATGCCGGCGGCCGGGCTCCCGGCAACCAGCATACCGCCGGCATACTGACAGCGCGGCGAGTGCAAATGAGCCCCATGTGGGCTCGCTGCGCTCACCACGCTGCGGGCACGGTGGGTCGTGGACCCCCAAGAGGGAGATAAAGTGTCGGTATGCTGGCTGTCGGGATCCCGACAGCCGGCATACTGAAGACCACCCGCATTAGGCTACATGTTCTGAAAACGGTCTCAGGTCTCACTTGCAGGTTATCAGGTCTGAATCACTTAATAAGAGCAAGCCAGGCCAATTGCTAATTCATAAAATTTACAAAATGTATTTCATTGTAGCGAGATTTGCTTTCTTAACATTCAAACAATAACATACATATAGCCACGCAGGCAATGAAAATGTTTATGATGAGTGATGACTGTTTTGTATTATATGTCGCTATGAAACAACCTGAATGGTGTTTTACTCTGAATATAGATGTGTCCATATGTCTGACATAAGAGTCTAATTCATGAGGAATTATGATGTATATCATACTTTATTTTTATTATATATGGAAAAAAACTTGGTCATATACAACTTAAGTGGCTCTCCTTATATAAACATATTTCCCGAGGGCACTGTTTCCTTTGTTATGTCACAGATTGCGGAGACACTTGTACAAACTCACCAGCGTTAATGCCCTTGCAGGACTAAATTTATATTGTGTCTGACTACGGATTCACACAAGCAACATCATTCTGTAGCCGGTATTAGGACATATATGGTGGCATGCATGACACATCGCATTTTGCATGCGATGCATCCCGCCAGTCATCCTAAGCATAATGGCATTTATTAATGCAGTATGCTTGAAGAAAATCGCAAAGTACAGCTCTCCCATTAAGAGCTTCCCTTTGCTATAGAAGGACTTCCAGTTTTAGGACCCGCAGGCATGGAGTGATGCACACACCGCAGGGGTGTTGTGAGGGATCCGGTTGGATTCCTCTCAGGGGTGAAATGTGAAAAGAAGCCCAAAGACTTCTATTGGCCAACCCACTGAGCTTAAGGCATATGAGAAGGATTCGGCATGAAATCCCAACTGTGGGGATCCCAGCGGTCAAAATACAGACGCCGGATTCCCAATCTCGAGTGTAGCGTGTCCCCTCACGGCCTAACTGCGCTTGCCACGTTTCAAGCCAGGTGGCGACCTTTGGTCACTACACTAATTTATTCCCCCTCGGGGTGGTGGCATCATGGACCAGCATTTCAACGGGTGTCGGGATTCCGGCATCGTTATTTCGACCGCCGGGATCCCAACAATCAGGAAATGAACTGTGTCCCTATGAAAAAAGCAGTCGAACAGCAGAAAATTTAATTTTCTGAGGTTTGGCTGCAGTTTTAACTGTGCTGCATCTTGCCCATAGACCGAATTCATGTTTCTATATCAGCTTATTAAAGGCAAACATATTCTTAAGTGGTCTATTATCCATTTCATATAGACTGAACAACATTTGAATCACTTTGTTTATTTTTCACTTAATTTCTTTACTATTTATTTTTATTTCTATTTTTTATTTTTTTTTCTTTATCTTGACTGGGATTTATTACACTTTATTACCACTCCTTTTGATTTAAATTGAAAAACATTTTTTTTTTTTATTATATGTTCATCACGGGTGGTCTTCAGTTTGCCGGCTCTCGGGATCCCGGCGCACAGTATACCGGCGCCGGAATCCCGACAGCTGGCATACCGACACTTTATCTCCCTCTTGGGGGTCCACGACCCCCCTGGAGGGAGAATAAATAGCGTGGTGTGCGTAGCGCGCCACCGTGCCCGTAGCGTGGTGAGCACAGCGAGCCCACAAGGGGCTCATTTGCGCTCGCCACGCTGTCGGTATGCCGGCGGTCGGGATTCCGGCGCCGGTATGCTGGTCGCCTGGAGCCTGGCCACTGGCATACAATACTACACCCGTTCATCACAATAAAATAGATCCATAACATGGGCTTCTTTAATTGTTATCAATAAACATACTGTATATCAGCTCTAATAAAATACAAGAAATTCTTTGAGAGAAAACCATTGGAATATACAGTATTTTAGAATATACCGATCCAGAGTGCACTGCATAGAACCTCCTTTTACTTTTTTCTTGAATCTATATACATAGTGCAAGTGGTAGCACCCCTCACCTGTATGCAGTCATATTATCAACATTCACAATGGCGACATTTCAGATATCTATACTGTAATGTTGAATGGTTCTAAATCAGAGATGGGGAACCTTCGGCCCTCCAGCTGTTGTTCAACTACACATACCAGCATGCCTTGCTACAGTTTTGGTATTTGCCCATGCTAAAACTGCTGCAGGGCATGCTGGGATGTGTAGTTCAACAACAGCTGGAGGGCCGAAGGTTCCCCATCCCTGTTCTAAATAGTGGCGGCTCCAGAGGTGGGGCAGCAGCACAGTCCAAAATTCAAATAGGGGAGTCTGAGTCACTCCGAAGTCTGCCAAACACTGCAGCCGGGACTCACTGGCAAGTGGTATGGCTCATCTATTTTATTTTTGGACTGCACTGCAGTTCTACCTCTGGTGCCGCCACTGGCTCTGAATGTCGACATTCAGAATAATAAACACTTTGTTCATAATAGCTACATGTCTACACTATGAACATATCAGTGTTTGGGGTAGGACAGTCCCAAAAAAAAAATGGGCCTGAACTTTCCTGCTGAAAGTTGGTAGATTTAGAGTATATATACTATGAGCTTCTACTAACTTACCTGAATGATAATAATGATAAAAACCTAATATCACATTATGTACTCGTATCTATAAGCAATTCACAGATTTATTACACTCTGTATTCAACACTGATCATATCACTATCACCCATGATAGAAACATCTATGCCTAGAGGGTAATTTAACTCGGTGTCAGTGCGGTAGAAAATTGTTACGCCGGCAATCAGGTGGGTCAAAATGACCCTGAAATATTTAACCCTACATTATTACTATTTTTAAAGATTTGTAAATCCATCGGTATATTTTAGTTAAAAGACTCATAAAAGTTATTTATGTGAAATAAAAGACTTTTGAAGTCATCTCAGGAACTTTATTTTACTAATATGAAAAACTGTGAAAATAATTAACAAAAATGGGCATCCTTAGTCTCACAGTTATTAAACTAGATAACAGTAAACTTTTTGACATAAATTTTACGTTTTGGTGTAAGTGAATACGAGATCCTTGGGAAATAAATGCAAAGTCTTAAGGGGGGTACACACGGAGCGATAATCTAAGCAATCTGACTAGATTGCTTAGATTTTCAGCAAGATCGCTCCGTGTGTAGCCCTAACAGCGATAGCGATGCGCAGCCCCGCGCATCGCTATCGCTGCTGCTAGATTGGCCTGCATGCAGGCCAATCTAGCGGGTCGCTCACTTCACCCGCTGGGTGAAGTGAGCGGCCCCTCCGTCTCCCCCCGCACGCTCAGCACAGTGCTGAGCGCCGGGAGAGATGTGTGCTGAGCGGTTCGCTCAGCACACATCTCTCCAGCATCGGGCCGTGAGTACTGGCCTTTATACTAATCACTTTCTTGCAGCATATCAGCACACTTGTAAAAAAAAGACTCCAGCAATCTATTTCTGATGTAGCAGATTTTGCTTGTGGCTGTACTCCTGGCACCTGTGTAATTATATCTTCCAGCCGGGTACGTACATTCTGTAGAAAAGGTTGCTTTTGCCACTTAGTCCCATCTTTGCCAACATATTGTGATATTCGTTCTTGAATTTCTGAAGTCTGGCGGGTGTTTGTGCTTGAAGAATCGTGCTGAGGATGAGGATGACTAGATACTGAGGAATGTATTTGATGCTGTAGTGCGCTCAGAGGTATATTAATATTATCATCATCACTGTCAGAAGCCTCCTGCTCTGTATCACTCTGCTGGCTGCGTATACTAACGTGATCTTCATTTACCTCACTTTCTGTCGAATGGTCACTTTGTTCTGAATCAGATTCCTCTAAAAAAGATAAAATACGTTGCCGTTCACATTCCTCGTGATCCATTTTGAAGAAAAACCTATAAATAACAAAAAACATAAACAATAAACACTACACTAATTTGACTCGAAATTGTAACATTGACTGTAAGGATGGGTCATATTTTGCTTTTTGATGTTTGCGCACGTCTGTCTCCCTGCGCAGTCACACATCAACTAAGCTGTGTTGATAAACAAGAAGTGAGGGGTCTTAACTCCAGCTACTGAGAAGTTTGGCAACATTACAAAAAAATACACACAAGTGAAAAATGCCCACGTCATAATGACCCAACCTGACTGACGTCGGGTTAAAAAAATGGAATTTAAGTGAATGAAGTCTGTGGTTGTAAAGTTTGTAAGCTACACTTTAAAATGCACAGATACTATCTGCTTTGAAAAAATGCCAGATGTGTTGGTATGTGTTGTATTTGATCTTTTCATACCAGTAACATTTCTTCATGTATTTAATTGTTATTAAAGCCACATCCATGTATGCACCCCCTCCGCCACTGATTGAGGATGTTTTGTGAAGGAGGACACGGAGGGCACAGCACGCACTTGTCCTGTGTGTCCCTCCTGGGTGTCCGGCGGCAGCGGCGTGTCTATTAAATGAAGTGCCTGTTCGTGAGCTCTGATTGGCTCACAAACCGGCACTTCATTTGATAGACACGCCGCTGCCGCCGGACAGTGCCAGATTAAGCCAGATTAAGGTCCACATGGGCCTGGATCTGAAATTTATGAAGGGCCTATTTTTTGCCACCGCAGGGAAAAAATTATGTGGGGTGTGACTAGTGATGTGGTGGATGTGGTTGATGTTGTGAGGGTGTCCAGGATTGGCCACATAGCACACTCTGCACTCATTGTTTTTAATACTTGCCCTCCAGAGTCCCGTGGAAGGTGTTTCGCGCATGCACAGTAGGAAAATCACTGGGAAAATGGCTACCGCGCCATTTTCCAGAGCTCTGAGCATGTGCTCTAGGCTCTGGGACAGCGATAGGGTCCCCTAACTGCCCAGTGCCATCTTAAAAACGAGTATGCAAGATATATATAGTCAGCAAGCGGCACTAGCAGCACTAGGACTAATCAGATAAATAAATGGGTCATCATCCCATCCTTCTAGCAACGCAGGGCCGTAACTAGGTGTGGGCCAGCGGTGTGTTGCACACAGCGCATCTGCACTGAGGGTGCATCCGCTGGCACACTCAAGAAGCGGGCAAGCGGGGTAATAGCATTTACCCTGTAGGCGCTGTCACTTCCTTCGCTGCCAGACAGATTTTTGAACAGCAGTGCTGCGCTGCCGTTCCCACCCAGCGTCCCAAGCCGGAATGCGCAAGGCATTCTGGGAGCGGCAGCGGAAGAACAGAGATGAGGAGCCCCCAGCAACACAGTGCATCTCAGTGTTGGGAGTGGTTACAAACACTGGTGTGCTGCATCCCACCTCCCTGACTGAGCCCCTCAAATACAGGAACAGCAGTCCCAGGGATGACTGCGCTGGGAGATAGTGTTTGCCACCTGCTGAATCCACAGTCCCCTAAGTGAGGATTTCTGTAAGTGTGCTGTCAGAGAGGGGGGCTGTGTGTGTGTGTGTGTGTGTGTGTGTGTGTGTGTGTGTGTGTGTGTGTGTGTGTGCGTGCGTGCGTGCAGGGACGTGCGGTGAGCTAAATGGCTCAGGAGGCACTGGCTAACCCCAGAGCCAGATTTACATGCAATATGTGAGCCAAAGGATACATCTGGGCATTATACACAGGTGCAGCATTATAAACTCCTGGAAATCTGGTGAGTTTTGATCAGAGATGTGTGGAAAGGATACACAGGTGAGGCACTGCCTCACCTGCCATAGACTTTTTACTCCAGAGTTTGGGCTATAAAAATTATTAGAATAATGCAAAGAAGATATTTCAAACAAATTATCTGTATTTTTCATATATTTTAATCAGTCAAAACTCTGGTCACTCTGTGTGTGTGTGTGTGTGTGTGTGTGTGTGTGTGTGTGTGTGTGTGTGTGTGTGTGTGTGTGTGTGTGTGTGTGTGTGTGTGTAGGGGTTGTCAGTGTCAGGGGGGAGGGCAGTAAGGAAGGTGCTTGCATACACTGTATATGTGCTGTCAGAGCAGTGGAGGTGTTTGGCTGACTGAGCTGTCAGTGTGTGTTGGGAGGGGGGGTTAGATTTGATAGTATTGTTAGTATAAGGATAAAATGAAGTTGGGAGGAAATTATGGGGAAGCGAGATGAGATAAGGTAGCGACAGGTTGGGAAGAGGGGGAAATTGGATAGCAAGAGGTCGGAAGGAGAGGGAGATGATGAAGTGTCAGGTGGGGAGAAGGAGGAGATGGGGAAGCGAGAGGTCAGGAGGAGGAGGTGGAGGAAATGGGGTAGTGACAGGTCGGGAGGAGCAGGAGATGGGAAAGCGACAGGTGGGGAGGAGAGGATATTAAAGCGACAAGTCCAGAGGAGGAGATGGGGAAGCGATAGGTCAGGAGGAGGAGAAGATGGGAAAGCGACAGGTGGGGAGGAGCAGATATAGAAGCGACAGGACCAGAGGAGGAGATGTGGTAGCGACAGGTCTGGAGGAGAAGGAGGTGGGGTAGTAACAGGTCGGGGGGAGGAGGATGAGATAGGGTAGTGACAGGTTCAGAGGAGGGGATGTGGTAGCGACAGGTCTGGAGGAGAAGGAGGTGGGGTAGTAACAGGTCGGGGGGAGGAGGATGAGATAGGGTAGTGACAGGTTCAGAGGAGGGGATGTGGTAGCGACAGGTCTGGAGGAGAAGGAGGTGGGGTAGTAACAGGTCGGGGGGAGGAGGATGAGATAGGGTAGTGACAGGTTCAGAGGAGGGGATGTGGTAGCGACAGGTCTGGAGGAGAAGGAGGTGGGGTAGTAACAGGTCGGGGGGAGGAGGATGAGATAGGGTAGTGACAGGTTCAGAGGAGGGGATGTGGTAGCGACAGGTCTGGAGGAGAAGGAGGTGGGGTAGTAACAGGTCGGGGGGAGGAGGATGAGATAGGGTAGTGACAGGTTCAGAGGAGGGGATGTGGTAGCGACAGGTCTGGAGGAGAAGGAGGTGGGGTAGTAACAGGTCGGGGGGAGGAGGATGAGATAGGGTAGTGACAGGTTCAGAGGAGGGGATGTGGTAGCGACAGGTCTGGAGGAGAAGGAGGTGGGGTAGTAACAGGTCGGGGGGAGGAGGATGAGATAGGGTAGTGACAGGTTCAGAGGAGGGGATGTGGTAGCGACAGGTCTGGAGGAGAAGGAGGTGGGGTAGTAACAGGTCGGGGGGAGGAGGATGAGATAGGGTAGTGACAGGTTCAGAGGAGGGGATGTGGTAGCGACAGGTCTGGAGGAGAAGGAGGTGGGGTAGTAACAGGTCGGGGGGGAGGAGGATGAGATAGGGTAGTGACAGGTTCAGAGGAGGGGATGTGGAAGCCACAGGTGGAGTTTTACTCTGTATCCCTATCGCTTTGAAAAGATAGCATAACACTGCCTAGTGTTCTGTGGACTTTAGCCCTTGAGTGCAACTGTTGTGGAGTGTTTTTTATATATATATATATATATATATATATAATAATAGACCCAGTCGGCGGCACTCACGGCTCCCTCAACGGGGAATAAAACGAGACGTAGTCACAAAGCTGGTCAACGTTTCAATGTTATAAATGCAACCTTTTCATCAGGACATATAACAAAGTGAGAGTGTAACATACCTATATACCCACGAGGCCGTCCATGTCGCCCGCCGTCCACCCGCTACACGTCCATCAAAACTGACGTCATCGTGCCGCGCCAGACGCGGCGTCACGGAGAGCCCCGTTGCACCTGCAAGTGAGAACAACGTCATTGGCTGTTACAAAAAAACAAATGATTGACATAAAAATCACGTGGTAATGCATTAGTACATGACAAAACTATTAATTACTCCAATTGTTGGCTGTTACAAAAAAACAAATAATAAACATTAAAAATAATGTAACAATGCGTTGATACATAAATGATGCTGTTACTTATTACCGCAAGGTATTACTGACATATCTTCAAGGTGATGGTTTTGACATAGTATCTGTTACTAGTAATACATCACATTCAAATTGGGTGACATCAGTCCGTCCAATTCAAAGGTGTGATATATATATATATATATATATATATATATATATAAACTGTTGATTGTAACAATACTTTCAATGCGAATTACCTTGAATTAAACTAAAAATACATGTATTAAACCTAGAGAAAACAATGTAACCCAGAGTGTTCATTTAGACCTCTGGGTGCAAGGGTGTCCAACAAGAAGATCCAGCGTGCCTCTGCTTTCAGGAGAATTAGCCCCCTATCACCTCCACGTTTAAGAGGAGGAACGTGGTCAATAATTTGATGTTTCAGAACCGCTAAGGAATGGTTGGCAGTTAAAAAATGTCGAGCGACAGGTTGGTCGCTCTTTTTAGTGGACAAAGCAGCTCTAATTGAAGCCCGATGGCCCGCCATTCTTTCTTTGAAAGTACATTCAGTTTTGCCGATATAGTGTAAGCCGCAAGGGCAGCTTAACATATATATGACAAATTTGGTAGAACAGGTTAATCTGTGTCGGATTTTGTATCTTTTACCTGTGTAAGGATGGCAAAAGCTGTTGCCAACAATCATATGGTTACATGTAGTGCAACCAAGGCATTTAAAGCATCCAACCCTTCAAGGATTCAAAAAAGAGGAAGGAGCGTTAGATGCACCTAAAGACTGTAAAGGAAATTGAATATTAGTTTTAACCAAGTGATCGCGCAGGTTACGCCCACGTTTATAAGCTGGCATTAAGCGGGTGTTAGATAAGGAACTTAGCTGTTGGTCCGATTGAATAATGGGCCAGAAATTTTTACTAGTCTGATTGATTTTATTACTAAGGGTATTATATTTGTTAACCCAAATAAATTTATCATGACTGGTTCTTTTCTTAACTGGCTCCAATAGTTGTGAACGTGGAATATTTAAAACCCGTGTTTTAATATTATTTAACTCAGCTGGATGGTATCCTCGTTCAATAAATTTGGCGATCATAACGTCAAGGGATGCTTCAACTTTAGATTCCTCACTCACAATGCATCTAACTCTCAGCATTTGTGAGTAAGGAAGACCGCTGAGTAATGCTTTAGGATGGTGACTAGAGGGGAGTAAAATATTATTGCGGTCTGTTGGTTTCACGAACATGTTAGTAGTGATCTTACCATCACAGATCTTGATCTGTACATCAAGGTAATTAACACTTTCAGGATCAATATTGTAAGTTAGCTTAATTGGGGTGGTAGACTGGTTGTGAATGTCAATTAAAGTGGAGAAAGACTCACGAGTGCCCGTCCACAGGATTAACAAGTCGTCTATAAACCTTAAATACAATAAAACATTTGAACGTACTGATACGTCTGAAAAGAATAAATGGTCTTCTACCTGAAACATAAAAGCGTTAGCAACAGAAGGAGATACATTACTGCCCATAGAACAACCTTGCAGTTGAAGGAAATATTGATTATTAAATAAAAAATAATTCCGCTGTAAAGTAAGTTTTAATAATTCCATAAAGAGATCAATGTCAGGACCTTTATAAGCCGGATTGTTTGTAATCAAATTTCTAATTGCAAGAAGTCCCAGTTCATGGGGTATGGACGTATAGAGATTACAAACATCAATGGTGGCAAGTAAACAATTCTGAGGAACTTCTGTGATCCTTCCCAGTTGGATTAGTAGATCTGTTGTGTCTTTGAGACAGGACGCTTTAGCTTGAATACACGGTTGTAAATGAAAGTCCAGAAATATGGATATATTTTGATAAAGGGAACCGCGTGCTGAAATGATAGGGCGTGCTGGTGGGTGGCGACAGTCCTTATGGATCTTTGGTATGGAATAGAGGACTGGAGTTACTGGAAATGAAGTGGTTAATGCTTCACAATCTTCTTTTGTTAATAAGCCTTCATTGGTGGCTCTCGCTAGAATCAGATCTAATTCTCGCTTGTAGCGGGCAGTGGGATCATGGGTAAGTTTCTGATAGGTGAGGGTGTCTTGCAATTGACGGTCAAGTTCAGCCACATAATCCGCAGTATTCTAAATTACGAGGGCTCCCCCCTTATCAGCTGGACGAAATACCACGTCATCATATTTACTCATTCGCTGTAACGTCTCCCATTCATTTTTGGAAAGGTTCGAATAACCATGTGTTGCATGCTTAATATTCTGCTGTACTTGGTGGTCCACCGTTTTGCAATAGGTGCGTATGGCTTGATTTTGAGAAGATGGGTCAAACAGGTCGAACCCCCTACAACAAACGGAAATGATTTTCAACCTATCGGATAGAACCTTCAATCCCATAGAGAAAAAATTTTTGTCTAAAGGCCTCAACTTCGTTCCCACAAATAGAATTGACCCCTTTGAATGGAAGGTGGAACAATTCAAATTGTGTCGTCAATTGAGGATTAAAGAATATTTCAATTCCAAGACGTCGGTAAACAATACAACCACTTTGCTACCCACAGTTTTACGCAAAAAGTCTAAATTTGACCCATCTTCTCAAAATCAAGCCATACGCACCTATTGTAAAACGGTGGACCACCAAGTACAGCAGAATATTAAGCATGCAACACCTGGTTATTCGAACCTTTCCAAAAATGAATGGGAGACGTTACAGCGAATGAGTAAATATGATGACGTGGTATTTCGTCCAGCTGATAAGGGGATGAGCCCTCGTAATTCAGAATACTGCGGATTATGTGGCTGAACTTGACCGTCAATTGCAAGACACCCTCACCTATCAGAAACTTACCCATGATCCCACTGCCCGCTACAAGCGAGAATTAGATCTGATTCTAGCGAGAGCCACCAATGAAGGCTTATTAACAAAAGAAGATTGTGAAGCATTAACCACTTCATTTCCAGTAACTCCAGTCCTCTATTCCATACCAAAGATCCATAAGGACTGTCGCCACCCACCAGCACGCCCTATCATTTCAGCACGCGGTTCCCTTTATCAAAATATATCCATATTTCTGGACTTTCATTTACAACCGTGTATTCAAGCTAAAGCGTCCTGTCTCAAAGACACAACAGATCTACTAATCCAACTGGGAAGGATCACAGAAGTTCCTCAGAATTGTTTACTTGCCACCATTGATGTTTGTAATCTCTATACGTACATACCCCATGAACTGGGACTTCTTGCAATTAGAAATTTGATTACAAACAATCCGGCTTATAAAGGTCCTGACATTGATCTCTTTATGGAATTATTAAAACTTACTTTACAGCGGAATTATTTTTTATTTAATAATCAATATTTCCTTCAACTGCAAGGTTGTTCTATGGGCAGTAATGTATCTCCTTCTGTTGCTAACGCTTTTATGTTTCAGGTAGAAGACCATTTATTCTTTTCAGACGTATCAGTACGTTCAAATGTTTTATTGTATTTAAGGTTTATAGACGACTTGTTAATCCTGTGGACGGGCACTCGTGAGTCTTTCTCCACTTTAATTGACATTCACAACCAGTCTACCACCCCAATTAAGCTAACTTACAATATTGATCCTGAAAGTGTTAATTACCTTGATGTACAGATCAAGATCTGTGATGGTAAGATCACTACTAACATGTTCGTGAAACCAACAGACCGCAGTAATATTTTACTCCCCTCTAGTCACCATCCTAAAGCATTACTCAGCGGTCTTCCTTACTCACAAATGCTGAGAGTTAGACGCATTGTGAGTGAGGAATCTAAAGTTGAAGCATCCCTTGACGTTATGATCGCCAAATTTATTGAACGAGGATACCATCCAGCTGAGTTAAATAATATTAAAACACGGGTTTTAAATATTCCACGTTCACAACTATTGGAGCCAGTTAAGAAAAAAACCAGTCATGATAAATTTATTTGGGTTAACAAATATAATACCCTTAGTAATAAAATCAATCAGACTAGTAAAAATTTCTGGCCCATTATTCAATCGGACCAACAGCTAAGTTCCTTATCTAACACCCGCTTAATGCCAGCTTATAAACGTGGGCGTAACCTGCGCGATCACTTGGTTAAAACTAATATTCAATTTCCTTTACAGTCTTTAGGTGCATCTAACGCTCCTTCCTCTTTTTTGAATCCTTTAAGGGTTGGATGCTTTAAATGCCTTGGTTGCACTACATGTAACCATATGATTGTTGGCAACAGCTTTTGCCATCCTTACACAGGTAAAAGATACAAAATCCGACACAGATTAACCTGTTCTACCAAATTTGTCATATATATGTTAAGCTGCCCTTGCGGCTTACACTATATCGGCAAAACTGAATGTACTTTCAAAGAAAGAATGGCGGGCCATCGGGCTTCAATTAGAGCTGCTTTGTCCACTAAAAAGAGCGACCAACCTGTCGCTCGACATTTTTTAACTGCCAACCATTCCTTAGCGGTTCTGAAACATCAAATTATTGACCACGTTCCTCCTCTTAAACGTGGAGGTGATAGGGGGCTAATTCTCCTGAAAGCAGAGGCACGCTGGATCTTCTTGTTGGACACCCTTGCACCCAGAGGTCTAAATGAACACTCTGGGTTACATTGTTTTCTCTAGGTTTAATACATGTATTTTTAGTTTAATTCAAGGTAATTCGCATTGAAAGTATTGTTACAATCAACAGTTTATATATATATATATATATATATATATATATATATATCACACCTTTGAATTGGACGGACTGATGTCACCCAATTTGAATGTGATGTATTACTAGTAACAGATACTATGTCAAAACCATCACCTTGAAGATATGTCAGTAATACCTTGCGGTAATAAGTAACAGCATCATTTATGTATCAACGCATTGTTACATTATTTTTAATGTTTATTATTTGTTTTTTTGTAACAGCCAACAATTGGAGTAATTAATAGTTTTGTCATGTACTAATGCATTACCACGTGATTTTTATGTCAATCATTTGTTTTTTTGTAACAGCCAATGACGTTGTTCTCACTTGCAGGTGCAACGGGGCTCTCCGTGACGCCGCGTCTGGCGCGGCACGATGACGTCAGTTTTGATGGACGTGTAGCGGGTGGACGGCGGGCGACATGGACGGCCTCGTGGGTATATAGGTATGTTACACTCTCACTTTGTTATATGTCCTGATGAAAAGGTTGCATTTATAACATTGAAACGTTGACCAGCTTTGTGACTACGTCTCGTTTTATTCCCCGTTGAGGGAGCCGTGAGTGCCGCCGACTGGGTCTATTGTTTTTTTTTTTTTTTTTCAAATTTTATTTATTAAGCACCACAATTGTCAACATTTCTTTACAATCTGTGCATAAGATACAGTAAGATAGTCAGAAGTGTACATTCAAACAGTATTTAGAATCAAATGAAGTAATTATATCACCGAGAAGTAATGTAAACAGTGTCGAAAAAGTGTCCTTTTATCAGTGAAGTAATATGTAGATTGTCTGCTAGGACTCAATACTGTAGTATAAAAGTAATTATAACACTGCCATTTACAATACACATTGCTAAATGAATCGATGGAGAAAGGGAGGGGGAGGGGGGGGGGAGGGGGGGAGCCGCACAGGACCACAAGAGCCAAACCCCACAGTGTCAGTAGTGAGCAATAAAAGGGGGAAAGCAAGAAACGGCACGCTCTCATACATCAAAGGGGAGGTCACCCGCAATTCTTCGCTGCTGAAACCACGTTGTATTTGTAAGTGATTCTATAATTCTATTCTGAAACTCCCCGGGCAAAGTGGGGATATAGCTTTCCCATGTTTCAAAAAAAGGCGGAACCAAACGTTCCTTATTCAATGATGTTTCAATCCAATCCATATTAAAAACGTGGAACAGTTTATTTTTAAACATCTGTAGGGAAGGTGGGGAAGTGGAAATCCAACACTGCAATATAGTCTTGCGAGCAGCCGCGCTTATAGCTATCAGTAATTTCCTACATCCCATAGCAACTCTTTGTGTAGTAGGAATTATCCCGAATATTGCCCATTCAGCGCCAAATGGAATGTAGTTGATCAAATGCTCCAAGGAAAATTTCCTTACTGCCAACCAAAATCTCCGAAGCAAAGGACAAGACCAGAAGCAATGGAGGAAGTCCGCTTGAGGAGACATGCATCTTAAACAATTATGAGAGGTAGTCATACCAGCCAAATATTGCCTACGGGGAGTGAAATACGAGCGGTGAAAAATGTTCAGGAACATTTCTCGATACTGTGCAGCGGGCAATAATTTACAACAACTGCGAAGATTTTTAAGTAAATCGTCGCACGATAAGGAGGGGAAAGAAGATATCCATTGACTAACCCCTGAAGTAACCTGCTCATGGTCTATATGTTTTCTCAAAATAGAATAGTGCCAAGAAATAGCTTTTTTACCCGGTGGAGATAATCGAAGCATACTATCGGTAGCATTTTGCCAATCTAGTTCTGATAGAGCCCTAATGATTGTGCTTGCATAATGTTGTGCCTGAAAGAATGCCAAAGGGAATCTGTGAAGAACTGGGTATTTTTCCCTAGCCTGCTCAAACGTCAGCAGACGTTTAGAGGAAATGTCTATTATGCTGCCTACATCCTGCACTCCCTCTCTACTCCACAATGTAAAAGGGAAGGACGCTAATCCATTTTGAAAATCCGGATTGGACAAAAATGGCATAAACAAGGATTTATGCGCATTTAAATTGTTTTGATGGCGTAAGATATGCCACACTTTTCTCGTGGACCATAACAACGGGTTTTCTCGTATTACCTGATCAATTTCTGCGTCATGTTGATGCAAGAAAGTAATTAGGTTACCTTCCGACAAAAATTGCTTATCTAGAGACGAATCCGTATAAATTTCACTCCCGTGCAGCCAGTCACGTAAATGTCGTAAAAGAGATGCATGATTATAGTGTGTTATATGCGGAAAATTAATACCTCCATTGTCTCTGGTCTGTTGTAACTTCACCAGGGCGATCCTGGGACGTTTACCCTTCCATAGAAACTTTCTGAATAAAGCATTAATCTTTAGAGTGTCTCTTTGTGTCAAAAGGAGCGGCAGAGATTGAAACAGGTAGAGTAGACGTGGAAAGGTGACCATTTTTATTAAACTTGCCCTACCCAGATAGGATAACAGGAGATGGCTCCACCCCTCGAGCTCCATCGCTACAGACGAGATGGCTCTGGAAATGTTTAGCCGGTAGAGAGCCGATGGCGATTTTGGCAATTGAATTCCCAAATAGGTGATGTGGGATCTGGCCCATGACAGCGGCAGGTGCCCACTCCACTCAGGCTGGACAACCCCCGGCCTCAGGAATAAGCCCTTAGACTTAGACATGTTCACCTCGAAGCCTGAGACCCGTCCAAAATCGGTCAATATATTTAGAATTGCGGGTAAGGAATCCCGAGGATTGGATATATGTAATAGGACATCATCTGCAAAGGCCATGAGGCGGGTCTCTTCTGTGCCAATTTTGATTCCCTGATAAGAGGGAGAGGTCTGAAGGATTCGAAAGAGCGGGTCAATTGCCAGGTTGAACAATAGGGGCGAAAGGGGGCAGCCCTGGCGTGTACCTCTTTGCATATTTATTATAGGACCACGTACTCCGTTGACAATCAAGGACGTGGTAGGCGAGGAGTAGAAATACTGAATTAGTTGTATAAATGATGGGGTGAATTCACGTTTCTCAAGGACTTTAAATAAATGGGGCCAAATCACTGTATCAAAGGCTTTATGTGTATCCAGGCTGAGTAACATACATTCAGGATTTGTGGAATGAGAGGCGGCAATTACTGATGCAAGGGCAGTTTGTATTGCCTTTACTGAGTGGCGGCCCCTAACAAAGCCAACCTGATGGTGTGTGAGTAGGTCAGGAAGAATGCTCTGGAGTCTATTAGCCATGATCTTTGCAAAAATTTTAAAATCAATGTTTAACAAAGAAATTGGTCTATAAGCATCTACCTCTTTAGGGTCCTTGCCCGGCTTGGGGATTAGTGTGGTATATGCATGGGAAAATGAGGGGTATGACGGAGTGGTTTGAAAAAGTGTACTATATAGCTCAAGAAGGGTAGGGGTAATCTCAGCTTGGAGGAGTTTAAAATATGTTCCAGTGTATCCATCTGGACCCGGGGCCTTGTGTGGCAGGAGATTCTTGATCACCCCTTCAAGTTCTCCCTCCGTTATGTCCGCCGACAGTATGTCCCTCTGAGCCTGCGTAAGTGCAGGAAGATTAGCATCATTCATTAATTTGGAATGTAAATTGGAGTCGAAAGGTTTTGCAGTATATAGTTCAGAATAGAATTGGTTAAATTTCGATAGTATCTCTGATGTCTTAAGGAGAAGTTTACCAGATGCCGAATCCTTAATGGAAGATATAAAAGTACGCTTCCTCCAAGGCTTCGACATCATAGACAGCAATCTTCCAGGTTTATTACCCCAACGATAAAACATATGTTTAGTATAATCCAATCGTTGAGTCGCCTGTATAGTCAAAAAAGACTCTAACAGTTTTTTGTGCTGTAAATAAACCTCCAAAGCCATTTCAGAGGGACATCTGACATACTCTTGGAAACTGTGGGATACCGCTGATTGTAATGTGTGATATCTTTGGGTGGCATCTTTTTTCAGTTTTGTAACATACCCTATAATATGGCCTCGCATTACCGCCTTGGAAGACTCCCAGAAGAGCACTGGGTTGTCCCAATGTTCAACATTATCATCTACGAAGTTGGTCCAGTTGTAAACTAGGAACCGTTTAAAGTCTTCTGACTGCGCCAGATAATCCGGGAATCTCCAAAAGCGGTCCCGAGGATAGGCGTTTTGCAAATACAGGGATAAATAAATCGGGGCATGATCGGATATTACTATGTCTCCTATTTCAGTAGATTTAACCTGGGTTAAAAGTGAGGAGGCAACTAGAAAACAATCGATACGTGATAGTGAATTGTGTGCTCTAGCGTGGTGTGTGTAAGTCCTATCCATTAAGTTCAATAGACGCCAGGGGTCCCCTAGATTAAATATATTTTTCATCTCCTGTATACAACGCCAACACTGGGAGGTCGTTCGGGCAGCAGGTGGGGATTTATCGATGGTTGGGTCATCCACTGTGTTAAAGTCACCACCAATAACCAAAGAGTGTAACTTACGACTGGCCAGTTTTTGACTCAGGTCACGAAAGAACTCAATTTGGTTAACGTTGGGAGCATATAGGTTGACTAAAGTGTACTTGGCGCCTTCCAACTCCACGTCTACCACCACAAATCGGCCATTAGGGTCAATCATTGAGTCTAAAATGGAATATCGCAAATCTCTATGAAAGAGTATAGCCACCCCACGTGACTTTGAGCGGTAAGATGCAGACACACACTCCCCAATCCAAGAAGCCCGAAGAGCGGAGCCATCCCCTGCCACCCAATGAGTCTCCTGTAAAAAAATTAACTGTGGGCGAGACCTACGAATGTGTGTGAGTACCTTTTTGCGCTTTATGGGAGAATTTAGTCCTCCCACATTCCATGACAACAAAGAGACACTAGAATGGGCCCGGACTGTAGAGTCATCATTAGTTTGCGTAGCCATCTAATCTGTTCGGGAAGTGATCTACCCCAAAAAACAGGCCCAAAGCTCTCCCCCGCGGCTCCCCGTCCACCCCCCCAAGGAAAGGCATCAAAACAGTAATCACAATGTGTTGGCAATACAAGAACTCAAAAAATAATTGAATACAGTGACAAAATGCGGTGCAAATATTTTCCAAACAAAAAAAACATACAATATGGTGGGAGACTGTCTGTTCCACCAGAAAAACTGGAGGACTCCTTCCTGACATAGGAGGAGTGCTCCCGATAACCCACAAAAATATATAGAACCATACAAACAAAAAAATTGTTGTCATTACTATAATGCAATAGAATTTAAGTGAGAAACCTGTGGCCTATAGCCCAAATTGTATAGGACATAATCTATCAGAGTATATTAACTGTGCAAACTTCATTCGCTAAAGATAGTTAAGAACCCCCTGTGGATCCAGCTACGGAACTAGGTGGGGAGGGTGAGCGATGTCTTTGAAAGTGATCCTTGGCTCTCTGCGGGTCAGTAAAGATCACTGGCCGACCATTAATCATCACTCTTAATTTAGCCGGATAAAGGAGCGCAAAGCGCTGATTTTGGTCAATTAACATTTTACATACCTCAGAGAAGGCTTTCCTTCTCTGAGTCACCAACGTGGAAAAATCTTGGAAGATTAGAACACGGTTGCCATCTAAAAGCAGGTTTTGTTTGGCTCTATAAGCCAATAGCATCCGTTCTTTGGCCCGATAGTCCAAGAACTTGGCTATAACCGGGCGAGGTCTAGAATCCCCACGTTGACGCTGAGGACCTATTCTATGCACCCTTTCCAATTGCGGTACATTAGAAGTATCTGGGGATTCCAAAGCTTGAGGAATTCTTACACTAATATATTCATCAAGTTGGGCATCTCTGACTGACTCAGGTATACCAATGAATCGCAAATTACTTCTCCTATTCCTATTTTCTAGATTATCTAGCTTTTCTGTTAAGGAGTCAATGGTCTGGGATTGAGAGGCAACCGTCACTTGCAATGAGTGTATAGAATCTTCCGTTGTATTGGTGCGTTGCTCTACCTCCTCTATTCTTGCCGTATTGGCATCAATTTTAGCCAAAGAGGCATCTAAACGAGCATGTAAATCTTCAAAGCGTTTATCCATTAAGGGCATTAGCATTGAGATTACCTCCTTAGCATTCTCCGCAGATGACGGAATAGCAATGCCCTGAGGAGTTGGGGCGTGTGCTGAGGTTCCTCCAGTGGAAGAGGAGGACGAATCCGATGGGGATGGGGGATTCTGAGATTGAACAGATCGCTTCTTATTTCTAACCATGTTTGTGTTCGTGGAGTATAATGATGTGTGTGAAGTAGCTGTTCTGGACACAAATCTGTCCATACCCGGCCTATCCGGATACCCACACCAAGCTGTTTAAATAGTCTCCCCAGAGGGCAAGATAATTGTTACTCTGAATTAGTTTGCACCAAGGAAGGGCTAAATGCTCACCATAGATAAAAACATTTTTTTATCACATTTTGTTATGGAAGTATAGTATTAAGGATCTAATACAGATAATACATATCCCATATATGAAATGGAATCGTGTAGAAATGAGGGGAAAGAAAGAAGAAAAAAAAAAAAAAAGGGAAAAGAAAAACCCCCACAATCCCAACCTGCGGTGATACAGCTATCCCTGACACCAGACTAAAAACCTATGTGGATCAGATTGTTGTAAAGTAGAGGTTGTTGGTACAAAGCGACAATAACCTAAAATTAGTGGGATGTACCAACCTAGTTGAAAGTCTCAGCTGAATAAATTTCTCTTGGCAAGTCAACGAGTGCCTATTAAGTGTATGTGGATTAAAGGGTCATACAATCTGAATCAAACAATGTTAGTCAGAAAAAAGGTATACCTCCGTCGTAATACTAGATATCTAATCTCAAAAATACTATTAAGTTTTGCGGCACTGATAAAACTAAGTTACAGTGGCTTGCACGACCCGTATATCTGTGATTGGGGCACCATAATCCAACAATTATTCTAAAGGGATGCCATCCGTAAACAGGCCCGCGGAACACAGAGATGAATATAGCACTAGAGGGCCCCCCAATGCAAATATACAAATCTGGGATGGTGTGAACATACGAAATCTGCTGCCACAGGCGTAGCTACCACTAGGTGTCAGTGTAACATTGCAAGGTTTTTCCCCTTTCTCCTTCCCCCCCCCCCTCTCCCTCCCCCTCCTTCCCAGCTCAATTGTGTATCAAAATATGTTCAGTATGAGGATTTTAAAACCAGCCCTCAGATTCTAGTAAAATTATACATCAGAGCATTGAGCTAAATGAGCACTTAAAGCTAATAACAAATGAAACATGCATGTGAGCAGTGATAAGCCACAACGACAGGTAGCCTAACAGGTATAATAACCACTCACGGCAGAGATTAATCAGCAATGTCCCTTTAGGTTATTCACATAAGCTGCGTCAGGTTTAAAGGTCCCTTTCCCCTTTGAAAAATGCTGGTCTGTAGTAACACCTAGTCCAGAGACGTGCCTTGCAGGTGTAGGTAGATAGGGAGAGAAGTTCAGTAGAGTGGCCACGTTGAGTTCACTAAATCCCCTCACCTGTTATCCAATGACCAGCTGCACATGCTCCGGTGCCCCAATTCTCCCCACGAACCGACCACCAGCAGCAGGGCACCAACAGAGCAGCAAAGCCCACCGGCAGCAGCTCGAGGTGCGGATATAGGTAGACAAGCCCAGCAAAGTCACAATCCTCTTCACAGATTAGCAGAGCGCCAGCAAGGGAGCAGGGTTTGTCCACAGCACTTGGATGTAGGAGCCAGGCGTCCTCTGGCAGCAGTATCTCCCGCAGCCCGTTCTGCTCCGCAGCCTCCGTCCGATCACAGCAGTCTTCCCGAACCTCCAGCGTCCACCGCCGTCCCGCAGCCGCTGACCCAGGTAAGGCTCCACTCGTCAGGTCCCCGACTTCAGCGAAGCTACGCTGCGTGCCCCCAGCTAGCCAGCCGCCAGCGGGGCTCCGACAGGGGGTCCAGCAGACCGCTAACCATGCGATGGACACGTGCCCAGTAGACAGGTTCAGCGGGGCGTCTCCGCAGCTACCCGCAATGGCACAGCGACATGAGAGAGCCACCTCGAGCGGCCCGTTGATGAGACTCCCGGTCCGCCACAGATCCTCCGGGTCACAGGCAATACTCCAAGACGCGATGGCTCTGCTGGTCGTTCTCAGTCCCTGGAGGCTAGGGTCAAATGCAGGTGTGTCGCGTAGGGTAGAGCAGACCCCGCAGCGCCGGCAGCAAGTAGATGAGGCGTAGGACACAAGGGCTGATATGTGCAGGCACTCTCTATCCAGAGGACTTTTCCAGCGCCCACGCCAGTTTTCGCGCCAATTATCCTGGCGGTCATACAGGCCGCCAATATATGCAGCCAGACTCCGGTGAATAAATGAGCCCCTGAGGCAGGAAAGGGATCCCCCAACACCTCCGTTAATGGTCTTTCTTGTAGAGCCGCCTCAGAGTCCAAAGGAACCGTGCGGGTGTTATAAATAAACAATTGTCCAGGATCCGTCTCAGGAGCAGAGCTAAAATGCGACCATGCTGGATGCCCCGCCCACCGGAAGTCTGGGTCTATTGTTTAAAGACATCCCTGCTGGGGGTGTTATACGGAGGGCACCGGCTTTATTCATCTGTTTTATCTAGCATGGAGTGCTGCTGACCACCGCTATCTATATATATATATATATATATATACTTGCTGTGACGGATTGGCACTCACCTACCAGCTGGTGAAGTGCTCCGGTGCCTTCTGAATCATATGCAAACAACAATTCTATTCCTTACAGCGGCACTCAGAGACTGGATACAATGGTAAAAATCCTTTTACTGGTTCATAGTGATAAGTTGCATTCCAACGTTTCGGGGCGCTACCCGCCCCTTTGTCAAGGTGAGCAAACAAACAAGTGAATAAAACAAACTAGTACATACCTTTATGTGTTGGGAAGACCCGTCGGCGGGAAAGACAGCGGTGTGCAGAAGACGTGAGTGATTTCCGGCTGCCTGCTGTGACGCGTGTGTGAGGTGCGCGTCATGGTGATCGCGATACTGTGCTGTTGATCTCGGGCGTTGCCGTGGTAACCTCCGGTACACGGAACTATCAAGTAGTCCCGTGTGTGGTTATGGCAACCGCGGGACTCCGTGTGATCGCTGGCTGGGTATAGATCACGATAAGTGACTGTGAAAAGAAGTGATTAAAGCTAAAAAAGGGTATACTGTAATAGGGAACAAGACTGTAAGGAAACACTGAGATATCAGGATACTTCAGGCTGTAATATACAATAATGTCGGCATCTGATGTGTGGTCGTGATGTAATGATGGGTGTGGTCTCGTGGCACTGGGTAGTCCCAAGTGTGAAAGAGAGAAGGCACAGGAGGAGAAAAGGGGGAGAAAAGAAGGAGAACCGGGATAGACCAGTGCCGTGTGTGTAACCGATGATGTGTGTGATCACTGCTTATATGCTTGAAGGGCCGAACCCGTCGAATGTGTGATTGTAGTGATAAATACCTAAACAATATCTAAATAAATTTAGAACTATGAATGTTATAATTCCTTTTCTGTCCTTCATGGTGGTAAGGCATATGTAGATCAGTTCGTCCCATGTTCACACATGTACTGTGGATGAGAGCCAGTGGGAAGTGGCTCAGAACACGCTCCATTGTATGCGGTCATTGAGGCCCGTGGTTTTTACCACGGCAACGCCCGAGATCAACAGCACAGTATCGCGATCACCATGACGCGCACCTCACACACGCGTCACAGCAGGCAGCCGGAAATCACTCACGTCTTCTGCACACCGCTGTCTTTCCCGCCGACGGGTCTTCCCAACACATAAAGGTATGTACTAGTTTGTTTTATTCACTTGTTTGTTTGCTCACCTTGACAAAGGGGCGGGTAGCGCCCCGAAACGTTGGAATGCAACTTATCACTATGAACCAGTAAAAGGATTTTTACCATTGTATCCAGTCTCTGAGTGCCGCTGTAAGGAATAGAATTGTTGTTTGCATATGATTCAGAAGGCACCGGAGCACTTCACCAGCTGGTAGGTGAGTGCCAATCCGTCACAGCAAGTACCTATGGACACTGGGACACTACGGTCCTCACAGTCATTTGGGATAAGGCACCCCCGGAAAAGTATACTTCTATACCCATGATTATATATATATCAGTACGTTCAAATTGCAAGGGAAGAGCCACAGGAGTCTAACACAGCACTGCAGCACTGACACTTTTGCACGTACACTTGGGGATTTTTTATGGAACAAGCCTCCTACGGTCCTTATTATATGGACTTTAGATCATCCAGGTATATTTCATCCAGCACAGATCGGACATCAGTACATGTCTTTCGTGATCTAACCACCAATCACTGACACACATAATGTCCCAAGTACCTAGTCAGACCAGCTCGGCCACCAATTTGGTTAATCAGTACAGTTTTACCAACGCTGATGCAGAACGGCTGCTGTTCACAGAGGAACTCTCTGAGGCCGATGAAGAACTGAGCATGGATGACATCCAGCACTGTCTGATTAAACTAAAGAAGAGGGAATTGGACTTCCTAATGCACGGCATATCACTTTCCAATTACCATCGGGACAAAATGATCCCTAGAGGATTCCGCGTGCGCAATGTTCCGACCATCGGCCGCTTTAACACTGAATTTTGCGACCGCTGGATTGGGATATTAAACAAGTGCAGCATGGATCTCATGCTACTTGTTATTGAAGAGGCTGGAAGGGAACTGAAGTCCACCAGGGAGAAGATTCTATCTTTTGAGGAAGAACATAAAAATATATTAACCGCCGACAGCAATCAACAACTGATGCTCAAAATACGGACTCAGATTGAGCAACACAAAAAAGAGCTTATTAAGTTCAAGAGGGGCAAGCTGACAGTGGTGAAGGAAGACTACGAAAACAATCAGGTCTATAGGTGGCTGGCAGGTGGGGAACCGGGCAACCACAGACCGTACAACCATAGATCTAAACACAGTTGGCGGAGGCGCAGGGAAGAACGCCCAAGGGAGAACGTCACCTCCAACAGCGACAGTGACTTTGTAATAGCCGACTCTGAGGGTCCTTCTGAACCTACCCAGACCCCTTTACCGGCAAAGCCTGCCGAACAGGCAGGCACAAAAGTAAGAGGACGCCCACCCGCCGGGGACAACAAAACACGCGGCTCCAGAAGCACCTCCACCAGGAAGAAAACGTAGTGTTCAACCTGTCAGACTGCCCGTTAAGCACATTGGAGATCAAAGTTTTAAATTATGGTTTATCATTTGTTCCTACTTCAAGATTCGATCAACTCGGCTGGCACACAGAACTTTACAAATTCGCCCGTAAGCTACGCCTGCAGGAACATTTTCAGGACCATGTTTCTTCAACCCTTCCAGACCCCCATCAGGATTTCATCAACAACATGCGAGAATCCAAGTTCGACCCAACTTCTTCTAACCCTTCCATCAAGACTTTTACACGACTGGTGGATGAATCAATAACAAAATACGGGGCGGCCGTCACAAAAATTCATTACAACTTGTCTAAGCCAGAATATAGAGCTCTTAAACAGCTGGGAGAACGTAAGGACATCACAATCCGCCCAGCGGACAAGGGCGGAGGAATCGTGGTACAGAATTTGACAGACTACAAGAGGGAAGTACACAGACAACTATCGGATCATGAGGTGTATGAATTGTTGAACACAGATCCCACTGTGCAATATAAAAAGGAAGTCGATGACATTCTCGACATAGCGGTCCAATCTCAAACGATATCTCATAAGTTACGATTGGCGCTTCAACAACCGTTCCCAGTGACACCCATCTTGTTTACAGTACCGAAAATTCACAAGAGTATCACGAACCCGCCCGGCAGGCCCATCATCTCAGCCCACAAATCTATTTACCAACCCATCTCCATTTTTCTCGACAGTCTGTTACAGCCACTCATATGCCAACAACCTCATCATCTAAAGGATACCACCAGCTTTCTCAACCATCTAAAGTCTATTCCGCTTGTACCACCTGGCACATTGATATGTACATTAGACATTTGCAGTCTGTACACAAGTATTCCCCATCAAGCCGGACTAATAGCCATGAAACAGTTTCTCATACAGGCGAACTTAACCACATTGGACCATACCCTATTTTTGAAGTTACTGGAACTAACACTCACACGCAACTATTTCATTTTCGATGGCCAGTTCTATCGCCAGCTCAGTGGGTGCGCTATGGGAAGTAACGTTTCCCCGTCCTTCGCGAACGTCTTCATGTTAATTGAGGAGCAACGCATGTTCTTCAACAACAGTAAGTTTGCTCCACATATACTTCACTACTCCAGATACATAGATGACGTGTTCATTCTATGGACAGGCCAACAAGCTGAGTTTGAGGATATGGTCCAATTCATCAACAGCAGAACTTCGCCAATCAAAGTAACAGCCCAATGCAGCTCCAAACAACTAAATTATCTGGACGTTAACATATCAATCACCGCGGAGGGTCTACAGACTGACCTGTTTCACAAACCTACTGATAAGAATACGTTACTCAGATTTAACAGTCACCATCCCATGGCTCTAAAGAAGGGATTACCCAAGTCCCAATACATACGGGCAGCCAGGATCACAAGCAACCCTACAGCACTCCCGGGAGCACTTTCAGACGTAACACAGCGCTTTGTTAATAGGGGTTATCCCCGCAAGATGTTACGCGACATGGAGAAGGAAGCAGCGTGTAGTCAGAGGGACGATCTATTGAAACCACAAGTCAAAGAAGCTGTCAATACAATACCCTTCGTTTCTAAATACAACAACGTTAGCCCAGTTCTACCAAGGGCTTTGAGAGCATTATGGCCTATAATAAAAACCGATCAAAAACTCACTCCTCTACACAAAAAACGGCCAATGGTATGCCATACGAAGGGCAAATCAGTGAGAGACTTTGTGGTACACACAGACATTACCAACTTCAAACCCCTCCCTTCTAACACGTTTCTGTCAAAAGCCCCAGGGTGCTATAAATGCTTGGGATGTGAGACCTGTAAAAACATGACTGCCGGAGACACCTTCACCTCCAGTGCTACTGGCAGAACTTATTCCATAAGACACGTCCTCACATGTACCACAAATCATGTGATTTATGTAATAACTTGCCCATGCAAATTGCAATACGTGGGGAAAACAGTTCGCACTGCCAGAGAACGGTTTGCCATGCACAGGTCTGCCCTTAAAATAGCATTGAAACAATGCAAGTCTGACCAACCGGTGGCTAGGCATTATGTAGAATGTGGACACAAGCTGAGCGAGCTGAACTTCCAGATTATAGACCATATTCCCAAAAGTATCCGAGGTGGCGACAGAGCTGGTGCCTTATTAAAAATGGAGGCACGATGGCAGTTCAAATTGAATACCACAAAACCAACGGGCCTCAATGACCGCATACAATGGAGCGTGTTCTGAGCCACTTCCCACTGGCTCTCATCCACAGTACATGTGTGAACATGGGACGAACTGATCTACATATGCCTTACCACCATGAAGGACAGAAAAGGAATTATAACATTCATAGTTCTAAATTTATTTAGATATTGTTTAGGTATTTATCACTACAATCACACATTCGACGGGTTCGGCCCTTCAAGCATATAAGCAGTGATCACACACATCATCGGTTATACACACGGCACTGGTCTATCCCGGTTCTCCTTCTTTTCTCCCCCTTTTCTCCTCCTGTGCCTTCTCTCTTTCACACTTGGGACTACCCAGTGCCACGAGACCACACCCATCAGTACATCACGACCACACATCAGATGCCGACATTATTGTATATTACAGCCTGAAGTATCCTGATATCTCAGTGTTTCCTTACAGTCTTGTTCCCTATTACAGTATACCCTTTTTAGCTTTAATCACTTCTTTTCACAGTCACTTATCGTGATCTATACCCAGCCAGCGATCACACGGAGTCCCGCGGTTGCCATAACCACACACGGGACTACCTGATAGTTCCGTGTACCGGAGGTTACCACGGCAACGCCCGAGATCAACAGCACAGTATCGCGATCACCATGACGCGCACCTCACACACGCGTCACAGCAGGCAGCCGGAAATCACTCACGTCTTCTGCACACCGCTGTCTTTCCCGCCGACGGGTCTTCCCAACACATAAAGGTATGTACTAGTTTGTTTTATTCACTTGTTTGTTTGCTCACCTTGACAAAGGGGCGGGTAGCGCCCCGAAACGTTGGAATGCAACTTATCACTATGAACCAGTAAAAGGATTTTTACCATTGTATCCAGTCTCTGAGTGCCGCTGTAAGGAATAGAATTGTTGTTTATATATATATATATATATATATATATATATATAGGATAATTGGCAGCACTCACACGGGACTTTACATTAACAACGAATAGAGACAGGCTGTTGTTTATTCATTATTAATGTAAAGTCCCGTGTGAGTGCCGCCAATTATCCTCTATACAAATATCGCAAGGTTGGGCGGGCACTCGGGCATTCACCATAGAGGAATTGAGTGCCGAGTCGCACTAATATATATATATATATATATATATATATATACACACACAATATATATATAAATATAGTAATATATATATCTATATATATATATAATATCTATATATATCTATATATATATATATCTATATATATATATATATATATATATATATATACTGTCTGGAGCGGTCTGGAGCCCGGGACACGAGGGAGAGGTAAGGGTATTTAAAACACACTGTGAGCACTGTTTTGTTATGATGCTGCTTGAAAAAGGCTGTTAAAAAGCCGAAACGTTGCTAAGCTAAGCAAGGCTGTTGGAATTATTTATCCTGTTGATCAAGTCCGCAGAGTGCCGTGTTTTTGGACTGTATGCTGATTATTACCAATGAGCACCGCGGCGGGATGATAGAGGAAGTGTGAGTGCCGGTTATATACTTGCTATATATATATATATATATATATATATATACATTGTACAGTATAATTCACTTCAGGACATGTAAAATTACAGGCTGCCCATGAAACGTCTGCCATCTCACTGTGTCTTCTCTACTGAGAATCGACGGCGTCAGACAGACACTAATGCAGCACAGAACTGCAGGCAGCCAGGGCTTCCTTCACGGCCCAGGGCTTCTAGTCAGGCAGTCATGGCCAGTCACAGAGTGAGCGCTCTGCCTGTGCACTGCATAGCTGGACTGGAGGGTGCGGCAGCGGGGCGGTGCCTTTGTGACGTCACGCGTCGTGACATCGGCGGCATGGAGGAGGCGCCAGGTCTCTGTAAGAACGCGGCGCAGTGAGAGCTTGGAAAGCGTTTCACTGCGCCGCCATTGTATTGAAAATCAGTATTCCTTTGGCGGCATTTAAATAAACTCGGTGGCGGATGGTAGGTAGGAGGGGGCTGGCAGCGTGATATTAGAATGCTGCAGTAGAAGGAAAAAATGTTTTTCCTGTCTACAGCAGCATAAAGCAGCAGAGATGCTGTGGGCCTATTTGAAGTGTAGGCCTGGAGCTGCAGCTCCATCTGCCCCATTGTTAATGCGGCCCTGCTGCCGGAGACCCAGGAGGGACACACAGGAGAGGCGCGCACTGTGTCCTCCGTGTCCCTCCTTCCCAAAACAGCACAGCCGCGGGGGAACCCGGGGGATGGGGTGGGGGTGTACCTGGCACTGGGGGAGCATATTTGGCACTGGGGGGTATATGTGTACCTGGCATGGGGGGGGGAGCATATTTGGCACTGGGGATATATGTGTACCTGGAAACTGTAATTCTGGGTAGGAAAGTGTGCTCAATGCAGCTAGATATTTAAAGGCTTAAAGACAAATGTCACCACATTTGAGATGCAAACTGAAATACAAAAGATATAAGCCTTCCTAATATACTCAGTGCAGAAAACAAGAAAAATGGAAAAGCAATACGTTCCTGATGTTGATGTGTAGATTCTGATGTTCCTATCCAAGTTCTTCAGATAAGTAACGTCCAGTGTATGTACTCCAAATATGAAAAGTGAAGCAGAAAAAAGGACAATCAATGTGTAGTAAAACTCAATACAAAAGAATGTCTCTAGAGAATTGCAGACGTCAAATTCTTGCATACCCCACTCACTCGATTAGAGGTGAATATGTGCCCATCAAGGTATCTTTGCACACTTTTAGCAATCTTCTGCCGTATCTATACATCCTCAACGCGCTTCGGTCTCAAAAGACCTTTATCTTGATAAAGGTCTATTGAGACCGAAACGCGTTGATATATTGCTTAGTTCCAGGAGTTTGAGTAGCCATCTTTTTCCCAAACTTTTATGGACTATTTTTGCATGTTTTATGTTTGTTTTTTATTGGATCAATTTTTTATCTATCAATTTTTTGCATGCTGTTTGTACATTCCATTGTGGATTTTTTATATATATATGGATTCTGCATAATACAATAAACCTGTGTTTTTTGTGAAAAATCGTGGTTTGGATTAGGACTATCCTGTACACCAGGGGTGGCCAAACAGTCGATCGCGATCGACTGGTCGATCGCGGACATGCGACCAGTCGATCGCGATCCGTCGCCCAGCCACCCGAAGCCGCGCCTCTCCTGTCTGCCGCTCTGCCTCCTCAGTCTGGTCTGCGGCAGTGACGGCCGAGCGTTTAGCTCAAATCAGGTGTCGGTTCGTTAGCCAATGAGAGCTCGCGGACCGGCACCTGATTTGAGCCATACACGCTGCCGTCACCGCCGGAGATCAGACTGAGGAGGCAGAGCGGCAGATAGGAGAAGGGCGCGCTGCGCTCTCCACACCCCAACGGTGAGCTCTTCTATGGGGGCATATCTGGCATTGTGGGCACATAGCTCAGTGGGGGCATATCTGGCACTTTGGGGTCATATGTGGCACTGGGGGCATATCTGGCTCTGCGGGCACATGGCACTGTGGGGGCATATCTGGCACTGTGGGGGCATATCTGGCACTGTGGGCACATGGCACTGTGAGGGCATATCTGGCACTGGGCACATGGCACTGTGGGGGCATATCTGGCACTGTGGGGTCATATGTGGCACTGGGGGCATATCTGGCTCTGCGGGCACATGACACTGGGCATATCTGTAATCTGGCGCTGTGGGGGCATATCTGTAATCTGGCACTATGGGGGCATATATCTGGCACTGTGGGTCATATGTGGCACTGGGGGTATATCTGGCTCTGCGGGCACATGGCACTGTGGGGGCATATCTGGCACTGTGGGGTCATATGTGGCACTGGGGGCATATCTGGCTCTGCGGGCACATGGCACTGTGGGGGCATATCTGGCACTGTGGGGGCATATCTGTAATCTGGCGCTGTGGGGGCATATCTGTATCTGGCACTGTGGGGGCATATCTGGCATTGTGGGCACATGGCACTGTGAGGGCATTTCTGGCACTGTGGGCATATGGCACTGTGGGGGCATATCTGGCACTGTGGGGGCATATCTGGCACTGTGGGGGCATATCTGTAATCTGGCACTGTGGGGGCATATCTGGCACTGTGGGCACATGGCACTGTGGGGGCATATCTGTATCTGGCACTGTGGGGCCATATCTGGCACTGTGGGCACATGGCACTGTGGGGGCATGTGTATCTGGCACTGTGGGGTCATATCTGGCACTGTGGGCACATGGCACTGTGGGGGCATATCTGTATATGGCACTGTGGGGGCATATCTGGCACTGTGGGCACATGGCACTGTGGGGGCATGTGTATCTGGCACTGTGGGGGCATATGTGTTTGAGGTTTTTACCTGTGGGGGCCAATGTGTTATTTCGTGTGAGGCAGTCATTACACTCTGCGCAGCAAGGCTACGTCCCTTTTTTTTTTATATACCACGCCCACTTTTTGTTATACCACGCCCACTTTTTGTTATGCCACGCCCCCTTTTTTGCTTCCTCCTAGGTAGATCACAAAAGCTTTTTAGCTTTCACAGTAGATCACCGACTCCAAAAGTCTGGCCGCCCCTGCTGTACACCATATAAAGATACCTTGATAGGAGCAGCTCCTCATCTTCACGTGTGAGTCAGGGTACGCAGTGTATGAAGTTTGTTGCACCTTAAAGAAACCATGATGTGTTTGACACCTGTGATGTCCCTGTGAGTGTGGGGGTACGCTCATCCATTTATTTAATTGACCTACGTAAAAACCATTAAATAAGAAACCACCCTTGTTACATTGGGGCGTGGATTAGATTACTCCATTTGATAATTGAAGGATCACGAGGCCATTGGGTAATATATACTCACCTTTTGTGAAAGGGAACATATTTCAGTGCAGCCCCTATATTTATTTCCCTTGTTGATACACACTACACATTGGTTCCTTTCCTTGTTTCTTTTTGTGAGAAATTGAGGAACCTTCTGTGGAAGATGAGAGTGGGGAAGAATACTTAACAACCATACTGAAGATACCTTGATAGGATTCATCCTACATTGCCAAGTGTGAGTTGGGGTACGCCGTGTGTGAAAACCATTACACCCTAAAGATACCTTGATGTGTTTTACACCCTCTTTTCTGTTGTGAGTTCTGGGGTAAGCTCCACATCTTATAAATTATTCTGTTATACTCTCACTTTCATTTCACACTTTGAGGGTGTATAGATATGGTAGAAAATTGCTAAAAGTGTGCAATGATACCTTGATGGGCACATATTCACCTCTAATCGAGTGAGTGGGGTATGCAAGAATTTGTTGTCTGCAATTCTCTAGAGACATTCTTTTGTATTGAGATTTACTACACATTGGTTGTCCTTTTTTCTGCTTCACTTTTCATGTTTGGAGTACATACATTGGACATTACTTATCTGAAGAACTTGGATAGGAACATCCGAATCTACACATCAACATCAGGAACGTATTGCTTTTCCATTTTTTCTTGTTTTCTGCGCTGAGTATATTAGGAAGGCTTATATCTTTTGTATTTCCTATGTGTACCTGGCACTGGGGGGGCATATCTGGCACTGGGGGCATATGTGGCACTGGGAGCACAGCCCTAGCAACAAGCATTACCCTCTGGTTACAAGCACAACACCCAGCTCACGAAATCCCTGGAAACAAGCATTACCCCCAAGCAACGAGCATGACACCCAGTGCATGAAACCCCTGGCAACGAATATTACCCCCTGGCAACAAGCTTGAAACCCAGCACACGATACCTCTGGCAACAAGCATAACACCTACCGCATGAAACCCCTGGCAACGAGCATGAAAACCCCTGGCACCGTGCATGGAACCAAGAGCATGAAACCCCTGGCAACGAGCATGTAATTTAAAAGTAATTAGAAGCCTTACTGTAGGACTTAATGTGTAATGGGCATTGTGGTGTGTGGCATAATGTATCACGGACATTGCGGTGTGTGTCATAATTAGAGATGTGCTCCAGAAATTTTTTAGGTTTTGGTTTTGGATTCGGTTCCGCGGCCATGTTTTGGATTCGGACGCGTTTTGGCAAAACCTCCATGAAAATTTGTTGTCGGATTCGGGTGTTTTTTTTTTAAAAAACCCCTCAAAAACAGCTTAAATCATAGAATTTGGGGGTAATTTTGATCCTATAGTATTATTAACCTCAATAACCACAATTTCCACTCATTTCCAGTCTATTCTGAACACCTCACACCTCACAATACTATTTTTAGTCCTAAAATTTGCACCGAGGTCGCTGGATGACTAAGCAAAGTGACCCAAGAGGGCGGCACAAACACCTGGCCTATCTAGGAGTGGCACTGCAGTGTCAGACAGGATGGCACTTAAAAAATTGGCCCCAAACAGCACATGATGCAAAGAAAAGAGAAAAAGAGGTACACTGTGGTCGCTGGACGGCTAAGCTAAGCGACACAAACACCTCAATATCACAGGAATTATTTGTTCTAATCAATGGTATTATTGGTCCAAATCACTGGAAGAAAATGACAAAATCACTGGAATTATTTGCTCTAATCAATGGTGTTATTGGTCCAAATCACTGGAAGAAAATGACAAAATCACTGGAATTATTCGTTCTAATCAATGGTATTATTGGTCCAAATCACTGGAAGAAAATGACAAAATCACAGTAATTATTCATTCTAATCAATGGTATTATTGGTCCAAATCACTGGAAGAAAATAACAAAATCACTGGAATTATTCGTTCTAATCAATGGTATCATTGGTCCAAATCACTGGAAGAAAATGACAAAATCACTGGAATTATTCGTAAACATTTGTAGAAAGTAGCTGCTTTCTGATTACCTTGTAGTCTAAATAAAAGCAATCTATTGTTTTATGATAATAATAATAATAAAAGTTAAGTTTTATGGAAGAGTGGAAATTAATCCACTGCTCCCTGTGTGCACCGACAATACAGCCCTTTTTTTCTTCTTCTGCTGATTACAGAAATGCTCAGATATTCCTGCGAATCCACATCCCTTCCCAGAGAAAAAAGAAATTGAGAAACCGTTGTTTGAGAACGTTTGTTCTCTTTCCCTTACAAAGGAACAAACCACTTTCCAAGAAGACTGACATTTTTGGGATTATGGAGACATAATGTTTTTGAATATAAATCCTAAAGCAGGTGGTGTATTAGAGCAAAAGAGTGCAAGAGACCAGCCATGCAGTTTCTGAAATATTATGACAAAATGTTACTGTATTTCATAACCACTCATTCCTAACTCTGCTAAGTACTGTTTGGTATACTGTATCTGGCTTCCATGAGGTAGTTGTCCATTTATTTCAGCTTCCATTGACCTTTTTAAAAGCGGTAGAAGTTATAGATTCTTTTTTTTTATTTTTATTTTCCCCTATTTTTAATTTTCTCCTGCATAGCCCAGTAAAATGTTGCAATGTTAAGTATTGACTTGTGCCTTCTAGGGGTCCACTTCTTCCCCAAACCCAGCCAAATATCATCCTAACCCTCTGTTCCACGTTCTCTATGTACCCCATCTGTGTCACCCATGTCTGTCTACCCCTCCCCTTTAGATTGTAAACTCTCACAAGCAGGGCCCTCTTCCCTCATGTGCTTATCCTTTGTCTTACTTTAATAATCTTCAACTGTACCACATCCAGCAGTCTTCTGCCACCTGATACTTATTCCAGTGTCATCTGCTGATGTAACTATGTTTATTTACCCTGTACTTGTCCTATACTGTCATCAACTGTAAATTGCTGTTTTCCTGTTTGATTATTTGTTTATGTACTCTGTAATTGGGCGCTGCAGAACCCTTGTGGCGCCATATAAATAAAGGATAATAATAATAATAATAATAATATAGGGTGTATAATCCCCAGGTGTATCTCACATATCACACAGTACAGTATATAGGGTGTATAATCCCCAGGTGTATCTCACACATCACACAGTACAGTATATAGGGTGTATAATCCCCAAGTGTATCTCACACATCACACAGTACAGTATATAGGGTGTATAATCCCCAGGTGTATCTCACACATCGCTCAGTACAGTATATAGGGTGTATGTTCCCCAGGTGTATCTCACACATCACACAGTACAGTATATAGGGTGTATAATCCCCAGGTGTATCTCACACATCGCTCAGTACAGTATATAGGGTGTATAATCCCCAGGTGTATCTCACACATCGCTCAGTACAGTATATAGGGTGTATAAACCCCAGGTGTATCTCACACATCACACAGTACATTATATAGGGTGTATAATCCCCAGGTGTATCTCACACATCGCTCAGTACAGATTGCAGGATGTATAATCACCAGGTGTATAACACACATCGCACAGTACAGTATATAGGGTGTATAATCCCAAGGTGTATCTCACACATCGCTCAGTACAGTATACAGGGTGTATAATCACCAGGTGAATCACAAACGTTGCACAGTACAGTATACAGGGTGTATAATCCCCAGGTATATCTCACACATCGCTCAGTACAGATTACATGATGTATAAAATCACCAGGTGTATAACACACGTTGCCCAGTACAGTATACATACTGGTCACAACAATGCAGCAGATATTGAGCACTGTTCAGGATACTAGAAGTGACACAGAGCTGCAAGATACAGCAATGGTCTACTGTACTGTACTATATGTATAATGCTGGTCACCAAAATGCTGCACTGTCCTACTATATACTGCTCACAATAATGCAGCACAGAGATAGTATACTTGACACAGAGCTGCAAGATACAGCAATGGCCTACTGTACTGTACTATATGTATACTGCTGGTCACCAAAATGCTGCACTGTTCTACTATATACTGTTCACAATAATGCAGCACAGAGATAGTATACTTGACACAGAGCTGCAAGATACAGCAATGTCCTACTGTACTGTACTATATGTATACTGCTGGTCACCAAAATGCTGCACTGTCCTACTATATACTGCTCACAATAATGCAGCACAGAGATAGTATACTTGACACAGAGCTGCAAGATACAGCAATGGCCTACTGTACTGTACTATATGTATACTGCTGGTCACCAAAATGCTGCACTGTTCTACTATATACTGTTCACAATAATGCAGCACAGAGATAGTATACTTGACACAGAGCTGCAAGATACAGCAATGGCCTACTGTACTGTACTATTATAATTATATACTGGTGGTCCCCAGTCCCCACAATGCAGCACACTGAGCACAGATATTTGCAGCACACTGAGCACAGATATTTGAAGCACACTGAGCACAGATTACGGAGCTTTTCAGGGAGAGAACGCAGCTACGTTCTCTCCGTTCAATCTCCAATGCACGAGTGAAAATGGCGGCGACGCGCCGCTCTTTATATAGAATACGAATCTCGCGAGAATCCGACAGCGGGCTGATGACGTTCGGGCGCGTTCGGGTTAACCGAGCAAGGCGGGAAGATCCGAGGCTGCCTCGGAACCGTGTAAAATAGGTGAAGTTCGGGGGGGTTCGGATCTCGGAGAATCAAACCCTCTCATCTCTAGTCATAATGTGTTGTGTCACAGGCATTACGGTGTGTGGCATACTATATCACGGGCATTGTGGTACGTGGTATACTGTCTCCGGGGCATTGCAGTGTGTGGCATAATGTATAATGGGCATTGCGGTGTGTGGCATAGGGTATAACAGGCATTACAGTGTGTGGTATACTATATCACAGGCATTGTGGTATGTGGTATAATGTCTCAGGGTCATTGCTGTGTGTGGCATAATGTATCACGGATATTGTAGTGTGTGGCATAATGTATCACGGACATTGTGGTGTGTGTCATAATGTGTCACAGGCATTGTATGAGCTATAATGTATCGGGGCATTGCAGTGTGTAGAATAATGTATAACGGGCATTACGATGCATGTCATAATGTGTCACAGGCATTATGGTGTGTGGCATAATGTGTCGGGGGCATTATGGTGTGTGGCATATTGTGTCATGGGCATTATTGTGTGTGGCATAATGTCTAAGGGCCATTGTAGTATGTAGCATAATGTATACTGGGCATTACTATAAGGAGGAAAAATGACAATTAATGTAAGGTGCATGAATCAGGATTTTTTTTTGCCTGTGGTGGCCAATGTCTGGGCGTGCAGGTTGCAAAACTGGGGTATAAGGAAGTCTTTTCCTGCAATGCCACGCCCCTTTATGCAAAGGCACGCCCATTTCGCCATGACCCCACCCCTTTTTTGCGGCGGTGCGCACATTCATCACTTTACTAATGCCAATTATTGGGGGGGGGGGGGGGGCAGATAATGTTTTGGCTTGGGGGAGAAAAATTTATAGTTACGCCACTGCTTGTATGACAAACAATGCTCAATTTGTACACTGCATTTGCCTGTAGAATAGCCTGTATCTACAGTATCTATCCATTAGTCACACAAGTTCCCCTTAAGGCAGCCTGGGTCACTTGAATGTGTTTGTTCCATGGACCACAATGATGCAATGTGGCACCATCTGATTTTCCTCTCCTACAGGATCTACCAAAGGTGATATTTAAACAAGTAGGTTGGTATGATTTGGATTATGTAAATTTGAGACTTGAAATTAAGTAAGCACTTCCACTGTATCTGCAATCATCTGTTGCATATCCTTTTGTAAACTAAAATGGATTTTAACCTGAGATGAGCGGTTCAGATTTCCTGGAATCCGAATTGCTCTGAATTTATGGAATCCGAGTCTACCTGAGCTGCGGCTTAGGTGTTCCCGCCAGACTCGGATTCAAGATTGAGGCTGAACATCATCCTTCCGGCGTCAGATTCTTGTGGGTTTTGGATTCCATATAAGGGTGCCATGGCCGGGACTCTGCGCCATTTCACTCCAGTAACGCTGCTGTATGCTGCACTCTGCGGTTACCATCCAAGTAGCTGTGCAGAATACAAGTTCTGTCACTGTGTCCATCTAAGGGGCTGTGCTGCTGTCACTGTGTCCACCTAAGGGTGTGTGATGCTGTCACTGTGTTCATCTAAGGGGCTGTGTTGCTGTCACTGTGTACATCTAAAGGGCTGTGCTGTGTCCATCCACAATCTGTTTTCAGTCCCCTTAGTCTAATTCCATCACAGTGCAGCTGCACTGTGTACATCTGAGGGGCTGTGCTGTTTTCACTGTGTTCATTTAAGAGGTTGTGTAGCTGTAACTGTGCCCATCTAAGGGGCTGTGCTGCTGTCACTTTGTCCATCTAAGGTGTTGGGTTGCTGTCACTGTGTCCTTCTAAGTAGGGAATGGCCATCGGTGGATTATACATTGATGGTTACCATCGATTGTGCCATTGATGGTTTCCCACCATCGAGGTTACCCATCTGTAAGGGAACCATTGATGGTTTTTACCATTGATGGTTACTCTTACTTTTATATTAAGTGAGTTGCAGGCCAATCAGGGCCCAGGGGCGTGGCTTTGCATGTGTCAGGGGGTGGAGCTATGATCCGTGTCCCTGACACCCTGAAGGAAAAAAATAGGATTTGAATTACCTGCCAGTAAATCCTTTTCTCGTAGTCCGTAGAGGATGCTGGGGTCCATTTTAGTACCATGGGGTATAGACGGTTCCGCAGGAGCCTTCGGCACTTTAAGACTTTTCAACAGTGTGAACTGGCTTCTCTCTCTATGCCCCTCCTCCAGACCTAAATATAGGAACTGTTAGCAAACAGAAATAGCAGCGCTATAATCAACAATTGAAATATAAATCAACACAACGATATATATCGCTCTGGAACAAAATGGAGATGAATGGACTGAAAAGAAAGGTACCAATTATTTAATAGCATGAATAATTAAAAGTGCACAACATTGTAAAACAATGTTTAAAATACATTTAAAAATTGATAATTATTATGATCAATATTTGGATCACCAGGAGGCTACTAGGTGTGTGTCCGTTCCTTAATTAATGTGGACATCAGATGAATAACGTCAGAATGAACACTAGGGCTGATGGCACAGTCCTGTTGGTGATAGTTACCACAATGGTTACCGCTGGAGGGAAGGAGTCCTCTAGATGGCGTCCCTTTGAGTAAATGGGGTCTTTGGGATCCTTAGTCCTCACTAGATTGCGGAATCCTCAATGCTGAGTTGGTAATTAAGGTGTCACCAATGAATGATGGTCGTTCATCTGGTCATCTGTGTGGATGGTCAAAGTCCACTAAAGGTCCGGATGTAGCTCATACACTTTCCAAAGTAGGCAAGGTGATCTGGAAAAGCTGACGCGTTTCGCTGCAGGGCCTGCAGCTTTTTCAAAGGTGTTCTGGTCAGTTTGAAAGTTGCCATATTTATACCCTAAAATGGCTGCTGATTGGTCCGCACCTGTTCAGTCCACTCATCTCCAATTAGTTGTTCCAATTCACAAAACACAAAAGTTTCAATGTCATAATATATTACAATCAGCACTCCTTATTGATACATAATTAATTGCACATTTCTATGTCTAAATGACAGAATTTATAATGATTTTTTTTGTATATATAAAACACATCCAGGTTACTACAGCAGTGATTCAGTTCCGGGTCGATTCCCGATGTTGCCTAGCAACCGTAATAAACATTTTTTATCTTTAGCGATTAATATATATTTCATATTATTTTTGGTTAGTCACAATCTTTATTTATTATTTCCATTCCATATTCTAACAGTATTTAAAATCTTGAGTCGCGTCTGCGACTTTTGTTTATAGGAAGTGGCCGTATCTGTATCACTGATGTGAATACAGAGTACGTCACTTCCGGTCACGGCATAAATCCCCGGTCCGTGTCTAGGCAACCAAAAACAAATGGTTGTTACTAGCTCACGGACTAACTAGAGGGAGTCCCCATCACAAACATATGAAAAGGACAGGGAACACATCATTTTGCCGTATCTGTGTTACTATTGTGAACACAGAATACGTCACTTCCGGTCACGGAAAAAATCCCCGGTCCGTGTCTAGGCAACCATAAACAAATGGCTGTTGCTAGCTCACGGATCTCCCTGGGGGGATCTTCATCACCCGCATGTAAACTGCCTGAAGGGATAGAGAACACATTACTTCCGGTTACGGAGGGTAATCCCAATCTGTAGCTAGGCAACCATATACAATTGGCTGTCTAGATCATGGACCATAGTGAGAACACTTTTCTTTAGTAGTTTACCACCATAGAGGAAGGAGAGGGAAGAGGAGATCTCAGAGTCCGGAATTTTCTTTATGTGATTATGGACAGATTCTTTGGGAAACATATCACCTCTGATCTTGTTTATTTAAACAGTATTTGTGTTTTTAATTAGGTTTAACTTCACTCCTTTCTGTAGCAAGGAAGGAGTCTTTTGGTCTAAATCCAATCTAAGACATAAGATCCATTTTATATAGCACTATTCCTATTAAAGAAATATAATACTGGTTCCTATTTATTTTAACTTCTATATTGAAAATTCATTTATATAATACTCGTTCCAACATAATGTTGTATGAATATAATTTGCATGTATATAGAATGTGGATATGTAAATCATAAAGGGGGAGGGGGGGGAGGGGGATAGAACAGAGTAAAAAACGTGTTTTAAATTATCGTATTTAATTCTATTGACTCATTGAGTCCATCTGGAAATATGGTGTTCATTTTGAACATCCATAGAGCCTCTTGTTTACACAATTTTTTGTATCTATCTCCTCCTCGTAGGGTTTTTGAAATATGTTCTATACCAAAAAGTTTTAGACCTGTTGGGTTTCCCTGATTATATATACTGAAATGTTTTGATACACTATGTGTCTGTACTTTTTTTATTATATTTCTGCGATGTTCTAAGAAACGTGTTTTTAAAGTCCGTGTAGTACGGCCTATATATTTTTTATTGCAGCTACAACTCAGTAGATAGATCACATAAGGGGTCTCGCAATTAATAAACTGTTTAATTTCGTAAAACTTTCCCGGCTCATCTAACTGAATCTTATGAGTTTTATTCTGAGTAAAGTCACAAGTAATACATCTGTTCTTTCCACATTTATAACATCCCTTTAGGTTATTTAACCAGTTGACATTTTCGACACCTCTGTTGATGCAAGGCATGATAGATTTTAGGTGGCTCGGTGCTAACAGGTTTTTTAGGGATTGGTTCTTCTTGAAGATGAACCGTGGATTTTCTGGTAGAGTGGAAGAAAGATGAATATCTTGTTTCAATATATTAAAATTTTTTGAGACAATACTTTTAATTTCTGAGAAACAATTATTATAAGTAGAAATAAAAGCTACTTCTTCTTGTTTGAAGTCAGCTTTTTTATCTTTTTTAATGGGGCATAGCAATTGGTTCCTATCTAATTTTCTAGTTTCATCTAATGCATTTTTGAGAATTGGCTCTGGGTAACCTCTCAATATAAAGGAGTCGTACATCTGTTTGGCCTGTATTTCAAAAAAACTGTCTTCAGAACAGTTTCTGCGGATGCGTAAGAATTGACTTTTGGGGATGCTCCTCTTCCAGGGCATATGATGCGCACTTTTAAAGTGTAAGTAGGCATCAGTGCCAACCTCCTTAGAAAAGTTTTTTGTGTGTATTTTTGAATCTTTTATCTCCAGGGAGATATCTAGAAATGAAATGGACTGTGTCTGAAAAGAGTGAGTGAATACCAAATTATAATCATTAGAATTTAAGTGATCGACAAAATTCTGTGCAGAAATAGGGTTTCCATCCCAAATAATAAAAAGATCATCGATATAGCGGCCATAGAAAACCAGGCTCGCGCCGAATCCGCCCCCCCACACGAGTCGGTCTTCAACCTCACCCATGTAGAGGTTGGCGTAACTCGGCGCGAACCTGGTTCCCATGGCCGTCCCCATCACCTGTAAGTAAAAAGTGTCTAAAAATAAAAAATAATTGTGTTGCAAAATGAATGAGATTGAATCTGTTATGAATGTTTGGTGTTTATCAGTAAGATCTCCATCTGTGTGTAATCTATTTGTTATGGTGCGGACACCCAGTTCATGTGGAATATTCGAATAAAGGCTTTGGACATCGAGTGTAAGGAACGCATAGGTTTCCTTCCACTCAATGTCTTTGATTAAGTTGAGAAAATGTGCCGTATCCTTAATATGTGACCTCAGTGTTGACACCCGTGGTTGTAAAAAAGAATCAACATAAAATGAAAGGTTAGACGTAAGAGAATCTATTCCGGATATAATGGGACGCCCAGGAGGTGATGTGAGGGATTTGTGTATTTTGGGGAGGTGATAATAGATAGGAACTGTCGGGTGCGTGCAAAATAAAAAATTATATTCCTCCCTGGAGATAATGTCATCATTTATGGCCCTGGTAAGAAGGTCCCCAAGTTCTGCCAGAAAAGGTTGAGAAGGGTCACGGGTCAGTTTTTTGTAGAATTCCCCATTGTTTAGCTGTCTAGAAGCTTCTTTAATATATTCCGTCCTATCCTGTATCACCAGGCCCCCCCCCTTATCTGCTTGCTTAATGATTATTGAGCTGTCCTTCATTAATTTCTTTATCGCCTGGTTTTCCCATTTATTCAAATTTCTAGGTTTTTTTATAAGCTTATCCGAGTTTGCACACATATTTTTAAAGTCTCCCAAAGTTGTTTTGTAGAAAGAATCTATACTGGATCCTTTGGATTTTATGGGGTAGAACTCCGACCTCTTATTAAATTTGTTTCTCTCTTGTTTTATGTCGTATATCATTATTTCATGTGGAGGCGAACCAGTGTCTCCTTCCTCCAAAAGATCTGTTAGGGCTTCTAAAGCCACTTTGTCCTCTGTATCTAAAATTATAGGGCAAGAATCATCCTTATTTTTTTGAAGAGCTTGTTTTGCAAAATATTTTTTTCGACATAAGGTCCTCACAACCCGATTTAGTTCAACAAAGAGGTTGAAAATATTTGGTGGTGCTGAGGGGGAGAATTTTAAGCCCTTATTAAGTACTTGTATTTCATTATCTGTTAGTTTTCTGGAGGATAAATTATAGACTGTATTTTGAGATGAATTATTCATGGATTTTTTCAATCTCTTGAATACCTCTCTCTTTCCTCCTCTTCTTCCTCTATGCTGGTGTTTCTCCTTCTTTTTGATGGTTCTCCTTGCCAATCTCTGTCCCTGTCTTGGAATCGCCTTTTGCGCTGTTCTAAAAAAAGGGGGGTATCATGTTGTGTTGTGTTGCCTGATTGTGTTTTAGGTCTAGCACCTGGATCTCTATCGGTGGTTCTCAATTCTTCTCTATCGCCTAGGTTCCTTCTTAATGGTGAATTATCTATATTGTCTCTGAATTGTAGTGTCTGTCTGTTACTAATACGGGATCGGTCCCTGGGTGTATTCTGTTGATAGAACCTCTGAGGGGCCCTCGACTGATCTTGGGATTTATCTGTATCGAACCTTTTTGGGGGTCTTCTATCTATTTTTTGTCTAAAATCCCTCACATTGTTGGAATTGTAGTCGTCTATGTCCCTTCGAAATTTTCTACATTTAGTTTCTAGAATAGTCTGTTCTAATGTATTCACTCTTTCTGTAGTAGCTGCATCTCTTTCTTTAAATTCAGCCGTGTGGCTGTAAGGTTCCAATTTTTGTTTAAGGATTTCTATCTCTGTTTCAATGATCTTTAATTTGCTATTCCTATATTCTATTACTAATTCCATAAGATTTAGAGAACACTTATCTAATAAGGAGTTCCATTTATCTTGGTATTCTTTATTCTCAAGAAAGATGGAAGGTTTTGAAAGTCTGAGGCCTCTGGGGATGATCTTTTTATCAATGTATTTTTGCATGTTCACAGTGTCCAACCAGTGTTTTGCCTCAGATTTCAAAAGATCTTCTAATTTTAGGAAGTCTTCTCTTAGTTGACTGTCACACTTATTTACTTTGTTCTCCAAAGGGTTCTCCCATTTGGAAAAATATGACTGTCTTCTATTGTGTCTATTAGAAAAATTAGAAAAACAGCCCATGCTGCCCGATTAAGACTATATGTGGATGCAAAAGAGGAACTGTGCCCGAGGAGACGGACATTCTCGAGAAAGGATTTACTATTAAACTTGTGGAGAGATTCACACCAGCTCACACCATCCATAAACAACATGTCGGCTAACATGGCCTTTAACATAAGTCATGCCAACCAGCATGCGTAACGCAACAGCAACAGCTGTTAACAACTGAACACATGAAAAAATGCGCAAAAAGATAAATGTAATCAGCAGGAAAAATGAGCACTGGGTGGGCGGCCAGCATCCTCTACGGACTACGAGAAAAGGATTTACCGGCAGGTAATTAAAATCCTATTTCTCTTACGTCCTAGAGGATGCTGGGGTCCATTTTAGTACCATGGGGATATACCAAAGCTCCCAGTATGGGCGGGAAAGTGCTAATGTTCCTGCAGAACTGACTGACCAAATTTTAGGTTGTCAGCAGCCAAGGTGTCAAACTTATAAAACTTAGCAAATGTGTTTGCACCTGACCAAGTAGCAGCTCGGCAGATTTGCAATGCCGAGACAGCCCAGGCAGCCACCCAGGACGAACCCACTTTCCTTGTAGAGTGGGCTTTTACCAAAGTTGGTAACAGCAATCCTGCTGTGGAATGAGCGTGCTGAATGGTACTCCTGATCCAGCGCGCAATAGTCTGCTTAGAAGCAGGACCCCCAATCTTGTTGGGGTCATAGAGGACAAACAAAGATTCTGTTTTCCTTATCCTAGCCGTTCTTGCAACATAAATCCTCAACGCTCTGATGACATCCAAGGATTTTGAGACGGCTGAGGTGTCAGAAGCCACTGGCACCACCACTGGTTGGTTGATATGAAAAGAAGACACAACCTTCGGAAGAAAATGCTGGCGTGTTCTTAGTTCAGCCCTATCTTCGTGAAATATTAAGTAAGGACTCTTGTGTGAGAGAGCTCCTAACTCAGACACTCGTCTGCCTGAGGCCAAGGCCAATAGCATGACCACTTTCCAAGTGAGAAACTTTAACTCTACGTCTTGTAGAGGCTCAAACCAGTCCGATTTAAGGAACTGAAACACCACATTAAGATCCCATGGCGCCGCAGGAGGCACAAAGGGAGGTTGGATGCACAGAACCCCCTTTACGAACGTCTGGACCTCAGGGAAAGAAGCCAATTGTGTCTGAAAGAAAACTGACAAGGCCGAAATCTGAACCTTGATAGATCCTAATCTCAATCCAGCATCCACACCCACCTGTAGAAATAGGAGAAGACGTCCTGAAACTCCACCACAGGAGACTTCTTGGATTCACACCAAGATACATATTTTCTCCAAATATGATGGTAATGTTTGGACATTACCCCTTTCCTGGCCAGAATAAGTGTGGGAATGACTTCATTGGGAATACCCTTACGGGCTAGGATCTGGCGCTCAACAGCCATGCCGTCAAACGCAGTCGCGATAAGTCCTGATAAACTAACGGCCCCTGCTGAAGCAGGTCCTCACGAACAGGAAGAGGCCAAGTATCTTCCAGCAATAACTCCTGAAAATCTGGATACCAGGTCCTCCTTGGCCAGTCTGGAGCAATGAGAATTGCTCGAACTCTTGTTCTTCTGATAATCTTGAGAACCTTTGGAACAAGTGGAAGTGGAGGGAACAGATACACCGACTGAAACACCCACTGGGTCACCAGTGCATCCACTGCTATTGCTTGTGGGTCTCTCGACCTGGAACAATATGTCGGAAGCTTTTTGTTGAGATGAGATGCCATCATGTCCACTTGAGCAACGCCCCAACGACTTGTTACCTCTGCAAAGACTTCTGGGTGGAGGCCCCATTCTCCTGGATGGAGATCGTGTCTACTGAGGAAATCTGCTTCCCAGTTGTCCACTCCCGGAATGAAAATTGCTGACAGAGCTCTTGAATGTCTTTCTGCCCAGAGGAGTATCTTTGTCACCTCTGCCATTGCCGCCCTGCTTTTTGTTCCGCCTTGGCGGGTTATGTAAGCTACTGCTGTTACATTGTCTTACTGGATCTGTATGGGACGACCTTAAAGAAGGTGCGCCGCTTGATGAAGGCTGTTGTACACAGCTCTCAACTCCAGAATGTTTATGTGAAGGCGAGTTTCTTGACTTTACCATCTTCCTTGGAAGCTTTCTCCTTGCGTGACTGCTCCGCATCCTCGGAGACTTGCATCCGTGGTCACCAGGATCCAGGCCTGAATCCCGAACCTGCGTCCCTCCAGGAGGTGAGAAATTTGTAGACACCACAGGAGCGAAATTCTAGCTTTCGGTGACAAGATTATCCTTTGATGCATGTGGAGATGCGACCCTGACTCCTTGTCCAGTAGGTCCCACTGGAAGACCCTGGCATGGAAACAGCCATATTGTAGCGCCTCGTAAGCCACTACCATTTTCCCCAACAGGTGAATGCACTGATGAATTGATACTGTTCTTGGTCTCAAAAGTTGTTTGACCATGCTCTGGATCTCCTGAGCCTTTTCCACCGGTAGAAATATTCTCTGTACCTCGGTGTCCAGTATCATTCCCAAAAATGATAATCTCATTGTCGGTTCCAACTGGGATTTTGGAAAATTGATGATCCAACCGTGCTGTTGAAGCACCTTCAGGGATAATGCTATGTTCTGGAGTAGCTTGTCCCTGGATCTCGCTTTTATGAGGAGATCGTCTAAGTATGGAATTATGTTGACTCCTTGTTTGCGAAGGAGAACCATCATCTCCGCCATCACCTTGGTGAATATTCTCTGAGACATGGAGAGCACGAACGGTAATGTCTGGAATTGGTAGTGGCAATCCTGAACCGCAAACCTCAGGTATGCTTGATGTGGCGGGTAAATGGGGACATGCAAGTAATCATCCTTGATGTCCACTGACACCAGAAATTCCTTTTCTTCCAAGCTGGAAATCACTGCTCTCAAGAAATCCATCTTGAATTTGAATCTTTTCAAATAGAGATTCAGAGATTTTAGGTTTAAAATCGGTCTGACCGAGCCATCCGGCTTCGGTACCACAAACAGGCTTGAATAAAAGCCTTGGTTCCTTTGTTCGGCAGGAACCAAGGCAATTACTTTGTCTTGACACAATTTGTGTATTGCGTTCAGAACATTTGAGCTGTCTTGAGCGGAAACTGGCAAGGCTGATTTGAAAAATCGGCATGGGGAAGGTCTTGAAATTCCAACTTGTAACCTTGGGATATTATCTGTAAAATCCAAGGATCCAGGTCTGAGTGAAGCCAGACCTGGCTGAAAAATAGTAGACATGCCCCCACCCGATCACACTCCTGCAGAGGAGCCCCAGCGTCATGCTGTGGCTTTTGCAGAAGTAGTTGCTGACTTCTGCTCCTGGGAGCTTGACGGTGTTGTAGATTTTCTACCTTTTCGTCTCCCTTTTCCTGTGACAAAAGGGGTACTCTTGGCCAAAAGGACTGCATAGTATGAGAATTATATACTTTTTTTTTTTTTTTTTAACCAGTGTAGCTGCCGAGGGCAGAAATGCTGACTTGCCAGATGTAGTAGTTGATATCATGGCATCTAGTTTCCAAAGATGGCCTCACCATTGTAGGGGAGCACCCAATATTTCTTTTGGATTCAGCATCAGCATTCCGTTGGCGGCTCCAGAGCGCCCTGCGGCTGAAATCGCCATAGTAGAGGCCCTTGAGCCCAGTAAGCCTATGTCCTTCATAGCCTCAACCAAGTAACCTGCAGAATTTTTTAAATGACCTAGAATTTGTAGCATATCATCTTTATCGACCGTGTCAATATTAACAATTAAATTGTCTGCCCACTTTTCCACTGCGTTACCTACCCACACAGAAGCAATCGTGGGCCTGAGTAACGTACCCGTAGCAGCATAGATGGACTTTAAAGTCGTCTCCAATTTGCGGTCAGCAGGTTCTATTAATGAAGCTGACCCTGGGGCAGGTAAAATTATTTTCTTTGACGACCTAGAGACTGAGGTGTCTATCATTGGGGGTGACTCCCACTTACGCCTATCCTTAGGGAAAGGGTCCTTAGATGGAGGAAAAGTCACCACCTGTTTTTTTATTTAATTTAAAATAATCTTTTTCCTCAGGTGGAGGTGTTGTGTCAGTTCCAACACCTCTTTTATAGTGACTATCATACATTTAATGCTCTTAGCCAGTTTGGGATCTACCCCCCTCAAATCTCCAGTGTCGACTTCAGTGTCGGAATCTGTGTCAGTGACCCTTTGCATAATTTGGGTCAGAGACCTTTTCTGGGAACAGGAAGGGTCCCGAGTGGGTGATGTGGAGGAATAAGCAAAGAGAGCATCCTCAACAGACTGTCTTGCTTTGTCTGTTGTTCAGACTCAGAGAATTTACATATTACTCTGCAGCTTTCTCACCCACACAGGCTCAGAACACTCTTGTGCCTCCAAAATGGTTTCATCTGGGGAAGAACTTTCTCTAGACATGTTACACACGTGTACAGTCACACCACTCACATACACAAAAAATCTGGAAGCTTTTGGGGACATATCTACCTAAAGTCTGTCAGAGAGACCCAGAGGGGATTGCCAGTCCACACCACGCGCCCTATATGTATTACATACAATGAATATACATATATACCAATACAGCGCTTTTTATCCAATGTGAAGCCAGCAGACTTATTTATGTGCTCCTAACTTCCGGTGGCACATCCATGATGGCCGCGTTTTAGCTGAGCTCCACTCATCCTAGCTCTATCTGTGGCCATCTGTCCTTTTCTACCATCTAAAATTGGACGGACTCCACAGAAACAACCTTGTCTCACGTAGAGGATTCTGCTGATGTGATTCTCGAGTGGGGGAGAGGGCTGAGAGCTTTGTTCCCCGGAGTCGGGCTCGTGATCGGACCGCTGCATGGAGGAGGTCTCCACACTTTAAGCATCATGCTTGGCTGGATGTTGTTGTTGCTGGTGACTTGGCCTTGTGTGAGACTTGTGGGGTACATAACACACGCCGCTGAACACAAACTTTACCAATGGCTCTACTGTGCCTGGTCCGCCGCTTGAGGGAAGATCTTGCACCCTTCAAAGCCGGACGGGACTTTGGCTATGTTCTGACTGCCGCATGGAGAGAGGCTTCCTGTCCTGTATGGCCCCCGAGACTGGAGGTGACTGTTACTGCTGCTGATCTGCCATGTGAGGCGAAACCTTGTACACCGCAAGGTACACACGGCTGGAAGTTGTCCCCGCGGGTGATCCTTCTATGCCCGATCTGCTGCTTGACAGAGGGTCCTACACACTACAACACTCCCTGGCCGTACACAGCCCTTGATGGGAATCCTACAATGCTCTAATCGCTGCATGGGGGAGGCTTCCTACCCTGTACGGCTCACGCGACTGGATGTAGTCACAGCCGATACCCCTGTCTGAACTGGACTGCTGTGTGAGAGGAGACCTTATCAACTATACAATATATACGGCTGGAAGCTATCCCCGCCGGTAACCTTGCTGTGCCTGGATTGCCGCTGAAGGGGAAATCCTCATCCCCACATGACTCCTGTAGCTGATCCTCGACTGAGACACTGCAGCGCTTGAGCTGCAGTGTGGGGGGGATCCTTCCACACTGCCTATCTCCCACAAATAGACACTAACCCCGCTGATTACCCTACCGCACCTGCCCTGCGGTGTGTAGGATATCCTCATGCGCCGCATGTTACACGCGGCTGAACACTGACCTTGCTGTTGACTCAGGTGTGCTAGACAACTGATTGGCCCGTGGCTTCTGTTGTACTCATACTGTTCGGCAATGCTGTGGATTCGGCTGTCATCATCTTCCCTCATTGAGACAGTTACCTGTTATTGCCGTAGACCTGCTGCAACTAACTGAGGCTGCAGAGTGGAGACTGCCTTCGATGCTCTTCTAACTCTTAAGTGAAAATCCATTAAGTACTAATATTGTTTGTCTCCCCCCTCCTGCACTACTTTCTACACTAATATCTTCTTTGAACCTTTCTACTGTCCCTTACTTGGATCCTCCCCCCTTATGTGTTAATATTATCCCCCCATCACCCTTGTTCCACCCATTCCTTTTTTGCCTGTCTGTTTTTTTTTCATTAAAGTATTTCAGTGTTACTTAACATTGTGACAGCATTCATAGCCACTTGATGACCATTTTGCAGTATGATTATATCATGCTTATACCTATATTGCTTTTGCATATAATAGTCATTGCCAACGTACCAGATGCATGCTGGAGATGTAACAACCATCCGGGCTCCCCGATGCATATCTGGTGGAGCTGCCCCGAACTTCGTCTCTTTTGGGACAAGGTTATAGAAATTTCAAAATTGTTAGTGGATCCAGGGGTTCCTTCGGAGCCTACTTTCTGGCTTCTCAACTGTACTTCATGGCCCCTGTCAACATATAAAAAATCTCTATTAAAGTTTCTCAATAGCGCAGCCAAAGCGGTCATTCCGGTTCACTGGCGATCAACTAATCCTCCTACCGTGAGGGAGTGGGTCGCCAGAGTAGATTGGTATATGACTATGGAGGAATTGCGGGTGACACCGGAGACGAACCAAAGGTTTACGACTACTTGGTCCCCTTGGCTCGAATTTAAGGCCTCACAAGCTTACTCGACATTGCTGTAATGACCTAGACCATTTACCTTGATCCCCTACCTGGGCTCCCCCGCTGTCCTCTTGGGAACGACTGAAGCTAGAAACATACACCTCAGACCCCCGACCGGACTAGACACGGAAGATTCGCTGTGACCCCCCCCCTTTTTTCCCCCTCTTCTCCGATTCTCTAACCCCTCCCTTTTTCTTTTTTCTCTTCTTCCTTTCCACCCTATACTCTTCTGTTTTGTTTTCTTGAACTGTTTTAAAATTTGGAAATGTTTTATTGAGACAGCTAGCACCTAGAATGGCCGGAAGCGACCTTGAATTTCAGATAAGGCTCTAGTTAGGGTGCTCCCCAACAGCAGGCCGTGTTAAGTTCGTAAACAGTCATTGCTTGTATCAAATGGACTTACTGATAATTGAATTGTAAACGCTGTCTTCTATTACTCGCTATAATATGTTCTTACCTTTAATCAATAAACATTTATTGAAAAAAAAATAATAATAGTCATTGCCGCCATCTTGTGGTCACTCTGTTGAATTACCTCAGTTTCAATAGATGATTTAACATTCCTGTTATTAATATATGGTAATCTGATTTTTCACTTGGTTTGAAATCTTTGCCCTACTTATTGTACATTTGTGTTCCATCTACTCATATATTGAGCTTATTTGAATTTTTTTTGTTTTGTTTTGTTTGTCCTACTTTATTGGCTTAACCGAGATTGGTAGAACACTTGGTTCTTGCTGTTATACTAATATTGCCTACCTTTCAGGAATTTGTATTTGTATTATCATTTTGGGAATTGTACCCTACATTAGCTATTTTTGTATGTATTATCTTTGATAATCTTTATTCCTGATAACTTTGCTTAATAATTATAATGTGACCTTTTTTTATTTTTTAAATATATCCTTTAGGGCAGTGGTTCCCAAACTTTTTTTAATCATGGCGCCCTAGAGTATCAGAATATTTTCACGGCACCCCTAGGCCAAAAGATTCTTTGAGAATTTTAGAAAACAATAAGTAAATTATGTTTATGTGTCATCCTTAGTTTCTTTAGTGTGTTGCGGGACAATATTTGCTTCTGTTTGTCCTCATATTTTATAAATTGGCAGCCACAAGCGCTGGTTTTGCCTATTACATTGGCCAAAAATAGTTTGAATTGGTCCTGGACCACAAATCCAAGGCACCCCTGCTAGTGTCCTGAGGCACCCCAGGGTGCCGCGGCACACAGTTTGGGAACCACTGCTTTAGGGGGATTGTACCCTATCTCTGAAAATGTATATGGTCTCCTAATTATATTTTGCTGGTGAGCTTCATTCACATCTCTCAGGCTTACATTGTCTGATCCAACTAATTGATGGAGAAATTCTTGACTTCTCATTCTCAAACTAGATATACGCTCAGAAATACTCCAAATACCATGGGTAAGACAAAATCTCACAAACAGGGCAGGTCGTCCTCCCAAGATTCACACCACACAGACTTAATGGCTGAGGACTCAGACCCAGTCTTGCAATTAGACTCTTCAACTTCCATTTCCCAAACTTCCCAGGAAATCCTATCTGTTCTTATGCCACACATTGATAAAAAAAAATGGACAAATTTAAGGATTCGTTTCAATCTACTCTAAGGGAAGTAGCTTCTAATACTTTAAGAATTTCAGAATTGGAACAAAGGATGAGTGATGCTGAGGATTCGGCCCTGACCTTGCAGTCCTCGGCTGACTCTTCCATCATTATGATCAGGAAACTCCAAGAAAAATTGGATGACCTTGAGAATAGAAATCGTAGAAATAACCTGCGATTTATTGGCTTTCACGAACAAGTGAAACCATCAGCCTTAGGGGATTTTTTGTCATCTAAATTGACATGAGCCTTACATATCTCTGATACAATAGAGTTCCCTCAAATTGAACGGGCACATAGGATAGGAATAGAAAGGGAGGACTCCAGCACCCGCCCCAGACCCGTGGTAGCCCGCTATTTTGACTTTAGAACCAATGATCTGATCTTGAAAGCATATAAAAAACAGGGCCAATTGGTCATTGATGAGCATCATATTTTAATATTCCAAGATTTTTCACTGGCGGTAACTCAGAAGCGCCAAGCTTTTTCACCAGTTTGTAAATTCTTAGTGGAATCACAAAAACAATTTGCGCTTCTCTACCCTGCCAATTTAAAAGTTATAGATAATGGGCACACCATAACATTTGATAATCCTGAGGATGCTCGCAAACATTTCCTGTCCTCTCCTGCTTCATTGAGCTCACCAGCACCCTCTTCCACGAAATCACCCAATCGATGAGATTAATTAATACAGTTCCATCATATAATCTTAGTATACTCTCCTCTAACATCCAGATATTATGTTCTACTATTTGTTACTATCCCTAGAGGTCTAAAAGTATACCTCTTAAATATGTTCACTATTAGATTTGGGAGGAGATGATGGGTCGGCTCTAGTGATCTCCCTGGAGCCCACCAGGTTAATTCTTGATTTGGAAATTTATGGAAAAGTTAATATACATTTACTGATCTTATAATGTTACCCCTTTGGTTGCTTTTCTGTGATGTGCCATTACTAAACCTTGTTTTGTAGTATATTCCCCCCTAAAGGGATTCCTCTTTTGTTTTTGTTGTAACACGGTTTATGTCTCCACAAGTATGTTTATTTTTTCTGTTCATTTTATATGTTACAAGGAAATTTCAGGTCGGCCTCGGTAGTCCCACCGAGGTCCACCAAAGTTTTCTATGGTTCGGGAAACAGTTGAAAATGGTATTGAAGCATACTTTTGTTCATGTTCTTTTACACTATACATTCTGAATTATAATTTTACACATTCAGATCCTTTCTTCCTATGTTGCCATGTGCGTGGTTTGGAGTATGAGGGTCATGATGAAATCCAGAGGGTTGCTTCCCACTCGCTGGGATGGGAGGTCCTCTCATTGTTTTTTTAAATCTATGTCTAGCCTTTGGAACAAAACTGGGATTGGATAATGTCACATAGCACACAATCTCTACCCTATTAATCTCCCTGTACTTCACTTGGTTGCGTTTCATGGAATACTGGAGGACTTAATTCTCCTATTAAACACAAAAAAGTGATTACGCACTTACACTGACTCAATCCGGATATTATGTTTTTACAGAAGACACACTGGAAGATTGGAGATGGCTCATCCCTCAGGGCTAATTGGATTGGTGACTGCTTTTCGGCCTCCTATACCAATAAAACTAGAGGTGTTGCTATTCTTTTTGGACGTCGCCTTTCATATATACGATTTTAGATACAGTATTAGATCCTAATGGGAGATATATTTTGATTGATGTTAAGATTGGTGATACCCCTTACACGATTTTGAATATATACGCCCCAAATACCCAGGAATAAGACTTTTTAAATCATCTTGTTTTTATGTTGCAGCAACGTGAAACTTTCGCCCTTATAATTGGAGGAGACTTTAACATGGTTAAGGATACAGTGTTAGATAAATCTCCTATACCCTCTTCTTTGCATTCCCCTTCTTGGACAGCTCTTAATACATTCATGTTGAAATTACAACTAACTGATGTCTGGAGATTATTCTACCCTTTGGATTCTGGCGTTCACCATTCAGTTTCTCGAATAGATTATTTTTTAGTTGCCAACAGCTTGATAACGGAGGTATGTTCTGCCAATATACCGGAAATAGTAATTTGTGATCATGCCCCTATAGAGTTCTCATTTAAATTACCAGTTATGGGCCTCCTCCATTCGTTCATGGAAATTCCCAGCATATCTTTTTCACTCGGAACAATTCCATGATTATTTAAAGAGACACTGGCTAGATTATGTTGACAACAATATAGCCCATTGGGATGACCCTATTTTATTTTGGGAGGCATCTAAATTGGTAATGCGAGGTCATATTATCTCATATGTGTCCCAATGTAATAAATCACAGAAAAAACAATATGACACCCTTTATACGACCTAACAAAACATCTTCTCCCTCTATGTTAATACTCCTTCGGAAGAAAAATTCGCTGCATATACTCAAGCTAAATCTCTACTGGATAATTTTTTGGTGGCCCAAGCACAGTTATGCATGGATTTTACAAAAAATTGATATTATAGATGGGGTACGCAACCGGAAAGCTTACTGGCCTCCCTGACCAAAACGTATAAACGAAAAAATCATATAGTTTGCCCCTCTGGTCTCGGAATCCCTAGAGGCTATTATACGAGAAGCCAAGTTACCTAATCTGACGTCTGATCAATTGGAATTTTTGGATTCAGACATAACTGAAGAGGAAATCAGTTTGGCAATATCCTCTCTACACACATGTAAAACACCTGGACCAGATGGTTTTTTCGGTGAATACTTTAAACTTTTAAAACTGGACATTACTCATACTTTATTAGAACTATATTGCAATATCCACAAATCTTGTCCAGTGTACCCTTCTTTTAACAATGCATTCACCACTTTAATTCCGAAACCAGATAGGGATCCAACATTGCTTGGATCTTATCGCCCCATCACCTTGTTAAACGTGGATTTTAAACTTCTTTCTAAAATATTTTCAATTAGATTACAGTCCTTCTCCTCTTCCCTCTTTACGTCACATCAACTGGGATTCACACGTGGCAGACATTCTGTTAAAGGTATCCATATGGCTATAGCTTCAATTGTAGCAGCTAATAACAATCCTACTATTCCTAATATGCTCCTGAGCCTTGACGCTCAAAAGGCATTCGATACGGTGTCTTGGCCTTTTTTATTTAAAATACTCTCAACTAGGGAATTTGGCCCTCACTTTATTAATTTGATAACTTTCTTTGATAACTCTCCTACCACTTCTCTCTTAATAAATGGTACAAAAACTGATCCAATCATAATGTCCCGAGGTACCAATCAAGGTTGCCCTCTTTCTCCAATGTTGTTTAATTTATCTCTAGATCCCCTATTTAGAATTATAGAGTCTTGGCCTGTATTACAGGGCATATGTGTAGGGACCTCCGAAATAAAAATTACAGCCTTCGCTGATGATGTCCTCATTCAGCTATCAAATCCTAAATGCTCTCTATGGCCCCTTCTGGATTTGATTGATAGGATAGGATCTGCTTCTGGATTTCTTGTTAATTTTGAAAAATCACAAGCTTTTTATTTAAAACATGGATTTCACCATCCAAAATGGGCTGGACAATTATCTTTGAAGTGGACAAAAACGAGACTCCCATACCTGGGTATTTTTCTTCCTAAAAATATATCTAATTTATATGAGATTAACATCAAAAAAATAATCTCGCAGATTAAAGAGGGGATTGAGGGACTGAGCCATCTCCAGTTATCTTTCTTGGGTAGAGCTAATATAATTCATATGATTTATTTTCCGGAACTTTTATACCCGTTACAGGTTCTTCCTATATTATTATCCCAAACAGATTTACTACAGATAACCTCCCTCTTCCGAAAATTTATTTGGAATAGCAAACGGGCACGAATTGGATTGATAAAGCTTTGTCAACCCAAGCAAACGGGCACGAATTGAATTGGATTGATAAAGCTTTGTCAACCCAAGTCTGACGGAGGAATTAATTTTCCTGACATCTTAACATATAGTTATGCTGCCCATGTCTGTTACATTAAGGATTGGTTGCATTCTGAGCAAACATATACTGATACATTCTGATACATTCTTGGAACAACATTTCATTCCTACACTGTCGTTGGCAGCTTTTTTACACATTACAGATGCAGAAATACCCATAGACCTGACCAACAACCCTCTTCTTTTCACCACTAGGAAAGTATGGTTGTTGTTACAACAAACATATATATTGGTAGATGCTCAATTAGCTTAGTGATATCATTCAGGTGCTCGAAAGGGAGGGGTATTTCTAAGCAAGAAAAAAAGGCATTTGTTTCCTCCAGCACCCTGAATGATAACCGTAACCAGATATAAATTCCACATAATAATAGAATTCAGAGATCTTCGTTACATATATTTGCGCAAATGTGTGAATAAGCCCCAAAGCCGCATCAAGGCGTCTCTGTATATTTGGGGTCCCTAGCGCTATATCTAGGTGCAGGGTGTGGCACCCCAAAACACCAGCATAAGCCAGAAAGCCCAGCGTAGCATACCAGTGAAAAAACTATAGTGTTAATAAATTAGTATTTAGGAAGCCGAAGCTATAGAGAAAGTGATACAAAAATGAAATGCAATTAAAATAGAGAAATAGTGTTAAAAAATTAATAAGTGAAAAGTGTTAGTAGAATGTAAAGGTATGCCACACTAAGGCCATCCAGCTCAGCCAGTCCAGAGGCACCACACCTCACACCTCCATTACCCCAATCTGGGTCTAAGATTAACCAGCAAGGAGCCACATGATAATGGCTCCTTACTACAATATGTCTAAGCTAAGAACTACCTACCTTGGAGCAACCCCATAATGCTCCATGTGGCATGTCAGGGCCTGCACCTCCTCCTAATGCAGGAACCTCTCTGCCTCTCACAACAAACATATATATTGGTAGATGCTCAATTAGCTTAGTGATATCATTCAGGTGCTCAAACCAAGTCTAACGGAGGAATTCATTTTCCTGACATCTTAACAAAAAGTTATGCTGCCCATGTCTGTTACATTAAGGATTGGTTGCATTCTGAGCAAACATATACTGATACATTCTGATACATTCTTGGAACAACATTTCATTCCTACACTGTCGTTGGCAGCTTTTTTACACATTACAGATGCAGAAATACCCATAGACCTGACCAACAACCCTCTTCTTTTCACCACTAGGAAAGTATGGTTGTTGTTACGACATAAATATAAAATTCACCAAAACTTCTCCATACATCTACCCTTTTTACAGAATCCAAACTTCCAAAATGGTAATGCTGCTCACCCATTTTCTCTGTGGAAATCAGAGGGTCTTTATAGAATAGGCCAATTATTTAATTCTGACTCACACAAACCGCTCTCATACTCAGACGCTGTGACTAAATTCACTTTTCTTGGTCCTCACAATCTTGCGTTTCTCCAAGGTCAACACTATGCTAGTCAGATTTCTAAACTAATGATTGGGACAACACTCTGGATACCATGTGGCTAAAATCACCCCTAACTAAGGGAGCTATTTCCTCTTATTATAATTATCTTAGAACCTTAATGGAACATTCTTCCCTCAAAACTGGTATTGCCAATTAGTTGGAACAATTCCCATTCCTTACCGTGGAGATTTTGTGTTTTTTATCCAATTTATATTTTATTGAGGTTTACATAATACAGCAAATAACAGCAAGAAAAAGCATAGGATCCAGCCAATATACAAATCCTTGTTGAATCACAAATTAACTAGTCATAGGAGTAGTGGGGCCTAAAGCAAAACCTCACTTTTTCCATTTTCTAGTAGAACATAACAAGATTACAGACAATAGAATTACAGAAGTCATGTAAGAGCTTTTCTGCAAAAATAACAGTCGCAAATCTGATATAAAAACAAAATAACAATACAAACAATAAAACATTCCAACGCGTCCTCCCCGTCGGGGGACGCAGAAACCACAAACAATAAACCAACATAGAAAATAAGATAGTACCTGCCCAGGCTAGGGACCGCCGACCCATCCATGGAGATATCATCAGAGCCAGCAAAGATATGTAATTGACGGAGAACCAAAGAAAAGGAGTGGAAAAGGAAGATATGGAGAGCTACGGTGGGTTGCAGAAATCAGTGTATTAAGGAAAAGAGGAAAGGAGGAGAGACGGGAAGACGAAAAGAGTTAAGCGGTTATGGAAGGGAAACCGGAGGGTTATCAGCAAGGAGTTGATGGACATACCATGTGGTGCAACAAAAGCTCTGCTGAATGGCTAATTTAGTTAAAGTGGGCAACTTGTGTATAAATCGACCCCAGCATTGAAATAGCGCAGGGGTTAGTATTTCTTTATTGAGAGATGTTTCCAACCAGTCCATTGTGAATAGGAAAAGGAGCCTAGAGGTCACCAGTGGTAATGTGGGTGGGGTTTTGGATATCCACTGCTGGAGTATAGCTTTCCTGCCTACCGCTGAGAGAATTACTACCAGTTTCGCGTCTTGAGAGGGGAGATCAGTTTGGTCACGAGTATGTCCAAAGAGAGCCCAAGAGGCAGTGCATTGAAAGTGTAAACCCAACTCGGAGGTACCATAGACCCTCAGCTCAGCCCAGAAAGCCTGTATATAAGGGCAATGCCAAAAGCAGTGCATTAGATCAGCTATTGGTGCAGAGCATTTTATGCATTTTGCTGAGTCAGATAAACCCATCAAGTGACTCCTCTGCTCTATGTAAGATCTTATAGGACATTTCCTGGTATAAGCTGGCCGGGAAAATTTTTACAGAGGCTGTAAAGCTATCCATTACGTCGTCGGGGGACATTGCGGGTATCTGAGAAGACCATTTCTGAATCTGAGCGAGGTCAGAAGAGGGTACATGTTCTGTGCGTATGCGGGTGTAAATAGCCAAAATGGAATATGTCCCAGAGCGCAGGAGCGTGTCTAGGAAATGAATAAAGTCCGCCGGACGGAGATGTGAGAGGATCAATTGTACATAGTGTGAGGCCTGAAAGAAATAAAATATATGGTGAGGACTAATGTTGTATTTAGTCAACACTTCAGTAAAAGAGAGCATCCTCTTCCTGGAGTCAAGAAGATCTCCAATTTGTACGATTCCAGCCGTGCGCCAAGCTGTAAAAGGGAAAGAGGCCTTACCCCTCTCAAATTGTAGGTTACCAACCAAAGGAAGAAATAAAGAGTAGGTATATTGCAACTTTAGAGATTTTCTAGACAGCCGCCAAGCCATAATGGCCGAGGTTAAGAGTGGGTTGTCGACGTGAAGGGATGACAATTCAGATCTGTTCACGTGGAGAAGAAAACTTAAAGACAGGGGGCACAGAGTTGGGAGTCAATCAGCAAGTCAGTAAAGATTGATGTACCGCTTAGCCAGTCCATAGCGAAACGTAGAAGGCACACTCTATTATATTGCTCTATGTCCGGCAGATTCATGCCTCCTTTTTGTACCGTCTGGGACAATTTGAAAAAGCTTATCCTGGGACGTTTATTGGCCCAAATAAATTCAGTTTAATCTCACTATTGCCTATCCTAATACCCCGGAAGGTGGATAAGTTCATAATATATCGTAAAAAAGGTTCTAGAGCCAAATTGAAAAGAAGGGGGGAAAGGGGGCATCCCTGTCTAGTTTCTCTTTTGAGAACGAAGGGAGGTGAGGGGATATTGTTTACCACCACCTGCACAGTGGAGCTATTATAAACGTAATCGACAAGGCCACGGAAATTTTCACCAAAACGCTGATGAATCAAGACTCTAGCCAGGTGGGGCAAAGCAATCTTGTCAAAAGCCTTTTCCGCATCAAGGTTTATCAATATGTTATCTGTGATATTGTGAGTACGCGAGTAAGTGATGGCTGCCAGGGCAGTTCTGATACCCCGTACAGATTGTCTATTTTTAATGAAGCCCATCTGCGCAGGTGACACAATACGAGAAAGGCAAGGTTGTAGTCTGTTGGCCATGAGTTTTGTGAGAATTTTGAAGTCCTGGTTGAGAAGGGAGATCGGCCTGTAGGAGTTGGGTAGGGAAGGATCTTTGCCAGATTTTGCCAGAACTATTATAGTGGCCTCATTGAATCTAATCGGAGTATGCTTGGAGGTAAGAATATGATTGTAAAGGGACAATAGAGCAGGAGCTAGCTCGTCACGGAGCATTTTATAGAACTCTGCGCCAAAACTATCTGGGCCGGGGCTTTTGTTGTTTGGTAAAGTTTTAATGACGTTAATCACCTCCTCTATCGTGACCGGGCATTCTAGAAAATCCCTCTCCTCTTGGGTCAAGACCGGGAGGGAGGCTTCCTCTAGGAAGGAGCGGTTCGCCTCTAAGTCATCAGGGCCTTTGGCGTATAGAGATTGGTAAAAGCTTCTAAATTCGGTGCATATAGTTTCTGGGTCAGTAGTCAGTGTGCCAGAGCTATTGACTGCGTTTACCCATGTGCGGGATTTAGGGCCTTTGATCAGATTGGCCAGCAATTTGCCCGATTTATTGCCCCATCTGTGAAATCTGTTCCATTGGTAATCATATGATAATTGGGCACGCTCCATGAGGAACGTTTCATAGATGATTTTTGGCAGAGAGGTAAGCTTCCTTGTGTGTGGGGGTGTCGTGTTGGGTATATCTCCTGTACGCAGAGGTGAGAGTGGCACTTAAGGTCTGTAGTTGGGAAGTAAACTTCTTCCGTTTGGAGTGAGTATAGGACATTACGGGTCCTCGGAGGACAGCCTTGGCTGCGTCCCAGAATAATGACGAAACCGAACTCTGGTCACTATTATCTAAGTTGTAGTTAAGCCAGGACTGCCTAAGATGGAGAAGGAAGTCAGTGGAGTGACGTAAGTATGCAGGAAAGCACCATCTAGGAATATTACGGGGAGGCAGAGTTAATTGTATGTTGAGAGATATCGGGGCATGATCGGATATAGTAATATTCTCAATGGAGGTGTGGGTGACCTTGGGGAGAAGGCTATTGACAGTAAAGATAAAATCAATCCGAGAATGAGAGGAATGAGGGTGGGAATAGAAAGTTAAGTCTTTCTGAGTGGGATGGAGTATACGCCAGGGGACCAATAGGTCTAGTTGCGTGCAGAAGGAGGAAAGTAGCAAAGCAGAGGGTGTGTGAGAGGTGGTACTTACCTTGGATCTGTCCATGGATGGGTCAACTACCAAATTAAAATCCCCGCCGATAACCAAATTGTTGCTACCCCAGTTCAGGAGAGTCGTTAAGAGATCTGCAAAAAAGGAGTCAGGTGAGACATTAGGTGCATAGAGGTTGAGAAGGGTATAGACAGTGTTATTGACAGTTACGTCCAGTAGCAGGAATCTACCCCCAGGGTCACAAAGATTTCTAAGTATAGAATATTGTAGATTAGCATGGAATAATATCGCTACCCCCCTAGATTTGGAATGATATGGAGACGAGATACATTCTCCGATCCAAGGGGCACGTAAAGTATGTCTAGGGTCGTCTAACCAGTGTGTCTCTTGGAGAAATACAATATGGGGAGACATGCATTTCAGGTGGGATATCACCTTTTTCCTTTTGACTGGGTGATTAAGACCCTCTACGTTCCAGGAGACAATTCGGAGTGATGTAGTGCTTGGGTCTCCGTCTATAGGAGATAGTGGGTGGGCGTCAGAGGACATATCAGCCCACCCCTACTGGGTAAGACACTAGCAATAACATGTAGAAGAGAAAGTGGGGTCCCACCCCGACCCAGCGAGCGCGCGCGGGGGGGGGGGGGGGGGTTCTCCCCAATGGAGGGAAGGGGTTCCGGCCTAGGCAGACAAACCTAACAAAACATATAGGCATGAACAGAAGCATCAAAAGGTAACAAGAAAAGAAACAAACAAATCTAGAGTGGGTGATGGTCACACTCTGGGCAATCTGCAAGTGAGACCCGAGCACAGGCTCGGATGGTAGAATGTCACCGGCAAGCTGGGTCAGGCATCAATCAGGTGGTAGCTAGAGAGAAATGTCACCTGGCCTCCTCAGGATCATCGAAGAACCACGGCTTGCCATCCTCAAAGACCCTGAGGCGAGCCAGATAGAGTAAGGAGAATCTGATCTTCACTTCAAAGAGGTGCTTGCAGGTGGGGGCAAACTCTCTGCGCCTCGCAGAAACCAATGCAGAGAAGTCCTGAAAGATGATAAGACGGTCACCGTTGACTAAAAGACTAGAAGCCTTGCGGTAGTGGTCAAGAAGTCTCATTTTGTCTGCATAGTTCAGGACTCTCATTATAACCGGGCGAGGACGCCCAGAGGCATTCCTGCGTTCAGGCCTCAATCTATGGGCTCTTTCGATGACGAGGGGGACCCCCTTCAAATCCATGGAAAGTTCTGGAATGCCTGACGAAAGGAGATCTAGGAGTTCATGGCCTTTTATCGACTCTGGGATGCCTATGACCCACAGATTGTTATGTAGGCTGCGGTTTTCGAGGTCATCTAGCTTCACTGAGAGGTCAGAGACCTCCAGTTGCTTGTCTCGCAAAGAACGTTGCGCTTCCTCCAAGTTGTCTTCCAGGGTCGATATCCTTTGCTCCGCTTCGTCGAGGCGGGTGGAGTGTTGACTGAGCAGAGTCAAGGAGGACTCTATGGCTTCCTTGATGCCCGCCAATTTTTCATCGAGGAGTGGCCCCAAGACCGCTTGCAAGTCCTTATGTTTCATTTTAGGTTGTTTCACAAGCGGTCGTGACTTGTGAGAACGCTGAGATAGTGAGTGCGTGGTCGAATGGTCGGATTCGGATGAATCGCCACAGGGAGTGTCCTCTCGAGATTGCTGAGTAGTGCCTGTGGACATTACAGGCAAAGGTATCAGGAACTTTTCCATGCAGGGGTCCTCCAAGAGGGCTAACACAAGGCGCAGAGAGCTCAAGTAGTAAAGGGTATAGTGGGTCTCACCTACTAGGCATATGCATTCAAAGTAACCACATCATGGATACGGCCCGCAGAGAGTGAGAGAGGTGTGTGGCTCCCCCAGCTGGGAGCATAGACGATATTGGAGGAAGATGTGTGCTCCAAGGCAGAAGCAGCCCAGTATACGTGGAATTCTAGCGTTTCCACCCCTGAGTTTCCGAGGTGAGTGGGAATATGGGGGGGATGAGGAAAATGGCAGCCGGACTGCGTGGCGGATGTTTAAGGAATGTCTATGTGAACAGCAGGCAGGGCACCGGGTCCCCCTCCGCCAACCACAGCAGGGCTTCCACCTCAGAGGTGCTGGAGGCTGGTTAATCAGAGCTGGCAATCCAGGGGGGCAAAAAGAGCGCGTTCTCCTCCACCAAATTCCATCCATTGACTAGATGGGACAGTTGCAATGATGCAGCTCCGACTGCAAGGATGCGCTAGGCCCCCTCCACGGCGTCCCCTGGCCAGATTCAGGCAGTGAGGGAAGGCACAGTGTGGTGGGCAGTATGGAGTCGCCCAGGGGTGCCGCGAGGAGCAGAGGGCTAATTGCGAGTCGCGGAATGCAGCCGCAGTCTGTCTGGAGGGCCGGCAGGACCGTATAAGAGTCGAGGGCCATGGGTCGCGGGTCGGGAGGATCCCATCCGGTAGCAGCAGCCGGGTTCCTGCCTCAGCGCCAGCGGCCTCAGACTTGGCTCCAGAGAGGTGAGAGGCGCTCGTCAGCCATGGTCACGGCCCGTCCAGCGGCTCGGTGGGCGGGCGCCAGTGTCACAGCCCCCGCTACAGGTCACTTCCACAGCAGCTCCCGGTCTTAGAGCGAAGTAGCCTCAGGCGGCGGTGATCAGCGCCGTGAGGCGGGTCCTGCAGGGCCGTCCAGAAGCGCTGCATGGGGTGGAAGTAGGCTGAGGGAAGCGGGTGCAGTCCGTCCAGAGGTCTGGCGGGTCAATGCCGTATTCAAGGCCCCGGTCTCGGCGTGGGGACCAGGCCGCAATCCGTGGGAGCATCCACGGCGCTCCCCGATTCCGCGGCTCTGGTCAGTGATTAGCAGGGGGGGCAACAAGAGGGGCTAAGGGAGCCGTACAAAGCAAAGGGACGGGTCTGGGCAGCCAGGAGGGCAGGGTAGATGGTAAAGAAGCAGGAGCTCTATGAGGCTGCGACTGCTCTCCTCCGCCGCCAGGCCACGCCCCCTCCGTGGAGATTTTGTTAAAAATGTTACAAACCTAGATTACCACATTCCCAGCGGCTAAATATACAGAGATGTAGCTTAATATTTTTCATCGTTCATACATTTCGCCGCATAGGGTTATATAATGGGCCTCTTGGATAATCCTTGTTGTCCTAAATGCGGACAACAGCCCGCTGACCTTTACCACTGTTTTTGAGCATATCCCTCCCTTAGACAATTTTGGCTAATGGTATGGCATTTTGCCTCTTAACACTTGGTAAACTATATTCCCCATACGCCTGAATGGGCAATCTTTGGTCTATTACCACCAAATACTCGAGCACCCAAAGAGGTTAAGAAATTATTACTGGCAATATCATCTGCAGCCCGCAAATCAATTTTACATACGTGGATACAAAGCTCGGTACCCACTTTAGATATGTTTAAAGATAAACTGTTCTTTATCTGTCACATGGATTGGTTGGAGGACTCTCTCCAAAAAGTATCCCGTACTGAAAATTTTTTTGCTACTTGGGAGAGTTTTATTGAGGTTCTCCCCATACCCACTAAGGAAGCCATTCTTAATTGCTTCCGTAATACCATATGGTATGAAACTCGAATCTTCTATAAGGATCCTCCTATTTCCATTTGACGATATTAATTGAATAGCCGTGATCTCTGACCCTTTTTTACCACGCATATAAGTATTTATATATACAGGTTGAGTATCCCTTATCCAAAATGCTTGGGACCAGAGGTATTTTGGATATCGGATTTTTCCGTATGTTGGAATAATTGCATACCATAATGAGATATCATGGCGATGGGACCTAAATCTACGCACAGAATGCATTTATATGTCATATACACCTTATACACACAGCCTGAAGGTCATTTTAGCCAATATTTTTAATAACTTTGTGCATTAAACAAAGTGTGTGCACACTCACACAATTCATTTATGTTTCATATACACCTTATACACACAGCCTGAAGGTCATTTTAGCCAATATTTTTAATAACTTTGTGCATTAAACAAAGTGTGTGCACACTCACACAATTCATTTATGTTTCATATACACTTTATACACACAGCCTGAAGGTCATTTAATACAATACTTTTAATAGCTTTGTGTATTAAACAAAGTTTGTGTACATTGAGCCATCAGAAAACAAAGGTTTCACTATCTCAGTCTCACTCAAAAAATTCCGTATTTTGGAATATTCCGTATTTCGGAATATTTGGATATGGGATACTCAACCTGTATATATATATATATATATATATATTCTCTCTTTCTCTTTTTCTTCATGTATTATACCGCACATTGTGATGTAATTGACTGTTTTTGATGGAATCACACTCATATGAATATATTTGTTTTGTAATATACTTTTATTGCTTCAATAAACAGAAAAGTTAAAAAAAAAATGATGTGCTCCCCTCCCCTTCTATAACACCCTGGTACTTATATCAGCGATGTGTGAGGAGAAGCAGCCTGTAGGATCAGCGCTCTGGCGTCTCTGTGAGGAGAAAATGGTGCCAAATGAGTGTTACAAGCAATTCTAAGGTGAAGCCCTGCCCCCTGTAATGGCGCTGTTCAGCCACAGTAATATTTATACTGGCGAGGGTAGTGTACATCAGTGGCTCACATGTATGTACATTTATGCCATACACAGTAATGCTCTTTACACAGTATGCCATATCTGGCGCCGGTTGTGAGCCACTGCAGACACTCCTGATTAGTTGCTGGTGCGTCAGCTCCAAGACGGCTGGGGGGAGGTGACACAGTGACTGGGACAAAACAAAAAGGGTGTGTGTGTGTGTGACACAGTGACTGGGACAGAACACCGATGGGGGGCTGGTACAGTGGTTGGGACAGAACACAGGGGTGATGACATGGTATGCGGTCAGCATACCGCTCGTCGGGATACCAACTGTCACAATATTGATGGCAGGATCCCACCTGGGGAACCATACCGCTGCCGGTATACCGGCGAGCTAGGTGATTCACCCTCTATGGGAGAACAGAGCCTGAGCCCACAAGGGGCTTTGCTGTGCTCGCCCCCCTGCCGATATTCCACTGCTCGGGTTGCCGATGTCGGTATACTGACTTTCGGCAACCCGTGCGGCGGTTTACCATACCAATCCTGATGACATAGTGTCTGGGACAGAACAAAGGGGGGGGGGGGTGACACAGTGACAGAACACAGAGAAGGGGTGACAATAGCTGCGACAGAACACATCAGGGGTGACAATGGCTGGGACAGAATACAGAGGGGGTGACAATGGCTGGGACAGAACACATCATGGGTGACAATGGCTGGGACAGAATACAGGGGTGGTAACAATGGCTGGGACAGAACACGAGGGGGTGACAATGCCTGGGACAGAATACGGGGAACACACACTGACAGAACACAGATGGGGGTGACAGTGACAGGGACAGAACACAGCGGGGTGACAATGGCTGGGACAGAACACATCACGGGTGACAATGGCTGGGACAGAATACAGGGGGGGTGACAATGGCTGGGACAGAACACGGGGGGGTGACAATGCCTGGGACAGAATACGGACACACACACACTGACAGAACACAGATGGGGGGTGACAGTTACAGGGACAGAACACAGTGGGGTGACAATGGCTTGGACACAACACAGGGGGGGTGGGGGGCAATGGCTGGGACACAACACAGGGGTGTGACACTTCCAGAATACAAAGGGGGTGACATAGTGACTGGGACAGAACACGGTGTGGGGGGTGACAAAGTAAGAACTCACTGTATCCTGGAGTGCCAGTGATCCGCACCCCACCCCTCCCCCCTCCATCCTGATTACCTATAAGCCCCTAGTGACCTCACCTTCCAGAATAGAATGGGTCCCTCTCCTGTGTCCAACTCTCCACGGCTGTTGCTTCAAGTGTCTGCAGAGACCGGCTACCACAGTAACCGTGGTGACTGCCGGCTATAGAGTTTTGGGCTCTGGCACTGCATGTCTCTGTGGTGACAACCGTTAGTGTAAGGAGACCTTTCTGGTGGCCGGGCAGGAGCAGGGTGGAGGGAATGGACGGCCACGCAGCAGAAGGGTGGGGGAAGCGGGCGACCATATGAGAGAATGGTGGAAGGAGCGTGCGGCCGCGCAGCAGAAGGGTGGAAGAAGCGGGCAGTCATGCAGGAGCAGGCTGGAGGGAGCGGGCGGCTGTGCAGGAGCAGGGTGGAGGGAGCCAGCGGCTGCGCAGAAGGTTGGAGGGAGCGGGCGACCACGCTGGAGAAGGAGGGGAAGGAAGGGGAGGCTGCAGCAGCAATATCAATATGAGGCTCTGCGGAGCTGGACGGCGTAGAGCCTTAGCTTGCTGCATTCCACTAGGGGATTGCTGAAGCCTGGTCCTCTCTCGCTCTCCCACAGGGATGCAGAGCAGGGAGAGCGCCTCTCCAGTCAGGCGCCTCCCTGCACTGCATCCCTTTGCTGAGCGGGTTGCGCCGGGCCTGTGTCGGAGTGAGCAGCAGCCAGGCAAGGGCTGTGTTCAGTACCCTTCAGGAGCTAATGGTGTCCTGTCAGCGGAAGCAGAGCCATTAAACTAACTGAGAAGTTGGTTCCTACTTCCCCCCCCTAAGTCCCACGAAGCAAGGAAACTGTTGCCAGCAGCTTCCCTGTAAAATAAAAACCTAACAAAGTCTTTTTCAGCAAAACTCAGTAGAACTTCACTGATGTGCAGCCAGTCTCCTGGGCACATTTTCAAAACTGAGGTCTGGAGGAGGGGCATAGAGGGAGGAGCCAGTTCACACTGTTGAAAAGTCTTAAAGTGCCGAAGGCTCCTGCGGAACCGTCTATACCCCATGGTACTAAAATGGACCCCAGCATCCTCTAGGACATAAGAGAAATAAATATTTGAAAGCTCTATATCAGTGGTGGCCAACGCGTGGCTCTTGAGCCACATGCGGCTCTTTCTTCATTCAAATGTGGCTCCCAACACTCAAAGTCACTGACCACAAAAGATCTGTAAACTGCTGCACTCCAGCCAGACATGCAGCAGCACTACGTAGACTGAGAACTGAGGGAGCCAAATACACATGGGGGAGCTGGCTGGAGTGACACAGGAGGGAGCTGGCTGGAGTGACACAGGCGGGTGCTGGCTGGAGTGACACAGGCGGGTGCTGGCTGGAGTGACACAGGCGAGTACTGGCTGGAGTGACACATGGGGGAACTGAAGTGTATTATGTGAATCTGGCTTTTCAATATATTTTATGCGGATCTGGCTTTTTCAATTATTTGATGTAGAAGTGGCTCTTTCATTGTATTTTATGTTGGATCTGGCTTTTTCAATGTATTTTATACCAGGGGCGTGGCCTAGCAGGCACAAGGTTACACCCCATTTTTGCAAGTGACCCTTCAGCTCGAAGTCGGCTCTTTGATGTACCTAACAAGATTTCTTGGCTCTTTGTCTCTGACTGGTTGGCCACCCCTGCTCTATATCATCGATGGCACTGTGTCCACCTAATTGACTGTGTAGTCACAGTGTCCATTTAAGAGGCTGTGCTGCTGTCCCTGTAGTCCATCTAAGGGGCTGTGCTGGGTCCATCCACAAGCTGTTTTTAGTCCCCTTAGTCTAATTCCATCACAGTGGAGTTGCACAGGCCCCACCCACTGTGCTCACACAGTGTGACTCCATATTTGTCAGAAAAATTAACTTGTTTGTACTGTGCACTGCACCCCAGTACGCTGTGCATGTGCGGAAAAAGCTGTTTAACTCCACACAGTGTGAGCAGAGCTGTCAGATAGAATATATATATATATATATATATATATATGTACAGTACAGTACAGTATATATATATATATATATATATACACACAGTATGTGTGTATATATATATGTATCATAGTTGCCTACCCTCCCTCATTCTGCAGGAGACTCCCTGAAATAGTAGCAATCTCCCTCACTCCCTGAATAGTCCCTCAATCTCCCTGAAAAAAAGAGAAATCAGAGATACATACATTGAAATGGGATCATCAGTGCCATTTCCCTGTATTGGTTATAAGGCACTCTGGGGCAGATGTATTAAACTGGAGATGGCATAAGGAAGTGATAAACCAGTGATAAATGCAAGGTGATACACGCACCAGCCAATCAGCTCCTAACTGTTAATTGACATATTGGAGCTGATTGGATGGTGCATGTATCACCTTGCACTTATCACTGGTTTATCACTTCCTTATGCCTTCTCCAGGTTAATACATCTGCCCCAATGATCCCCATTGCTACATGCATTGTAAAGGTTTCTTGTGGCCACTTACAGTATATGGAACCTTTTGTAAAACACAATACACAAAAAAATCCTGCAAAATATCTGTCTTTTCTTCAACCAGTAGATCTTACTAACTATGGGGCTCATTTACATTTGGATGTAAGTCATTTTCATGACAGGCCTCTCAGATGTAGCAGTACACGTCCGCACTGATAGGTGTTACTTTCACAATCTCCCTGAAATGCTTTTTCAAAAGTACTTAACACTATGTCAAGGCTTTCTTATACTCCCCACATCACTCAGTGTCTACCTAATAATGTATCTTTATCCTTCCACCCTAGTCTCCTACACCTCCTCCTCTGTCTCCCCTCCATCCCTCTGTTTCCTTCCCCCTCCTTTCCTGTTACCCCACTTTCATTTACCTCTGCCCCATGGTCCTGCTACCCCACAACTCAGCCCTGCTCCCTCTCTCCCTTCCCTGTCACCTCCGCATATCCCCATCCACATCACACTGACCTCCCTCCCTGCCCACCTCCAGCAGTTTCCCCTCCTAGCTCAGGCACCCGTACCATCACTACTCTCTCATCATCCCTGCCCTCAAAGTTAATCTCACCTCATCGCTACAGCAACCCTGATAATCTCATTCACATCTCTCCCACAAACTCATACCCACTATCCTATGCCCTCTGGAATGCCAGATCTGTTTGTAACAAACTGGTCCCCACTCATGACCTTTTCATTTCCAACTCCCTACACCTACTAGCCATTACTGAAACTTGGATTATGCCCTCTGACACTACTTCTCCTGCTGCTCTCTCTGCTGGGGGCCTCACATTCGCACACACACCCCGACCTGGGGGTCGCCATGGGGGTGGTGTTGGGGTCCTTTTACCTTCTAGTTACTCCTACCAACTCATACCACCAGAACCATCCCTTACATTCTCTACATTTGAGGTCCATGCCATACGCCTCTTCCAACCAGTCCATCTTAGAGTAGCTGTCATTTACAGCCCCCCTGGCACTGCTTCCAAATTCATCGACAACTTTGCTTCCTGGCTTCCTCACTTCCTCTCTTCTGACATTCCCTCCATTATCCTAGGCGATTTCAACATCCCTATTGACATCCCCACACAATCCCCTTCCCTAAACTCCTTAACCTCACCTCTTCACTTGGTCTCTCCCAGTGGACCTCCTCAACCTCCCATGTGAATGGGAGCTCACTGGATCTGGTCTTCACTCACCGCTGTGATATTTCTGATTTTTCCAACTCCCCATTTCCCCTCTCTGACCACCACCTGCTCTACTTTAACCTATCTCTCTCGACTTCCCCATCTCTACCTTCTAAGGCTACCATCACTAAGCGTAACATTGAAGCTATTGACACCACATTCCTTTCTTCCCTGTTTGACTCACTTCTCTCTCCTATTTTCTCTCTCTCATGCCCTGAACAAGCCACTTCCAAATACAATGCATCCCTTACTTCTGCTCTTGACTCTGTTGCTCTACCAACCACTATTCACCCTCGCAAATTAACACCTCAACCCTGGCACCCCAAATGCACCAGATATCTGCAAAAATGCTCACGTACTGCTGAGCGACACTGGAGGAAATCACGCTCTAAGGCAGACTTCCTCCATTTCAAACTTATGCTCTCATCCTTCAGTGCTGCCCTTTCTCTTGCTAAACAGTCATACTTCAAGAACCTCATCTCCTCCCAGTCTTCCAACCCCCGGCGCCTCTTTGACACTCTCAACTCACTCCTCTGCCCACCTCCACCTCGTCTCCCTTCCTCACTCTCTGCTCTTGACTTTGCCACTTACTTCACATCCAAAATTGACTCCATACGTCAGGACATCACATCACACCAGACTATCAGTAACCAGCTTTCTCCCATCCCTTACCAACCCTCCCCATCCCTCGCACCTACTCTGACATCTTTCTCCCATGCATCTGGAGAGGAAGTCATGGCCCTCATTCGTTCTTGTCCCCTCACCACCTCCCCACTTGACCCTATCCCCTCCCGCCTCCTCCGCTACCTCTCTCCTTCTGCTTGTTCCCATCTTTCCCACCTTCTCAATCTATCCCTCTCATCAGGCACTGTCCCCTCTGCCTTCAAGCATGCACTCATCTCTCCTATTCTTAAAAAACCTACCCTTGATCCAAACACTCTCTCCAACTACTGACCCATCTCTCTCCTCCCTTTTGCCTCCAAACTCCTTGAGCGTATTGTCTACAACCGCCTTACTTCCTTTCTTTCCTCACACTCACTGCTTGACCCATTCCAGTCTGGCTTCCATCCTCTCCACTCCACTGAAACTGCCCTTACAAAAGTATGCTATGACCTCCATGCTGCTAAATCTAAGGGACACTACTCTATACTTATTCTACTTGATCTCTCTGCTGCTTTTGACACTGTGGACCATCCTCTCCTACTGCAAATTCTTCACTCCATTGGTCTGCGTGACACTGCCCTCTCTTGGCTGTCCTCCTACCTTTCTGATCGTTCTTTCTCTGTCTCCTCTCATGACTCCACCTCCCCCTCACTTCCACTAACTGTAGGGGTACCCCAAGGTTCTGTCCTTGGTCCTCTTCTCTTCTCTCTCTATATGTCCTCACTAGGTAAGCTCATTAGATCTTTTGGTTTCCAATATCATCTCTATGCTGATGACACCCAAATCTATCTTTCCTCTCCAGACCTCTCCCCTGCTCTCCTCACTCGTATCTCCAACTGTCTCTCTGCTACCTCTTCCTGGATGTCCCAGCGCTTTCTTAAACTTAACATGTCTAAGACCGAGCTGATCATCTTCCCTCCCTCCCGCATAACCTCACCTCCTACAATCTCATTATCTATTGATTGCACTACTATCTCCTCTAGCCCCCAAGTGCGCTGTCTTGGAGTAGTCCTTGACTCCTCCCTCTCCTTCAAACCACACATTCAGCACCTCTCACAAACCTGCCATTTTCATCTAATAAATATTTCCAGGATCAGATCAGACCATTTCTGACCCAGGATGCTACTAAGACTCTTATCCACTCACTGGTCATCTCCAGACTGGACTACTGTAATCTGCTCCTGATTGGCATTCCTGACAGATACATTTCTCCACTCCAATCTATCCTCAATGCTGCTGCCCGGCTCATCTTCCTCACCAAACACACTACGTCCACCTCTCCTCTCTTACTAGACCTTCACTGGCTCCCCTTCCCTTTCAGAATCCATTTCAAGCTTCTCACACTCGCTAACAAAGCCCTCACCCACTCCTCTCCCGTCTACATCTCTGACCTTATCTCCCTTTACACTCCCACCCGTCCTCTTCGCTCTGCTAATGCACGCCGACTCTCCTGCCTACGGATTACTTCCTCTCACTCCTACCTCCAAGATTTTTCACGTGCTGCACCACTTCTCTGGAATTCCCTACCTCTCCCCCTCAGACTCTCCACCTCTCTACAAAACTTCAAACGGGCTCTCAAGACCCACTTGTTCACCAAACCCAGCCAAATCTCTGTTCTATGCTCTCTAGGTACCCCATCTGTGTCACCCCTGTCTGTCTACCCCTCCCTTCTAGAATATAAGCTCTCACGAGCAGGGCCCTCTTCCCTCATGTGCTTTTCCTTTCTTACTTTAATAATCTTCAACTGCACCAAATCCATCAGTCTTCTGCCACCTGATACTTATTCCAGTGTCATCTGCTGATGTAACTATGTTTATTTACCCTGTACTTGTCCTATACTGTCATCAACTGTAAGTTGCTGTTTTCCTGTTTGATTATTTGTTTATGTACTCTGTAATTGGACGCTGCGGAACCCTTGTGGCGCCATATAAATAAAGGATAATAATAAATAATAATAATAGGGAAGTATGATATATATATATATATATATATATATATATAAAACAAACAAATGGCACTCCCACTACTTCAATCAGCAGCCATGGTGCCCTTTACAACAAATTCACATTTCTCTCCTTTAGGGCGGGATGTATTAACATACATCGCCGCCCATCGCAGCGATGTTGATCGCATATGTACTACTAACATATGCGATCAACATCACAATGCGGTGACGGAGGCCCCCGTGATACCTGTGAGGTGGTGTGCGGGGGTCTCTGTCACCTCCCTGTGCTCTTCACCTGCTCAACTGCCGGGAAGCAGGCAGCAGGCTGTCCCCGGCGCCTCCTCCTTCCCCCTGCAGCCGGAGGGACCTCCAGCTGCGTTGCTAGAGGGAGGAGGACATTACCTTCTGGGTCCAGGCTTCCTGGATGAAATCACCATGCGCTTAATTATACCAATCAGCACCTGTTGTGTGCTGAAAATAAAAGAACACAGTCCTTTAAGTTCCAAACACTCTCATGTGTCCGCAAACAGTTCAGCACAAGGAATCAGTCTTTTTGTGTGATCCGCTGCTCCTCCTTTATCCCTGAACCCATGGGGATTATAGATCTGTGTAATAAAATAAATAAGAGGGCGCTCTATCGTGCATGAAAACATTTTAATATAAACAATATTTACATTTAAGAACAGATAGAGTACACTGCTTGGTCCTCTTGCGGCTCCCGGACTCGGCGTTCTGCCGGCTACAGACAAGCGGCTGTGAGGTCTATGCTTCCAGCGGGGCAGGCGGTAGCTGGATATACACCATGACGGTGTCACTTATACCTAGAGATGAGCGCCTGAAATTTTTCGGGTTTTGTGTTTTGGTTTTGGGTTCGGTTCCGCGGCCGTGTTTTGGGTTCGACCGCGTTTTGGCAAAACCTCACCGAATTTTTTTTGTCGGATTCGGGTGTGTTTTGGATTCGGGTGTTTTTTTAAAAAAACACTAAAAAACAGCATAAATCATAGAATTTGGGGGTCATTTTGATCCCATATTATTATTAACCTCAAAAACCATAATTTCCACTCATTTTCAGTCTATTCTGAATACCTCACACCTCACAATATTATTTTTAGTCCTAAAATTTGCACCAAGGTCGCTGGATGACTAAGCTAAGCGACACTAGTGGCCGACACAAACACCTGGCCCATCTAGGAGTGGCACTGCAGTGTCACGCAGGATGTCCCTTCCAAAAAACCCTCCCCAATCAGCACATGACGCAAAGAAAAAAAGAGGCGCAATGAGGTAGCTGACTGTGTGAGTAAGATAAGCGACCCTAGTGGCCGACACAAACACCGGGCCCATTTAGGAGTGGCACTGCAGTGTCACGCAGGATGTCCCTTCCAAAAAACCCTCCCCAATCAGCACATGACGCAAAGAAAAAAAGAGGCGCAATGAGGTAGCTGACTGTGTGAGTAAGATTAGCGACCCTAGTGGCCGACACAAACACCGGGCCCATTTAGGAGTGGCACTGCAGTGTCACGCAGGATGTCCCTTCCAAAAAACCCTCCCCAATCAGCACATGACGCAAAGAAAAAAAGAGGCGCAATGAGGTAGCTGACTGTGTGAGTAAGATTAGCGACCCTAGTGGCCGACACAAACACCGGGCCCATTTAGGAGTGGCACTGCAGTGTCACGCAGGATGTCCCTTCCAAAAAACCCTCCCCAATCAGCACATGACGCAAAGAAAAAAAGAGGCGCAATGAGGAAGCTGACTGTGTGAGTAAGATTAGCGACCCTAGTGGCCGACACAAACACCGGGCCCATTTAGGAGTGGCACTGCAGTGTCACGCAGGATGTCCCTTCCAAAAAACCCTCCCCAATCAGCACATGACGCAAAGAAAAAAAGAGGCGCAATGAGGTAGCTGACTGTGTGAGTAAGATTAGCGACCCTAGTGGCCGACACAAACACCGGGCCCATTTAGGAGTGGCACTGCAGTGTCACGCAGGATGTCCCTTCCAAAAAACCCTCCCCAATCAGCACATGACGCAAAGAAAAAAAGAGGCGCAATGAGGTAGCTGACTGTGTGAGTAAGATTAGCGACCCTAGTGGCCGACACAAACACCGGGCCCATTTAGGAGTGGCACTGCAGTGTCACGCAGGATGTCCCTTCCAAAAAACCCTCCCCAAACAGCACATGACGCAAAGAAAAATAAAAGAAAAAAGAGGTGCAAGATGGAATTGTCCTTGGGCCCTCCCACCCACCCTTATGTTGTATAAACAAAACAGGACATGCACACTTTAACCAACCCATCATTTCAGTGACAGGGTCTGCCACACGACTGTGACTGATATGACGGGTTGGTTTGGACCCCCCCCAAAAAAGAAGCAATTAATCTCTCCTTGCACAAACTGGCTCTACAGAGGCAAGATGTCCACCTCATAATCACCCTCCGATATATCACCGTGTACATCCCCCTCCTCACAGATTATCAATTCGTCCCCACTGGAATCCACCATCTCAGCTCCCTGTGTACTTTGTGGAGGCAATTGCTGCTGGTCAATGTCTCCGCGGAGGAATTGATTATAATTCATTTTAATGAACATCATCTTCTCCACATTTTCTGGATGTAACCTCGTACGCCGATTGCTGACAAGGTGAGCGGCGGCACTAAACACTCTTTCGGAGTACACACTTGTGGGAGGGCAACTTAGGTAGAATAAAGCCAGTTTGTGCAATGGCCTCCAAATTGCCTCTTTTTCCTGCCAGTATAAGTATGGACTGTGTGACGTGCCTACTTGGATGCGGTCACTCATATAATCCTCCACCATTCTTTCAATGGTGAGAGAATCATATGCAGTGACAGTAGACGACATGTCCGTAATCGTTGTCAGGTCCTTCAGTCCGGACCAGATGTCAGCATCAGCAGTCGCTCCAGACTGCCCTGCATCACCGCCAGCGGGTGGGCTCGGAATTCTGAGCCTTTTCCTCGCACCCCCAGTTGCGGGAGAATGTGAAGGAGGAGATGTTGACAGGTCGCGTTCCGCTTGACTTGACAATTTTCTCACCAGCAGGTCTTTCAACCCCAGCAGACTTGTGTCTGCCGGAAAGAGAGATCCAAGGTAGGCTTTAAATCTAGGATCGAGCACGGTGGCCAAAATGTAGTGCTCTGATTTCAACAGATTGACCACCCGTGAATCCTTGTTAAGCGAATTAAGGGCTCCATCCACAAGTCCCACATGCCTAGCGGAATCGCTCCGTGTTAGCTCCTCCTTCAATGTCTCCAGCTTCTTCTGCAAAAGCCTGATGAGGGGAATGACCTGACTCAGGCTGGCAGTGTCTGAACTGACTTCACGTGTGGCAAGTTCAAAGGGCATCAGAACCTTGCACAACGTTGAAATCATTCTCCACTGCGCTTGAGACAGGTGCATTCCACCTCCTATATCGTGCTCAATTGTATAGGCTTGAATGGCCTTTTGCTGCTCCTCCAACCTCTGAAGCATATAGAGGGTTGAATTCCACCTCGTTACCACTTCTTGCTTCAGATGATGGCAGGGCAGGTTCAGTAGTTTTTGGTGGTGCTCCAGTCTTCTGTACGTGGTGCCTGTACGCCGAAAGTGTCCCGCAATTTTTCTGGCCACCGACAGCATCTCTTGCACGCCCCTGTCGTTTTTTAAATAATTCTGCACCACCAAATTCAAGGTATGTGCAAAACATGGGACGTGCTGGAATTTGCCCATATTTAATGCACACACAATATTGCTGGCGTTGTCCGATGCCACAAATCCACAGGAGAGTCCAATTGGGGTAAGCCATTCCGCGATGATCTTCCTCAGTTGCCGTAAGAGGTTTTCAGCTGTGTGCGTATTCTGGAAACCGGTGATACAAAGCGTAGCCTGCCTAGGAAAGAGTTGGCGTTTGCGAGATGCTGCTACTGGTGCCGCCGCTGCTGTTCTTGCGGCGGGAGTCCATACATCTACCCAGTGGGCTGTCACAGTCATATAGTCCTGACCCTGCCCTGCTCCACTTGTCCACATGTCCGTGGTTAAGTGGACATTGGGTACAACTGCATTTTTTAGGACACTGGTGAGTCTTTTTCTGACGTCCGTGTACATTCTCGGTATCGCCTGCCTAGAGAAGTGGAACCTAGATGGTATTTGGTAACGGGGGCACACTGCCTCAATAAATTGTCTAGTTCCCTGTGAACTAACGGCGGATACCGGACGCACGTCTAACACCAACATAGTTGTCAAGGCCTCAGTTATCCGCTTTGCAGCAGGATGACTGCTGTGATATTTCATCTTCCTCGCAAAGGACTGTTGAACAGTCAATTGCTTACTGGAAGTAGTACAAGTGGGCTTACGACTTCCCCTCTGGGATGACCATCGACTCCCAGCAGCAACAACAGCAGCGCCAGCAGCAGTAGGCGTTACACGCAAGGATGCATCGGAGGAATCCCAGGCAGGAGAGGACTCGTCAGAATTGCCAGTGACATTGCCTGCAGGACTATTGGCATTCCTGGGGAAGGAGGAAATTGACACTGAGGGAGTTGGTGGGGTGGTTTGCGTGAGCTTGGTTACAAGAGGAAGGGATTTACTGGTCAGTGGACTGCTTCCGCTGTCACCCAAAGTTTTTGAACTTGTCACTGACTTATTATGAATGCGCTGCAGGTGACGTATAAGGGAGGATGTTCCGAGGTGGTTAACGTCCTTACCCCTACTTATTACAGCTTGACAAAGGGAACACACGGCTTGACACCTGTTGTCCGCATTTCTGTTGAAATAGTTCCACACCGAAGAGCTGATTTTTTTGGTATTTTCACCAGGCATGTCAACGGCCATATTCCTCCCACGGACAACAGGTGTCTCCCCGGGTGCCTGACTTAAACAAACCACCTCACCATCAGAATCCTCCTGGTCAATTTCCTCCCCAGCGCCAGCAACACCCATATCCTCCTCATCCTGGTGTACTTCAACACTGACATCTTCAATCTGACTATCAGGAACTGGACTGCGGGTGCTCCTTCCAGCACTTGCAGGGGGCGTGCAAATGGTGGAAGGCGCATGCTCTTCACGTCCAGTGTTGGGAAGGTCAGGCATCGCAACCGACACAATTGGACTCTCTTTGTGGATTTGGGATTTCGAAGAACGCACAGTTCTTTGCGGTGCTACTGCTTTTGCCAGCTTGAGTCTTTTCATTTTTCTAGCGAGAGGCTGAGTGCCTCCATCCTCATGTGAAGCTGAACCACTAGCCATGAACATAGGCCAGGGCCTCAGCCGTTCCTTGCCACTCCGTGTGGTAAATGGCATATTGGCAAGTTTACGCTTCTCCTCCGACAATTTTATTTTAGGTTTTGGAGTCCTTTTTTTACTGATATTTGGTGTTTTGGATTTGACATGCTCTGTACTATGACATTGGGCATCGGCCTTGGCAGACGACGTTGCTGGCATTTCATCGTCTCGGCCATGACTAGTGGCTGCAGCTTCAGCACGAGGTGGAAGTGGATCTTGATCTTTCCCTAATTTTGGAACCTCAACATTTTTGTTCTCCATATTTTAATAGGCACAACTAAAAGGCACCTCAGGTAAACAATGGAGATGGATGGATACTAGTATACAATTATGGACGGACTGCCGAGTGCCGACACAGAGGTAGCTACAGCCGTGAACTACCGTACTGTGTCTGCTGCTAATATAGACTGGTTGATAAAGAGATGTCGTAGTATGTATGTATGAAGAAGAAAGAAAAAAAAACCACGGTTAGGTGGTATACAATTATGGACGGACTGCCGAGTGCCGACACAGAGGTAGCCACAGCCGTGAACTACCGTACTGTACTGTGTCTGCTGCTAATATAGACTGGTTGATAAAGAGATGTCGTAGTATGTATGTATGAAGAAGAAAGAAAAAAAAAACACGGGTAGGTGGTATACAATTATGGACGGACTGCCGAGTGCCGACACAGAGGTAGCCACAGCCGTGAACTACCGTACTGTACTGTGTCTGCTGCTAATATAGACTGGTTGATAAAGAGATGTAGTAGTATGTATGTATAAAGAAGAAAGAAAAAAAAACCACGGGTAGGTGGTATACAATTATGGACGGACTGCCGAGTGCCGACACAGAGGTAGCCACAGCCGTGAACTACCGTACTGTACTGTGTCTGCTGCTAATATAGACTGGTTGATAAAGAGATGTCGTAGTATGTATGTATGAAGAAGAAAGAAAAAAAAACCACGGTTAGGTGGTATACAATTATGGACGGACTGCCGAGTGCCGACACAGAGGTAGCCACAGCCGTGAACTACCGTACTGTACTGTGTCTGCTGCTAATATAGACTGGTTGATAAAGAGATGTCGTAGTATGTATGTATAAAGAAGAAAGAAAAAAAAACCACGGTTAGGTGGTATACAATTATGGACGGACTGCCGAGTGCCGACACAGAGGTAGCCACAGCCGTGAACTACCGTACTGTACTGTGTCTGCTGCTAATATAGACTGGTTGATAAAGAGATGTCGTAGTATGTATGTATGAAGAAGAAAGAAAAAAAAACCACGGTTAGGTGGTATACAATTATGGACGGACTGCCGAGTGCCGACACAGAGGTAGCCACAGCCGTGAACTACCGTACTGTACTGTGTCTGCTGCTAATATAGACTGGTTGATAAAGAGATGTCGTAGTATGTATGTATAAAGAAGAAAGAAAAAAAAACCACGGTTAGGTGGTATACAATTATGGACGGACTGCCGAGTGCCGACACAGAGGTAGCCACAGCCATGAACTACCGTACTGTACTGTGTCTGCTGCTAATATAGACTGGTTGATAAAGAGATGTAGTAGTATGTATGTATAAAGAAGAAAGAAAAAAAAACCACGGGTAGGTGGTATACAATTATGGATGGACTGCCGAGTGCCGACACAGAGGTAGCTACAGCCGTGAACTACCGTACTGTGTCTGCTGCGACTGGATGATAAATAATGATATAAAAAATATATATATATCACTACTGCAGCCGGACAGGTATATATATTATATAATGACGGACCTGCTGGACACTGTCTGTCAGCAGAATGAGTTTTTTATAGAATAAAAAAAAAAAACACCACACAAGTGAAGTCACACGACGAGTGTTTAACTTTTTCAGGCAATCACAATATAAGTATACTACTAACTATACTGGTGGTCAGTGTGGTCAGGTCACTGGTCAGTCACACTGGCAGTGGCACTCCTGCAGCAAAAGTGTGCACTGTTTAATTTTAATATAATATGTACTCCTGGCTCCTGCTATAACCTATAACTGGCACTGCAGTGCTCCCCAGTCTCCCCCACAATTATTAGCTGTGTGAGCTGAGCACAGTCAGATATATAATATATATACATAGATGATGCAGCACACTGGGCTGAGCAGTGCACACAGATATGGTATGTGACTGTCTTGTACTCCTGGCTCCTGCTATAACCTATAACTGGCACTGCAGTGCTCCCCAGTCTCCCCCACAATTATAAGCTGTGTGAGCTGAGCACAGTCAGATATATAATATATACATAGATGATGCAGGCATGCAGCACACTGGGCTGAGCAGTGCACACAGATATGGTATGTGACTGAGTCACTGTGTGTACCGTTTTTTTCAGGCAGAGAACGGATATATTAAATAAAACAACTGCACTGCTGGTGGTCACTGTGGTCAGTCACTAAACTCTGCACTCTCTTCTACAGTATCAGCCTCAGGTCAATCTCTCTCTCTCTCTCTCCTAATCTAAATGGAGAGGACGCCAGCCACGTCCTCTCCCTATCAATCTCAATGCACGTGTGAAAATGGCGGCGACGCGCGGCTCCTTATATAGAATCCGAGTCTCGCGAGAATCCGACAGCGTCATGATGACGTTCGGGCGCGCTCGGGTTAACCGAGCAAGGCGGGAAGATCCGAGTCGCTCGGACCCGTGAAAAAAAACATGAAGTTCGTGCGGGTTCGGATTCAGAGAAACCGAACCCGCTCATCTCTACTTATACCATGTGGTTTTAAGTCCACAGAGTTTTAATATTGGGTACGAGCAGTGTACTCTATCTGTTCTTAAATGTGAATATTGTTTATATTGAAACATTTTCATGCATGATTTTCTCTCTTACGTCCTAGAGGATACTGGGGTCCACATTAGTACCATGGGGTATAGACGGGTCCACTAGGAGCCATGGGCACTTTAAGAAATTGATAGTGTGGGCTGGCTCCGCTCCTCCCTCTATGCCGCTCCTACCAAACTCAGTTTTGAAAATGTGTCCAGAGGAGACGGTCATGCTTGTGAAGCTCCTGAAGAGTTTTCTGTATTTATTTTCTTTTTTATTGTTTTCAGGCAGGTCAGGCTGGTACCAGACTGCCTGCTTCCTGGGACCTAGGGGGGGAACGGCTCAACCTCCCTAGGGTTAATGGTCCCATTCCCCGCTGACAGGACACTGAGCTCCTGAGGGTCCTATTCGCAAGCCCCACCACGGCGAGCGTACAAACCCGCAGCACGCTGCCTCCCCTAACAGAGCCAGAAGTAAGAGAAGGACGTGAGTAGGTGTCCGGAGTCCCGGTTAGCGGGTCACCGGCTGTAATGGCTGCACAAGGGTGGGAGCGCAGCGCTGACAAGCAGGCTGCGGTTCCAGGCTTCAAAGGCATACAAGGTGATGTGTGTTCCGCTGTGAGAGGTGAGCTGAAGCCACAACAAACATATACCCACACTGGCAGCAATTCTACAGGGGTTTTAACCCACTGCAGAACAGAAATGACCTCAGCTAGTAGAAAAAAAACGGGAAGACCGTGCGCCATTAAGGGGGCGGGACTTCACTATGAGCGTTTCCAGCAGCTCACCAGCGCCATTTTCCCTCTGCAGCTATACACAGGCAGACTGGCAGGGAAGTGCAGCTCCTCCACAAGGACTTCAGAGCACCTAAGCAGTACCAGGGGGTCATAGCAAGGGGGGGAAGCAATATTTGGTGTATTAAACCCTATTAAGGGTACTTGGTTTGAGACCCAACTAAACTTGTACTTTAGCTATAGGGGCACTGTGTGGCTGGCTTCATTATACTCTATCTCAATAGAGGGCTCTGTGTGGGTTAACTGTGTTTTACCCTATTTTTGTGTGTGTGTGTGTGTGTGTGTGTGTGTGTGTGTGTGTGTGTGTGTGTGTGTGTGTGTGTGTGTGTGTGTGTGTGTATTCTTTCACATTTACTATGTCAAAGGAGTGTGTATCATGCACAACAATGTGTTTTTCTCAATCTGGGGGATCACTGCCATGTACTCAGGATAGTATACATTCTCAGGCTAGTGGATCTGAACCAGTATGGTTAGATTCATTAAAAGGGATGATTTTAAATATTTAGAATAAATTATCCCTAAATGAGAAGGAGACGCAATACTTAAGGCAGTCTGTTGATGACCTGATGAATAGGGATTGAGTGGTTATTCCAGCATCTCAGACCCCTGCCATTTGTCCACAGAAGCGTACTCTAGTCCAAATCATGCAGGCTGATACCAATGATGATGATGATGTATCAGACCCAGAGGAGGGTGAGGTGGACTCGGGAGGGGGGGATGCAGCTTTGTCACAGAAAATACAGGCCCTGATAGAAGCTATTAGAGATGTCCTGCACATCCCTGACAAAGTGACTGAGGAAGATGAGGAATCTTATTTTAATGTAAAAAATAAATCCTCAGCTACTTTCCCTGCATCTAAGGAATTAAATTCCCTATTTGAAGCAACTTGGGTAAATCCTGACAAGAAGTTTCAGATCCCAAAACGGTTACTCACATTCTTCCCGTTTCCTCAGGATGATAGGAAAAAATGGGAAAACCCACCAATAGTTGACGCATCGGTTTCTATGCTGTCACGTAAGATAGTTTTACCTGTTCCTGGGGCAGCTTCCTTGAAGGATGCTGCAGACCGCAAGATTGAGACCACTCTCAAATCTCTGTACACAGCTGCGGGGCTGGCCCAGAGACCCACTATAGCTTGTGCATGGATCTCTAGATCTAATTGACGGGTTAGATTCCTTATCCATAGGGAGGGAAATAATTTGACTCCTACAGCATATACAGGATTCTGCTAACTTTATGGTGGAGACCATAAAGGAAATTGGTTTACTCAACGCACGCGCCACTGCCATGACAGTGTCAGCACGCAGCTGCTTGTGGCTAAGCCAGTGGACTGCGGACAGGAATTCCAGGAAAGGCGTGGAAAGCCTACCTTTCACAGGTGAAGCCCTTTTTGGAGATGAACTGGATACGTGGATATCAAAGGTTACGGCGGGTAAGTCTACATACCTTCCTGCAGCAGCTCCCCCAACTAGAAAATCCTACACTGCTCCAACTCTGCAGTCCTTTCGGACAGCAATGTTTAAAAACAAAACAAAAGGTTCTTCTATGGCCTTCAAAGGCAATAGAGGTAAACCCAGAAAACCAGCAACTGCAGGGTCACAGGAACAGAACCCTGGTTCTGCTTCCTCTAAGCCTTCAGCATGATGGTGGACTGCACTGCCTGGAAGACAGACAGGTGGGAGCCCGGTTGAGATTCTTCAGTCACATATGGGCAACGTCATGCCAGGATCCCTGGATCAAAGATCTTATAGCCCAGGGCTACAGACTGGAGTTTCATGAACTCCCACCTCACAGATTCTTCAAATCAGGCTTACCAGCTTCTCAAGAAGCAAGTGTGACTTTACAGGAAGCAATTCAGAAACTGGTGCAGACTCAGGTCATTGTTCCAGTTCCACTTTAGCTGCAAAACCAGGGTTATTGTTTCAACCTGTTTGTGGTTCCAAAACCGGACGGTTCGGAAAGGCCCATTTTAAATCTCAAGTCATTGAACCCGTACTTACGGGTGTTCAAATTCAAGATGGAATCTCTGAGAGCGGTGATCTCAGGTCTGGAGGAAGGGGAATTCTTGGTGTCTCTGGATTTCAAGGATGTGTACCTTTATATTCCGATTTGGCAGCCTCATCAGGCTTATTTAAGGTTTGCATTACAGGACTGTCAGTACCAGTTCCAGGTCCTCCCATTTGGCCTCTCAAAGTAATGGCAGAGATGATGTTGCTCCTCCGCAAACAGGGAGTGAACATAATACCGTAAAAGCACCATCCAGGAAGAGGTTGTTAGTCAACATTGCCCTCTCAACCCGACTGCTCCAGGATCACGGGTGGATTCTGAACCTACCAAAATATCATCTGGAACAAACACGGAGGCTTCCGTTCCTGGGGATGATATTGGATATGGTGGTGCAGAAGGTATTCCTTTCATTGGAAAAGGCATTGGTGATCCAGTCGATGGTGTGGGATGTTCTAAGACAAACCCGGATATCGTTGCATCTATGCATTCGCCTTCTGGGAAAGATGGTAGCCACTTATGAGGTGCTGCAGTATGGAAGGTTTCACGCAAGGCCCTTCCAGCTGGATCTGTTGGATAAATGGTCCGGGTCGCATCTTCACATGCACCAGAGGATCTGTCTGTCGCCAAAAGCCAGGATTTCTCTTCTGTGGTGGCATCAGACTTCTAACCTGACCAAGGGCCGAAGTTTCGGGATTCAAAATTGGATTCTGCTAAACACAGATGCAAGCCTCAGAGGTTGGGGAGCAGTCACCCAGGGGAAACAGTTCCAAGGAAAATGGTCAAGTCAGGAAGCCATTCTTCCGATCAACATTCTGGAACTAAGGGCCATATACAACGCCCTTCTACAAGCATTGCATCTTCTTCAAGATCAAACCATTCAGGTACAGTCGGACAATGTGACAGCAGTAATGTACATAAACCGACAAGGCTGAATGAAGAGCAGGGCAGCAATGTCAGAGGTAACAAGAATTCTCCTCTAGGCAGAAAGACAGGCTGTGGCATTGTCCGCGATCTTCATTCCGGGAGTAGACAACTGGGTAGCAGACTTCCTCAGCAGACACAACCTCCACCCAGGAGAGTGGAACTTCTCCCGGAGGTGTTCAGGTGCTTGACACATCGGTGGGGAATGCCACAAATTGACATGATGGCCTCTCGTCTCAACAAGAAGTTCAAGTGGTATTGTTCCAGGTTGAGGAACCCAGAAGCAGTGGCGGTGGATGCTCTGGTGACTCCATGGGTCTACCAGATGGTGTACGTGTTTTCACCACTCCCATTGATCCCAAAGATTCTCAAAAGAATAAAAAGGGAAAATGTTCAAGCAATTCTCATTGCTCTGGACTGGCCAAGAAGGGCCTGGTATGCAGATCTATTGGAGATGCTCCTAGAGTACCGTGGCCTCTACCACTTCGCAAAGACTTTCTCCAACATGGGCCTTTCGTCTATCAAGACTTACCACGACTACGTTTGATGGCATGGAGGTTGAGCGTCAAATTCTAGCCCAGAAAGGGATCCTGGATAAGGTTATTCCAACCCTGATCCAAGCCAGAAAGGGGGTAATATCTAGACATTACCACTCTATTTGGAAAAAAATACGTCTCTTGGTGTGAGAATAGGAAATTTCCTGCGGTGGAATTTCAACTGGGACGTTTTCTCCTTTTTCTGCAGTCGGGTGTGGATGTGGGCCTACGTTTGGGCAGGGCCATAACTAGGTGTGTGCGGAGGGGGCACCGCACATAGCGCTGCAGGGTAGGGGACGCTGTTGGCAGCACTTGTCAGTTATCTGTTTTAATTACTTTCACGTGCAGCTTCCCCTCTTTTTGAAGCCCAGCATCTCCTGGTCACTGCTGTCTCCTACCCTGACCCCTTATGTCACTTATACCTATACAATATTCATGAACACAACTTGAGATTTCTTTGTTATTCAGTCGCACTGTCCTTTATTACATTTCAAGATGCTGATATACTCAGGATTCTAACCCATTGCCTTTGGCTTTGCAGCCAGACAATTTATTAATTGAGCTATCTGCCCTTGCCAGGGGCGCTTTAAGAGAGGAGGCCCGGTGCAGCCTCCTCCGTTCGGGCCCCCTCCTCTCTGCCGGCAGTGCTGAGAGTCTGAGCACTAGAGCACTCAGACTCTACTGCGCATGTGCAGATCTCTGGGAAAATGGCGCGGCGGCCATTTTCCCTGAGATTTCTCTACTGCGCATGCACAGAAATCCGTGAAAATGGCCACTGCACCATTTTCACAGAGTTTTAATACCGCCATGGACGTCGCCACGGGACTCCAGAGGGGTGAGTATTTAGAAAATGGGTGCAGCGTGTGTGGTGCGGTCCCCTCTGGACTCAGGGGCCTATGTGCACCGCACACACTGCACCAGATTCGGACTGGAGCATGAAGGGCCCACCGGGGGTATGCAGTGGTAGGGGTCCATGATTAGAGGTGTGGCCAGCCTCCAAAAGGGGGTGTGGCCAGCTACCACAGAGGTTTGGCTAACCATTATAGAGTACCTGGTCTGGACTCCTTGATAATTTATATAGTAATTAACGCTAGTGAATACATGATAATGTGCCAGATTAATGACAGCAATGTACTGTAGAGGATACATCATAATCCTGTGCAGTATAAGGTAACATATGTATAATATATAATTCAAGTGCACAGTCTAGAACCTGATCCCTAGAGGAGGAGGGCCCCCCAGGCAGTGGGGCCTACCGGTGGTTTCCCCTGTACCCCTGTGGGCCTGTCCGAGCCTGCACTGCACCCATTATAGAAACACCAGTGGCCCTTGCATAGAAAGGTAGATAATTCTAACTATTTGAAGCTTACCTTGTACTTTGTAAAAAAAATGATCAGCATTGCGGCTAAGCTGATCTATGTAGTGTGTCTCTGCAAGAGATTGGATGTGTGGCTGCACACTACATAGATCTGCTCAATTGGAGTGCTGATTAGATATTTACAAAGTACCAGTAGCTTCATATAGTGTTCACAGTTTTTATGCAGAATCAAATAGCTCAATGAGTAGGGTGTTTGATTAGAATTCAACAGGTTATAGGTTTCAATCCTGGGTATGGCGGTGTATTGAAATTTGTTATTTAATAAAGGGTATTGTAAATGAATAACAACAAGCTCTCAAGTTAAGTGCATGAATGTGGTATAAAGAGGATTTGTGTCCACATCCACTTTCTTGCAGTGGTCTATAAATGTGTGTGTATTATAAAAATGTGGGAAGGGGCATCATAGCATGGGCTTTCTCTGGAATCAATTGTTTCATGCCCCTTCCCCACGAGACATGCGCCTTATGTCCCTATTGGAAAAATGTGGGAGGAGGGGGGCGCAAATTCTCTCTCTGGCACAGGGCACCAAAAAGTCTAGTTACGGCTCTGCGTTTGGGCTCTATAAAAGTCCAGATTTCGGCCTTATCCATTTTCTTCCAGAAACAATGGGCTTCTCTCCCTGAGGTTCAGACATTTTTGAAGGTGGTTCTGCACATCCAACCGACCTTTGTGCCTCCTACGGCAACTTGGGATCTCAACGTGGTGTTGCAGTTCCTGCAAATGGAATGGTTTGAGCCTTTACAGGACGTTGACGTCAAGTTTCTTTTACGTGGAAGGCCGTTGCGATGTTGGCCTTGGCTTCTGCGAGACGTGTATCGGAGCTGGGGGCGTTGTCTCACAAAAGCCCTTACTTGATTTTTCATGAAGATAGAGCTGAACTCAGAACTTGTCAGCAATTTCTTCCAAAGGTGGTGTCTGCGTTTCATATCGGCCAACCTATTGTGGTTCCGGTGGTTACCGACACCTCTGCTACTACAAAGTCCTTGGATGTTGTGAGGGCTTTGAATATCTATGTGAAGCGGACAGCTCATCACAGAAAATCTGACTCGCTGTTTGTTTTCTAAGATCCCAATAAAATTGGGTGTCCTGCTTCGTACCAAACAATTGCACCCTAGATCAGGCCTACTATCCAGCATGCTTATTCCACGGCAGGTTTTCCATGTCCAAAATCTGTACAGGCCCACTCTACTAGGTCGGTGGGTTCTTCCTGGGCGGCTGCCCGGGGTGTCTCGGCTTTACAGCTCTGCTGAGCAGCTACTTGGTCAGGTTCGAACACGTTTGCTAAGTTCTACAAGTTCGATACTTTGGGCTCTGAGGACCTTCAGTTTGGTCAATCAGTTCTGCAGGAACCTCAGCACTCTCCCACCCAGTTTGGGAGCTTTGGTATATCCCCATGGTACTAATGTGGACCCCAGTATCCTCTAGGACGTAAGAGAAAATAGGATTTTAATTACCTACCGGTAAATCCTTTTCTCGTAGTCCGTAGAGGATACTGCGTGTGTGCCCAGTGTTTCATTTCTTCCTGCACTGTTACTTGGTTAAGTATTGTTGGTTCAGTGGTTGATGTTCCTGGTTTAAAGTTTGGTTAGCTTGGCTTTCCTCTAGTTTGTGTGAGCTAGTTCGGAATTTCACCACTATCCTTTCATATTCTTCTCTCAAAGTATGTTCGTCTCCTCGGGCACAGTTTCCTAGACTGAGTCTGGTAAGTGCCCATGGCTCCTAGTGGACCCGTCTATACCCCATGGTACTAGTGTAGACCCCTGTATCCTCTACGGACTATGAGAACTGCTGAAGGCAGTTGAAGTGGGAACACGCGCAGAAGCCGCACTGTATTTGCGCTCACAATGAGATGCAACGGCATCTCAAAAAAAAGGCCCAAAAAAGGGCCAAATTATGTGATTTTATCTTTTTATGTAAATTTTATGGGGAAAAATCCAAAACCAGTCACGGACAAAATCCAAAACCGAATCCAAAACTAAATTCATATGATGAATTAGAAACAAAACCAGCAAAAATGGTCCGGTGCACATCTCTAATTTTAACAAGATCAATTGTTTCCCATATGTCAGCATAGGCGGATCCAGGGGGGAAGGGGGGTGGGCACTCAGGCCCGTGCCCCCTTCCTGTCGTTTCTGACTTCTTTTTTTTTCAAAATGAGAACAGCAGCAGCACTACTGCTATTTCCATCAGTCAGATTTGATAAAAGAGCCGGCAGGCACTAGGACCTGCCGTGGCTCTAACAGCAAGTCCGTGTGGTAACCAATGGGGAGGCTGGAGCTGCAGCTCCAGCTTCCCCATGCTCACACAGCAACCTACCTTCCCCACTGCCAGACGGCTGGAGTCCAGCCCAGGCGTGGGGTTCAAATGCCATCATCAAGTAAGACTGTTACTTATGATGGCGCAGAACATTAGCCCTCACTGCGCCGCACAGTTTCCCAGCGCTTCCTCCTCCACTTCCATTACCACCGTGCTAGGTGCTGTCAGACTCAGCCTCAGCTTTGAGAAGGCGGCCCGTGTGATTGTGACAGGGCTGTCCTGCAGAAGTCTTATGCTTGTTGGAGATCCAGCTGGCTGCTTCTGCTAATCAAAGATGGGCAGTTCGTGTCCTGCAGTCTGAGTCTCAGTGCAGTGCCCAAAACAAAGTATGCTGCACCTGCTACCACCAACTAAAAACTATAATAATTATATTGTGCTGGGGTGGCTTCCAGGCTCCCATACCTAAAGGAACAGGTGACCAACATTTCAAGGCCCAATCAGCCTTTTCATCAGGGTGAAACATTGTCAATAAACCAGGATGCACTCCAACAACCAATCATTACCTGATGGCGTATTCGGTGATACCACACCCCTTATCCCTTATCTGGGAGCACACGTGCCTTAGGTGCATGTAAATATAACTATTGCCGTTACCCTATCATGGTGCCCTCCCCCCTTTCATTTTCTTCTGGATCCACCCTTGTATGTCAGTACAGCGTCTTATCAACGCATAGATGACTAAACATTTTTTTAATTTGATCTAATTTCCAAATTCATGTTTTCTCTGATTAACACATTTCCTTGTGGTTTCGTTTGTAACATAAACAGGATGTGTTCTGCATAACTCAGCTTTTCACTTGTCAAGAATTACTGCTGAACAATGACAAGCGTGCACACAGTCATGTATGTTGGCACATAGCTCCTTTTAGGCATTTTTTCCGAGATAATGTAGTGACACTCCACAACAAAAGGGTTTATTTGTTAAATTTTGTTTTACCTGAAGATTAATATTTGTAGTGCTTTACATTTACACTTTTGACATTTGATTTACAGATATTGGGTTCTTTTCATGAAGCTGTGAAAAGAGTGGAGAAGTGAGCCTGTGCAGAAGTTGTCCATAGCAACCAATCAGCTGCTCTGTATAATTTTATAGTATTGACATTATAAATGTTACTTCAGTGCTGATTGGTTGCCATGGGCCACTTCTTCATTGGCTCACTTATCCACACTTTTTACTACTTCATTATTTGTCACATGGACACACTCATGTGAACTGAAGCTTGCTAAAGGCATATGATACACTCCATAATCCTTATTATAGCAGATCCCACATAAGGTATACTAGTTATTGAGCCTAATCTTCTTTGACATGGCTGTTTGGTCCAGAAGTTTAAATTGGTATCCAGTTGATAGATCTACAGTAAAAAGATAGAAAGTCAATAGGTCGACCTCAAATGGTTGACATGCAAAAGGTCAACAGGTACAAAAAGTTGACAGGTTTAAAAGGTCGACATGACATATGGTCAACAGAAGGTTTGGGGGGGGTTTCATGTTTTAAACTTTTTCATCATTTACCATCCATATTGATTAAGATTGGGAATAGTAACCTTGCCTGAAGAGTAGCGAGGGAACACATTTCCAATAATTTGGCTTTGATGTGGTGAAACACACAAAATGACACACACAAAAGAAAAGTGTCGACCAGTTTCATGCTGACCTTTTGACCCTGTCAATCTTTTGTGCCTGTCGACCTTTTCCACCATCTTCCTGCTCCATGTTGACCTTTTGACCCTGTCAACTTTAGCCACTGTCAACCTTTTGCATGCCAATTCACTGTCTTTTTACCGTAGATCTATTGAACCACACACACATTTAAATTACGGGGAAATAAAACTACCCCACATTTGTGGGGCTAGGGAAAGGTTTGGTTTAGGCTGCGGGGAGGGGGGTTAGCTTTAGGCATCACCAGGGAGGCTTAGGGTTAAGCTGCAGGGGGGATTCGGTTAATGCTAAGAGAAGGAAGAGTTAGGGTTAGGGGGTCATTGAGTTAAGGTAAGTGTCTCTATCACAATTCTAACCATCGGGAAGCCAACATCGATATTCTGACCACCGGCATATGTTAATCCCAAGCCGTCTCTGCCCTTGGTAAAAGACCTCACGATTAAATAATAGTGGAGACAAGACAGAATGATGTAGAATTAAGAGTTTGATGATAAAAGCTAGATTTTAAATGTGTCGCTATCAGATAAACAACATATGGAAACTTTCAGATGAAGAGATATCACTAAACAAAATGTTTCACACATCACACAAAGCAATAGAAAAGCGGTATTAAACACAAATCTAGGGCCTAAATCAGACCTGATCGCAGCAGCAAAATTGTTCTCTAATGGGCAAAACCATGTGCACTGTCGACCTAACGATACAGTCGTTAGGTCGACACAACTTAGGTCGACAGTCATTAGGGTGACCACTATAGGTCAACAGGGACACTAAGTCGACATGGCCATTATGTTGACATGTGCTAGGTTGACAGGTCGAACGGTCGACATGAGTTTTTTTTTTTTTAATTGACTTTTTCATGCTTTACGATCCACGTGGACTAGAATTGGGAACGGTAACCTGTGCAGAGCACAGCGGTAGCAGAGCGAGGCACCTTCGCTCGCCATGCAAGGGGACACGGTGCACTAATTGGGGTTCCCCATCACTTTACAAAGAAAACAACACCAAAAACAGTCCACAAACTCTCGTTGACCTTTTGACCTGTCGACCTAGCACATGTCAACCTAATGACCATGTCGATATAGTGTCCCTGTCGACCTAATGCATGTCGACCTATAGTGGTCGACCTAATGACTGTCGACCTAAGTTGGGTCGCCGCAATGACCCATTCCCAATATAACGTGTAGAGAGAGATTTGGGTGAGTTATTTTGTTTCTGTGCAGGGTAAATGCTGTCTGCTTTATTTTTAAACTGCAATTTTGATTTCAGTTTAAACACACCACACCCAAATCTAACTCTCTCTGCACGTTATATTTGCCCCACCTGCCGTGCATATGGTTTTAAAGATTTTATGAGAGAGCGCTATTGAACAGTATAGCGGCACCTGTAAAAGAATTGTGGTTAGTTTTTAAATGTTTACAGTCTTTTGAGAAGATTTGAGGTAACCTGCAACATGTAACACGTGATCTCCTTTACTGTGCGGCGGCTGGCGAGGATACTTTTACAAATAAAGAAAGAAAGAAGGAATCTTCACGGCCTCTGCATCGGTCTATCGCGTACAGCATTGTCAGCCACGTCCGGATCCTCACATCGCCCATAGCCCGCTGGACGCAGCGAGACTCAGAGTCGCCACACAGTAAAGGAGATCAGAGCCGCAGTGCACGGCTACCAGTGGCACCCGGAACAATAGTGCAGGGAAAGGTAGGGAGAAGCACCGGCTGCTCAAAACCATCCAATTACGTGTTGCAGGTTACCTCAAATCTTCTCAAAAGAGTGTAAACATTTAAAAACTAACCACATTTCTTTTACAGGTGCCGCTATACTGTTCAATAGTTTACAATAGCGCTCTCTCATAAAATCTTTATTACCTATTTCCAAGAGAGCTGCAAGCGCAGGCAATTAAATTTCTTTCTGTGCATATGGTTTTGTCCATTAGAGAACAATTTTGCTGCTACGATTAGGTCTAAATTAGGCCCCTAGATTTGTATTTTTGTTACACTTATTTAAACTAGAGATGTGCGCTGGCTCATTTTTGCTGGTTTTGGTTCTATTTCATCATCGGGTTTTGGTTTTTGCCAAAACCACCTCACTGGTTTTGGATCTGTATTTTGTTCAAAAATGTATTAAAAAAGAGCTAAAATCACAGTATTTTAACCACTATAACATTCATTTAAAGTAAATTTTGACAACCTCTCAATATTGTTTTTATCCAGTTTAGGTCAGACGCTGCAGCATACTGGCTGTTTACTATGTGGCAGAGCAGCTGCACAAATACACGGCAGTTTATAGCATATGTACAATATGACACATTGCCACACAGCAGTGACAGAAAAGGAAAGTGGTGCAAGATGGAATTGTCCTTGGGTTCTCACACCCACCCTGATATTGGCTATTGGCACAGTCTAGCAATCCAACCACTTCAGCGACAGGGACTGACACTTTTGTGGCTGAAGTGCTTGGTTTGTTTTGGCCGCACTAAACAGTTTTTTTTAGGAAGGACTACTTGTGAGAGGATTGATTATGAGGGTGTTAATTACAACAAATTATTATAATCAATCCTCTCATAAATTATTATTAATGAGAGGATTGATTATGAGGGTGTTAATTACAACAAATTATTATAATTTTGAAAATAATACATTTCATGTACTAGCTGCAAAGGATGTAACATGTAGGAGGAGCCTAGATGGTTAATGTACCTACCTCTACTAACTTTGGCCTCACAAATGGAGCAGATGCCTTCACAAACATCAGGATTTGGGTAAAAATAATCACACACCCAAAAGGTGGCTTTTTTAGTTTTATGCCCAGGCATCACAATGGCTTTCTTTTTATCATGGGCAAGAGCTGTTTCCACTGGTGCCTGACATCATCCTCATCCTCAACATCCTCATTAGTGTCAATTACACAAATAGTCTCCTCATCCTCTTGCTCTTTCACGGTAGCATCCTCATTTTCTATGTAAGCATGTTGACTTGTGCTGCTCATCCCCACATTTGAAGAGGGTGCAGATATGGTTAAACAAGGCTTCTCTATGAGTACAGTATCAGAAAGGTCAGGCTCACACATCATGTAGCACACATGGACACACACTTTCATATGGGATTTGTGACATTTCTATTTCTTAACACAAAGTTTGTTCTGCCTTATTGGTTTTCATCATTTTGATAACTCTTCTAGACTCTGAGTAAAAAGGCCTTGTATAATCATGAGAGGCAGAAGAAGATGCCTCACTGACAATTGAGGAAACCACCACTCATAAAAACGGGCAAGGCATGTGCTTTTCCTTGGCACTGCTTGTGGAGAATGGCATGTTGGCAATTTTATGTTTTTCTGCACTAAACTTTCCCTTTTACAGAGGTATTTTTTTCTTTACCACTGTAAAATGTTGTTAGATTCAGATATCCTTGAGCATCGGCTTTAGTAGATGACATTGAAGGAATAGCATCGTCGTGACTGGTGGCAGCAGCTGCAGTGATAATATTTGCTTGCTGCTTCTCTAAAGTGATCATAATCCACTTTAACTTCTGTTGGTGTTTTTTGTCATCTTTCTGAATTTTTCCAGTGTATCTAGTTGTTTTTAATTTTTGCATGTTCAGATGTCTGTAGTTTTTGGAATAAATATTTGTAACTTATACACCTGACGGAATTTTATTATATTATATTGTATATACTTCTGACCCCATATGAGCTTTGGAATAACACATGGAAGGCAGCAATAACAAGATCAAAGATACCGTTATGGGCATGTCTTTATGCATCCCACTGTAAGTTGGGTACGTCCCACCTTCGTATCTTGATTTTCATTTGTGACTATTGAGGTATTGGAAGTCGGTGGGAAGATAAAGATACAGTATTGAAAGATACCTTGATTTATATTGAATCACGTGTGTGGATGTGAGTATGGTACGCACGTCCTTATATGTTAAAGGGAGAGGAACTTTGAGATAAAATAAAGGGGTAGTTGTTCCTTGTTCAAAACATACTAGACGATTGGTCGCACCTGTTTGTCCTCCCCTCCCGTTCTTCTCATTTTCGGAGGATCTGACAGACCTTTGCCTACACACTTGGGATCCATAAAGGGATGAACATACGAAAGATTCCTTTATGAGAAGGTATATACGCGTTTTCACTAGAGATGAGCGGGTTCGGTTTCTCTGAATCCGAACCCGCCAGAACTTCATGTTTTTTTTCACGGGTCCGAGCGACTCGGATCTTCCCGCCTTGCTCGGTTAACCCGAGCGCGCCCGAACGTCATCATGACGCTGTCGGATTCTCGCGAGGCTCGGATTCTATCGCGAGACTCGGATTCTATATAAGGAGCCGCGCGTCGCCGCCATTTTCACACGTGCATTGAGATTGATAGGGAGAGGACGTGGCTGGCGTCCTCTCCGTTTAGAATAGATTAGAGAGACACTTGATTTACTAATTTTGGGGAGCATTAGGAGTACTCAGTAGTGTACAGTGCAGAGTTTTGCTGATAGTGACCAGTGACCACCAGTTTTATTTATAATCCGTTCTCTGCCTGAAAAAAGCGATACACAGCACACAGTGACTCAGTCACATACCATATCTGTGTGCACTGCTCAGGCTCAGGCCAGTGTGCTGCATCATCTATTATCTATATATAATATTATATATATCTGTCTGACTGCTCAGCTCACACAGCTTATAATTGTGGGGGAGACTGGGGAGCACTACTGCAGTGCCAGTTATAGGTTATAGCAGGAGCCAGGAGTACATAATATTATATTAAAATTAAACAGTGCACACTTTTGCTGCAGGAGTGCCACTGCCAGTGTGACTAGTGACCAGTGACCTGACCACCAGTATATATAATATTAGTAGTATACTATCTCTTTATCAACCAGTCTATATTAGCAGCAGACACAGTACAGTGCGGTAGTTCACGGCTGTGGCTACCTCTGTGTCGGCATTCGGCAGCCCGTCCATAATTGTATATACCACCTAACCGTGTTTTTTTTTTCTTTCTTTATACATACATACTAGTTACGAGTATACTATCTCTTTATCAACCAGTCTATATATTAGCAGCAGACACAGTACAGTGCGGTAGTTCACGGCTGTGGCTACCTCTGTGTCGGCACTCGGCAGCCCGTCCATAATTGTATATACCACCTAACCGTGGTTTTTTTTTCTTTCTTTATACATACATACTAGTTACGAGTATACTATCTCTTTATCAACCAGTCTATATATTAGCAGCAGACACAGTACAGTGCGGTAGTTCACGGCTGTGGCTACCTCTGTGTCGGCACTCGGCAGCCCGTCCATAATTGTATATACCACCTAACCGTGGTTTTTTTTTCTTTCTTTATACATACATACTAGTTACGAGTATACTATCTCTTTATCAACCAGTCTATATATTAGCAGCAGACACAGTACAGTGCGGTAGTTCACGGCTGTGGCTACCTCTGTGTCGGCACTCGGCAGCCCGTCCATAATTGTATATACCACCTAACCGTGGTTTTTTTTTCTTTCTTTATACATACATACTAGTTACGAGTATACTATCTCTTTATCAACCAGTCTATATATTAGCAGCAGACACAGTACAGTGCGGTAGTTCACGGCTGTGGCTACCTCTGTGTCGGCACTCGGCAGCCCGTCCATAATTGTATATACCACCTAACCGTGGTTTTTTTTTCTTTCTTTATACATACATACTAGTTACGAGTATACTATCTCTTTATCAACCAGTCTATATTAGCAGCAGACACAGTACAGTGCGGTAGTTCACGGCTGTGGCTACCTCTGTGTCGGCACTCGGCAGCCCGTCCATAATTGTATATACCACCTAACCGTGGTTTTTTTTTCTTTCTTTATACATACATACTAGTTACGAGTATACTATCTCTTTATCAACCAGTCTATATATTAGCAGCAGACACAGTACAGTGCGGTAGTTCACGGCTGTGGCTACCTCTGTGTCGGCACTCGGCAGCCCGTCCATAATTGTATATACCACCTAACCGTGGTTTTTTTTTCTTTCTTTATACATACATACTAGTTACGAGTATACTATCTCTTTATCAACCAGTCTATATTAGCAGCAGACACAGTACAGTGCGGTAGTTCACGGCTGTGGCTACCTCTGTGTCGGCACTCGGCAGCCCGTCCATAATTGTATATACCACCTAACCGTGGTTTTTTTTTCTTTCTTTATACATACATACTAGTTACGAGTATACTATCTCTTTATCAACCAGTCTATATATTAGCAGCAGACACAGTACAGTGCGGTAGTTCACGGCTGTGGCTACCTCTGTGTCGGCACTCGGCAGCCCGTCCATAATTGTATATACCACCTAACCGTGGTTTTTTTTTCTTTCTTTATACATACATACTAGTTACGAGTATACTATCTCTTTATCAACCAGTCTATATATTAGCAGCAGACACAGTACAGTGCGGTAGTTCACGGCTGTGGCTACCTCTGTGTCGGCACTCGGCAGCCCGTCCATAATTGTATATACCACCTAACCGTGGTTTTTTTTTCTTTCTTTATACATACATACTAGTTACGAGTATACTATCTCTTTATCAACCAGTCTATATATTAGCAGCAGACACAGTACAGTGCGGTAGTTCACGGCTGTGGCTACCTCTGTGTCGGCACTCGGCAGCCCGTCCATAATTGTATATACCACCTAACCGTGGTTTTTTTTCTTTCTTTATACATACATACTAGTTACGAGTATACTATCTCTTTATCAACCAGTCTATATATTAGCAGCAGACACAGTACAGTGCGGTAGTTCACGGCTGTGGCTACCTCTGTGTCGGCACTCGGCAGCCCGTCCATAATTGTATATACCACCTAACCGTGGTTTTTTTTTCTTTCTTTATACATACATACTAGTTACGAGTATACTATCTCTTTATCAACCAGTCTATATTAGCAGCAGACACAGTACAGTGCGGTAGTTCACGGCTGTGGCTACCTCTGTGTCGGCACTCGGCAGCCCGTCCATAATTGTATATACCACCTAACCGTGGTTTTTTTTTCTTTCTTTATACATACATACTAGTTACGAGTATACTATCTCTTTATCAACCAGTCTATATATTAGCAGCAGACACAGTACAGTGCGGTAGTTCACGGCTGTGGCTACCTCTGTGTCGGCACTCGGCAGCCCGTCCATAATTGTATATACCACCTAACCGTGGTTTTTTTTTCTTTCTTTATACATACATACTAGTTACGAGTATACTATCTCTTTATCAACCAGTCTATATTAGCAGCAGACACAGTACAGTGCGGTAGTTCACGGCTGTGGCTACCTCTGTGTCGGCACTCGGCAGCCCGTCCATAATTGTATATACCACCTAACCGTGGTTTTTTTTTCTTTCTTTATACATACATACTAGTTGCGAGTATACTATCTCTTTATCAACCAGTCTATATATTAGCAGCAGACACAGTACAGTGCGGTAGTTCACGGCTGTGGCTACCTCTGTGTCGGCACTCGGCAGCCCGTCCATAATTGTATATACCAGCTAACCGTGGTTTTTTTTTCTTTCTTTATACATACATACTAGTTACGAGTATACTATCTCTTTATCAACCAGTCTATATATTAGCAGCAGACACAGTACAGTGCGGTAGTTCACGGCTGTGGCTACCTCTGTGTCGGCACTCGGCAGCCCGTCCATAATTGTATATACCACCTAACCGTGGTTTTTTTTCTTTCTTTATACATACATACTAGTTACGAGTATACTATCTCTTTATCAACCAGTCTATATATTAGCAGCAGACACAGTACAGTGCGGTAGTTCACGGCTGTGGCTACCTCTGTGTCGGCACTCGGCAGCCCGTCCATAATTGTATACTAGTATCCAATCCATCCATCTCCATTGTTTACCTGAGGTGCCTTTTAGTTGTGCCTATTAAAATATGGAGAACAAAAATGTTGAGGTTCCAAAATTAGGGAAAGATCAAGATCCACTTCCACCTCGTGCTGAAGCTGCTGCCACTAGTCATGGCCGAGACGATGAAATGCCAGCAACGTCGTCTGCCAAGGCCGATGCCCAATGGCATAGTACAGAGCATGTCAAAACCAAAACACCAAATATCAGTAAAAAAAGGACTCCAAAACCTAAAATAAAATTGTCGGAGGAGAAGCGTAAACTTGCCAATATGCCATTTACCACACGGAGTGGCAAGGAACGGCTGAGGCCCTGGCCTATGTTCATGGCTAGTGGTTCAGCTTCACATGAGGATGGAAGCACTCAGCCTCTCGCTAGAAAACTGAAAAGACTCAAGCTGGCAAAAGCACCGCAAAGAACTGTGCGTTCTTTGAAATCCCAAATCCACAAGGAGAGTCCAATTGTGTCGGTTGCGATGCCTGACCTTCCCAACACTGGACGTGAAGAGCATGCGCCTTCCACCATTTGCACGCCCCCTGCAAGTGCTGGAAGGAGCACCCGCAGTCCAGTTCCTGATAGTCAGATTGAAGATGTCAGTGTTGAAGTACACCAGGATGAGGAGGATATGGGTGTTGCTGGCGCTGGGGAGGAAATTGACCAGGAGGATTCTGATGGTGAGGTGGTTTGTTTAAGTCAGGCACCCGGGGAGACACCTGTTGTCCGTGGGAGGAATATGGCCGTTGACATGCCAGGTGAAAATACCAAAAAAATCAGCTCTTCGGTGTGGAGGTATTTCACCAGAAATGCGGACAACAGGTGTCAAGCCGTGTGTTCCCTTTGTCAAGCTGTAATAAGTAGGGGTAAGGACGTTAACCACCTCGGAACATCCTCCCTTATACGTCACCTGCAGCGCATTCATAATAAGTCAGTGACAAGTTCAAAAACTTTGGGTGACAGCGGAAGCAGTCCACTGACCAGTAAATCCCTTCCTCTTGTAACCAAGCTCACGCAAACCACCCCACCAACTCCCTCAGTGTCAATTTCCTCCTTCCCCAGGAATGCCAATAGTCCTGCAGGCCATGTCACTGGCAATTCTGACGAGTCCTCTCCTGCCTGGGATTCCTCCGATGCATCCTTGCGTGTAACGCCTACTGCTGCTGGCGCTGCTGTTGTTGCCGCTGGGAGTCGATGGTCATCCCAGAGGGGAAGTCGTAAGCCCACTTGTACTACTTCCAGTAAGCAATTGACTGTTCAACAGTCCTTTGCGAGGAAGATGAAATATCACAGCAGTCATCCTACTGCAAAGCGGATAACTGAGTCCTTGACAACTATGTTGGTGTTAGACGTGCGTCCGGTATCCGCCGTTAGTTCACAGGGAACTAGACAATTTATTGAGGCAGTGTGCCCCCGTTACCAAATACCATCTAGGTTCCACTTCTCTAGGCAGGCGATACCGAGAATGTACACGGACGTCAGAAAAAGACTCACCAGTGTCCTAAAAAATGCAGTTGTACCCAATGTCCACTTAACCACGGACATGTGGACAAGTGGAGCAGGGCAGGGTCAGGACTATATGACTGTGACAGCCCACTGGGTAGATGTATGGACTCCCGCCGCAAGAACAGCAGCGGCGGCACCAGTAGCAGCATCTCGCAAACGCCAACTCTTTCCTAGGCAGGCTACGCTTTGTATCACCGCTTTCCAGAATACGCACACAGCTGAAAACCTCTTACGGCAACTGAGGAAGATCATCGCGGAATGGCTTACCCCAATTGGACTCTCCTGTGGATTTGTGGCATCGGACAACGCCAGCAATATTGTGTGTGCATTAAATATGGGCAAATTCCAGCACGTCCCATGTTTTGCACATACCTTGAATTTGGTGGTGCAGAATTTTTTAAAAAACGACAGGGGCGTGCAAGAGATGCTGTCGGTGGCCAGAAAAATTGCGGGACACTTTCGGCGTACAGGCACCACGTACAGAAGACTGGAGCACCACCAAAAACTACTGAACCTGCCCTGCCATCATCTGAAGCAAGAAGTGGTAACGAGGTGGAATTCAACCCTCTATATGCTTCAGAGGTTGGAGGAGCAGCAAAAGGCCATTCAAGCCTATACAATTGAGCACGATATAGTAGGTGGAATGCACCTGTCTCAAGTGCAGTGGAGAATGATTTCAACGTTGTGCAAGGTTCTGATGCCCTTTGAACTTGCCACACGTGAAGTCAGTTCAGACACTGCCAGCCTGAGTCAGGTCATTCCCCTCATCAGGCTTTTGCAGAAGAAGCTGGAGGCATTGAAGAAGGAGCTAAAAGGGAGCGATTCCGCTAGGCATGTGGGACTTGTGGATGCAGCCCTTAATTCGCTTAACAAGGATTCACGGGTGGTCAATCTGTTGAAATCAGAGCACTACATTTTGGCCACCGTGCTCGATCCTAGATTTAAAGCCTACCTTGGATCTCTCTTTCCGGCAGACACAGGTCTGCTGGGGTTGAAAGACCTGCTGGTGACAAAATTGTCAAGTCAAGCGGAACGCGACCTGTCAACATCTCCTCCTTCACATTCTCCCGCAACTGGGGGTGCGAGGAAAAGGCTCAGAATTCCGAGCCCACCCGCTGGCGGTGATGCAGGGCAGTCTGGAGCGACTGCTGATGCTGACATCTGGTCCGGACTGAAGGACCTGACAACGATTACGGACATGTCGTCTACTGTCACTGCATATGATTCTCTCAACATTGATAGAATGGTGGAGGATTATATGAGTGACCGCATCCAAGTAGGCACGTCACACAGTCCGTACTTATACTGGCAGGAAAAAGAGGCAATTTGGAGGCCCTTGCACAAACTGGCTTTATTCTACCTAAGTTGCCCTCCCACAAGTGTGTACTCCGAAAGAGTGTTTAGTGCCGCCGCTCACCTTGTCAGCAATCGGCGTACGAGGTTACATCCAGAAAATGTGGAGAAGATGATGTTCATTAAAATGAATTATAATCAATTCCTCCGCGGAGACATTGACCAGCAGCAATTGCCTCCACAAAGTACACAGGGAGCTGAGATGGTGGATTCCAGTGGGGACGAATTGATAATCTGTGAGGAGGGGGATGTACACGGTGATATATCGGAGGGTGAAGATGAGGTGGACATCTTGCCTCTGTAGAGCCAGTTTGTGCAAGGAGAGATTAATTGCTTCTTTTTTGGGGGGGGTCCAAACCAACCCGTCATATCAGTCACAGTCGTGTGGCAGACCCTGTCACTGAAATGATGGGTTGGTTAAAGTGTGCATGTCCTGTTTTGTTTACACAACATAAGGGTGGGTGGGAGGGCCCAAGGACAATTCCATCTTGCACCTCTTTTTTCTTTTCTTTTTCTTTGCATCATGTGCTGATTGGGGAGGGTTTTTTGGAAGGGACATCCTGCGTGACACTGCAGTGCCACTCCTAGATGGGCCCGGTGTTTGTGTCGGCCACTAGGGTCGCTAATCTTACTCACACAGTCAGCTACCTCATTGCGCCTCTTTTTTTCTTTGCGTCATGTGCTGTTTGGGGAGGGTTTTTTGGAAGGGACATCCTGCGTGACACTGCAGTGCCACTCCTAGATGGGCCCGGTGTTTGTGTCGGCCACTAGGGTCGCTAATCTTACTCACACAGCTACCTCATTGCGCCTCTTTTTTTCTTTGCGTCATGTGCTGTTTGGGGAGGGTTTTTTGGAAGGGCCATCCTGCGTGACACTGCAGTGCCACTCCTAGATGGGCCCGGTGTTTGTGTCGGCCACTAGGGTCGCTAATCTTACTCACACAGCTACCTCATTGCGCCTCTTTTTTTCTTTGCGTTATGTGCTGTTTGGGGAGGGTTTTTTGGAAGGGCCATCCTGCGTGACACTGCAGTGCCACTCCTAGATGGGCCCGGTGTTTGTGTCGGCCACTAGGGTCGCTAATCTTACTCACACAGCTACCTCATTGCGCCTCTTTTTTTCTTTGCGTCATGTGCTGTTTGGGGAGGGTTTTTTGGAAGGGCCATCCTGCGTGACACTGCAGTGCCACTCCTAGATGGGCCCGGTGTTTGTGTCGGCCACTAGGGTCGCTAATCTTACTCACACAGCTACCTCATTGCGCCTCTTTTTTTCTTTGCGTCATGTGCTGTTTGGGGAGGGTTTTTTGGAAGGGACATCCTGCGTGACACTGCAGTGCCACTCCTAGATGGGCCCGGTGTTTGTGTCGGCCACTAGGGTCGCTTATCTTACTCACACAGCGACCTCGGTGCAAATTTTAGGACTAAAAATAATATTGTGAGGTGTGAGGTATTCAGAATAGACTGAAAATGAGTGTAAATTATGGTTTTTGAGGTTAATAATACTTTGGGATCAAAATGACCCCCAAATTCTATGATTTAAGCTGTTTTTTAGTGTTTTTTGAAAAAAACACCCGAATCCAAAACACACCCGAATCCGACAAAAAAAATTCGGTGAGGTTTTGCCAAAACGCGGTCGAACCCAAAACACGGCCGCGGAACCGAACCCAAAACCAAAACACAAAACCCGAAAAATTTCAGGCGCTCATCTCTAGTTTTCACGTGAGTACGGTATGATTTCTATCATCTTTTGTAACAGTCATAATAAGAAGAAACCTAACCCTACGAACAACAGCAAGAGGGATTGTACGATCAATTTTCTTATTGTTCTTCTTTGGATCAAAGGACGATACTGGATTCATCATTGAATAAATCACATTTGCAGCCTATACGCAAAAATGAGTAAAATCGGGTCTAAAGGTTGATATATGGTTATGCAGACTGGACACAGTAGTAGTGTTGCCGGCACCATGTTTCTGTACATATGAGCTCACAGCTGACGGCAGATACATCCCCTTGGAAACTGCAATGACAAGCAGTGTTTTTGCAACCACTCCCCATTAACACCTCCAAATGGTCACTTCCTGTCAATCACTTTGCCATGAAATCCTCATTGCGAGCAGGATCGCAGCAGCACCTTGATTCAAGCACAGTGTGATCTCAGCACATGCGCAGTCTGCTGATAATTGTGTGTACATTGGCCATAACGTGCAAATATGAATAAGGTCCTTTGCAGTAGTAGCTGGATTAATGGCATTATATGCATCTTTGATTTCCTTTCTCTTGCACGCAAGATGAACAGTCACAATGACTGAACATATCCCCTAAAAGGGGAAATTATTTCTTAGTTCATCATGGCAACAGAAATGATTCATATTTTGCCAGTTTAGACATGAAGATAGGAAGTAATTTACCCTTTTGAACTTTCAAAGCTTTAATCTGTAAATACAGTTTTAACAAATAAGAAATACATAGCCAATGAAGAAATTTATTTTAGCCAATTAAAATGTATAAGGAATATTTTACCGGAGATCTGAAAATTAACTGTTTAACCTGGGACACATATAAAACCTATTTTTCAAAGATACATACACATGTAGTGAAGATATGTTCATCTACATTATTGCAGAACAGATGACAGTGAAACATGTTACTGACTTTTATTTTGCCTCTACTATTATTGGGACATCTTTGCCTGTTGCTCAGCATTCCAAATTTGGAATCTTGGATTGATCGCGTATTGAGAGGGCAAAGCTGTGTCTTGATGTGGGTAGTGTAACCCTTACGAGTAATGTTGCCCCCAGCCAACTTTTTCCCAAAAACACATCCTTGCTGTGCTGTGCACACAGTTACAGGTTTTCCCACCACCACAGAAGTCAGGACAGGGGATCTTGCATTCGGTGCAACATGACATCTATAGAGAATCTAGAGATGAGCGCCTGAAATTTTTCGGGTTTTGTGTTTTGGTTTTGGGTTCGGTTCCGCGGCCGTGTTTTGGGTTCGAACGCGTTTTGGCAAAACCTCACCGAATTTTTTTTGTCGGATTCGGGTGTGTTTTGGATTCGGGTGTTTTTTTCAAAAAACACTAAAAAACAGCTTAAATCATAGAATTTGGGGGTCATTTTGATCCCAAAGTATTATTAACCTCAAAAACCATAATTTACACTCATTTTCAGTCTATTCTGAATACCTCACACCTCACAATATTATTTTTAGTCCTAAAATTTGCACCGAGGTCGCTGTGTGAGTAAGATAAGCGACCCTAGTGGCCGACACAAACACCGGGCCCATCTAGGAGTGGCACTGCAGTGTCACGCAGGATGTCCCTTCCAAAAAACCCTCCCCAAACAGCACATGACGCAAAGAAAAAAAGAGGCGCAATGAGGTAGCTGTGTGAGTAAGATTAGCGACCCTAGTGGCCGACACAAACACCGGGCCCATCTAGGAGTGGCACTGCAGTGTCACGCAGGATGGCCCTTCCAAAAAACCCTCCCCAAACAGCACATGACGCAAAGAAAAAAAGAGGCGCAATGAGGTAGCTGTGTGAGTAAGATTAGCGACCCTAGTGGCCGACACAAACACCGGGCCCATCTAGGAGTGGCACTGCAGTGTCACGCAGGATGTCCCTTCCAAAAAACCCTCCCCAAACAGCACATGACGCAAAGAAAAAAAGAGGCGCAATGAGGTAGCTGACTGTGTGAGTAGATTAGCGACCCTAGTGGCCGACACAAACACCGGGCCCATTTAGGAGTGGCACTGCAGTGTCACGCAGGATGTCCCTTCCAAAAAACCCTCCCCAATCAGCACATGATGCAAAGAAAAAGAAAAGAAAAAAGAGGTGCAAGATGGAATTGTCCTTGGGCCCTCCCACCCACCCTTATGTTGTATAAACAAAACAGGACATGCACACTTTAACCAACCCATCATTTCAGTGACAGGGTCTGCCACACGACTGTGACTGATATGACGGGTTGGTTTGGACCCCCCCCAAAAAAGAAGCAATTAATCTCTCCTTGCACAAACTGGCTCTACAGAGGCAAGATGTCCACCTCATCATCACCCTCCGATATATCACCGTGTACATCCCCCTCCTCACAGATTATCAATTCGTCCCCACTGGAATCCACCATCTCAGCTCCCTGTGTACTTTGTGGAGGCAATTGCTGCTGGTCAATGTCTCCACGGAGGAATTGATTATAATTCATTTTAATAAACATCATCTTCTCCACATTTTCTGGATGTAACCTCGTACGCCGATTGCTGACAAGGTGAGCGGCGGCACTAAACACTCTTTCGGAGTACACACTTGTGGGAGGGCAACTTAGGTAGAATAAAGCCAGTTTGTGCAAGGGCCTCCAAATTGCCTCTTTTTCCTGCCAGTATAAGTACGGACTGTGTGACGTGCCTACTTGGATGCGGTCACTCATATAATCCTCCACCATTCTATCAATGTTGAGAGAATCATATGCAGTGACAGTAGACGACATGTCCGTAATCGTTGTCAGGTCCTTCAGTCCGGACCAGATGTCAGCATCAGCAGTCGCTCCAGACTGCCCTGCATCACCGCCAGCGGGTGGGCTCGGAATTCTGAGCCTTTTCCTCGCACCCCCAGTTGCGGGAGAATGTGAAGGAGGAGATGTTGACAGGTCGCGTTCCGCTTGACTTGACAATTTTGTCACCAGCAGGTCTTTCAACCCCAGCAGACTTGTGTCTGCCGGAAAGAGAGATCCAAGGTAGGCTTTAAATCTAGGATCGAGCACGGTGGCCAAAATGTAGTGCTCTGATTTCAACAGATTGACCACCCGTGAATCCTTGTTAAGCGAATTAAGGGCTCCATCCACAAGTCCCACATGCCTAGCGGAATCGCTCCGTGTTAGCTCCTCCTTCAATGTCTCCAGCTTCTTCTGCAAAAGCCTGATGAGGGGAATGACCTGACTCAGGCTGGCAGTGTCTGAACTGACTTCACGTGTGGCAAGTTCAAAGGGCATCAGAACCTTGCACAACGTTGAAATCATTCTCCACTGCGCTTGAGACAGGTGCATTCCACCTACTATATCGTGCTCAATTGTATAGGCTTGAATGGCCTTTTGCTGCTCCTCCAACCTCTGAAGCATATAGAGGGTTGAATTCCACCTCGTTACCACTTCTTGCTTCAGATGATGGCAGGGCAGGTTCAGTAGTTTTTGGTGGTGCTCCAGTCTTCTGTACGTGGTGCCTGTACGCCGAAAGTGTCCCGCAATTCTCCTGGCCACCGACAGCATCTCTTGCATGCCCCTGTCGTTTTTTAAAAAATTCTGCACCACCAAATTCAAGGTATGTGCAAAACATGGGACGTGCTGGAATTTGCCCATATTTAATGCACACACAATATTGCTGGCATTGTCCGATGCCACAAATCCACAGGAGAGTCCAATTGGGGTAAGCCATTCCGCGATGATCTTCCTCAGTTGCCGTAAGAAGTTTTCAGCTGTGTGCGTATTCTGGAAAGCGGTGATACAAAGCGTAGCCTGCCTAGGAAAGAGTTGGCGTTTGCGAGATGCTGCTACTGGTGCCGCCGCTGCTGTTCTTGCGGCGGGAGTCCATACATCTACCCAGTGGGCTGTCACAGTCATATAGTCCTGACCCTGCCCTGCTCCACTTGTCCACATGTCCGTGGTTAAGTGGACATTGGGTACAACTGCATTTTTTAGGACACTGGTGAGTCTTTTTCTGAGGTCCGTGTACATTTTCGGTATCGCCTGCCTAGAGAAGTGGAACCTAGATGGTATTTGGTAACGGGGGCACACTGCCTCAATAAATTGTCTAGTTCCCTGTGAACTAACGGCGGATACCAGACGCACGTCTAACACCAACATAGTTGTCAAGGCCTCAGTTATCCGCTTTGCAGCAGGATGACTGCTGTGATATTTCATCTTCCTCGCAAAGGACTGTTGAACAGTCAATTGCTTACTGGAAGTAGTACAAGTGGGCTTACGACTTCCCCTCTGGGATGACCATCGACTCCCAGCAGCAACAACAGCAGCGCCAGCAGCAGTAGGCGTTACACGCAAGGATGCATCGGAGGAATCCCAGGCAGGAGAGGAATCGTCAGAATTGCCAGTGACATGGCCTGCAGGACTATTGGCATTCCTGGGGAAGGAGGAAATTGACACTGAGGGAGTTGGTGGGGTGGTTAGCGTGAGCTTGGTTACAAGAGGAAGGGATTTACTGGTCAGTGGACTGCTTCCGCTGTCACCCAAAGTTTTTGAACTTGTCACTGACTTATTATGAATGCGCTGCAGGTGACGTATAAGGGAGGATGTTCCGAGGTGGTTAACGTCCTTACCCCTACTTATTACAGCTTGACAAAGGGAACACACGGCTTGACACCTGTTGTCCGCATTTCTGTTGAAATACCTCCACACCGAAGAGCTGATTTTTTTGGTATTTTCACCTGGCATGTCAACGGCCATATTCCTCCCACGGACAACAGGTGTCTCCCCGGGTGCCTGACTTAAACAAACCACCTCACCATCAGAATCCTCCTGGTCAATTTCCTCCCCAGCGCCAGCAACACCCATATCCTCCTCATCCTGGTGTACTTCAACACTGACATCTTCAATCTGACTATCAGGAACTGGACTGCGGGTGCCCCTTCCAGCACTTGCAGGGGGCGTGCAAATGGTGGAAGGCGCATGCTCTTCACGTCCAGTGTTGGGAAGGTCAGGCATCGCAACCGACACAATTGGACTCTCCTTGTGGATTTGGGATTTCGAAGAATGCACAGTTCTTTGCTGTGCTGCTTTTGCCAGCTTGAGTCTTTTCATTTTTCTAGCGAGAGGCTGAGTGCTTCCATCCTCATGTGAAGCTGAACCACTAGCCATGAACATAGGCCAGGGCCTCAGCCGTTCCTTGCCACTCCGTGTCGTAAATGGCATATTGGCAAGTTTACGCTTCTCCTCCGACAATTTTATTTTAGGTTTTGGAGTCCTTTTTTTTCTGATATTTGGTGTTTTGGATTTGACATGCTCTGTACTATGACATTGGGCATCGGCCTTGGCAGATGACGTTGCTGGCATTTCATCGTCTCGGCCATGACTAGTGGCAGCAGCTTCAGCACGAGGTGGAAGTGGATCTTGATCTTTCCCTAATTTTGGAACCTCAACATTTTTGTTCTCCATATTTTAATAGGCACAACTAAAAGGCACCTCAGGTAAACAATGGAGATGGATACTAGTATACAATTATGGACTGCCTGCCGAGTGCAGACACAGAGGTAGCCACAGCCGTGAACTACCGTACTGTACTGTGTCTGCTGCTAATATAGACTGGTTGATAAAGAGATGTCTATGTAACTATGTATGTATAAAGAAGAAAGAAAAAAAAACCACGGTTAGGTGGTATACAATTAAGGACGGACTGCCTGCCGAGTGCAGACACAGAGGTAGCCACAGCCATGAACTACCGTACTGTACTGTGTCTGCTGCTAATAATATAGACTGGTTGATAAAGAGATGTCGTAGTAGTATGTATGTATAAAGAAGAAAGAAAAAAAAACCACGGTTAGGTGGTATACAATTATGGACGGACTGCCTGCCGAGTGCAGACACAGAGGTAGCCACAGCCGTGAACTACCGTACTGTACTGTGTCTGCTGCTAATATAGACTGGTTGATAAAGAGATGTCTATGTAACTATGTATGTATAAAGAAGAAAGAAAAAAAAACCACGGTTAGGTGGTATACAATTATGGACGGACTGCCTGCCGAGTACAGACACAGAGGTAGCCACAGCCGTGAACTACCGTACTGTACTGTGTCTGCTGCTAATATAGACTGGTTGATAAAGAGATGTCTATGTAACTATGTATGTATAAAGAAGAAAGAAAAAAAAACCACGGTTAGGTGGTATACAATTATGGACGGACTGCCTGCCGAGTGCAGACACAGAGGTAGCCACAGCCGTGAACTACCGTACTGTACTGTGTCTGCTGCTAATATAGACTGGTTGATAAAGAGATGTCTATGTAACTATGTATGTATAAAGAAGAAAGAAAAAAAAACCACGGTTAGGTGGTATACAATTATGGACGGACTGCCTGCCGAGTGCAGACACAGAGGTAGCCACAGCCGTGAACTACCGTACTGTACTGTGTCTGCTGCTAATATAGACTGGTTGATAAAGAGATGTCTATGTAACTATGTATGTATAAAGAAGAAAGAAAAAAAAACCACGGTTAGGTGGTATACAATTATGGACGGACTGCCTGCCGAGTGCAGACACAGAGGTAGCCACAGCCGTGAACTACCGTACTGTACTGTGTCTGCTGCTAATATAGACTGGTTGATAAAGAGATGTCGTAGTAGTATGTATGTATAAAGAAGAAAAAAAAACCACGGTTAGGTGGTATACAATTATGGACGGACTGCCTGCCGAGTGCAGACACAGAGGTAGCCACAGCCGTGAACTACCGTACTGTGTCTGCTGCGACTGGATGATAAATGATATAAAAAATATATATATATATCACTACTGCAGCCGGACAGGTATATATTATATATTATATAATGACGGACCTGCTGGACACTGTCTGTCAGCAGAATGAGTTTTATTTTTATAGAATAAAAAAAACAACAACACACAAGTGAAGTCACACGACGAGTGTTTAACTTTTTCAGGCAATCACAATATAAGTATACTACTAACTATACTGGTGGTCAGTGTGGTCAGGTCACTGGTCAGTCACACTGGCAGTGGCACTCCTGCAGCAAAAGTGTGCACTGTTTAATTTTAATATAATATTATGTACTCCTGGCTCCTGCTATAACCTATAACTGGCACTGCAGTGCTCCCCAGTCTCCCCCACAATTATAAGCTGTGTGAGCTGAGCAGTCAGACAGATATATAATATATATAGATGATGCAGCACACTGGGCTGAGCCTGAGCAGTGCACACAGATATGGTATGTGACTGAGTCACTGTGTGTATCGCTTTTTTCAGGCAGAGAACGGATATATTAAATAAACTGCACTGTCTGGTGGTCACTCACTATATAATATTATGTACTCCTGGCTCCTGCTATAACCTATAACTGGCACTGCAGTGCTCCCCAGTCTCCCCCACAATTATAAGCTGTGTGAGCTGAGCAGTCAGACAGATATATAATATATATAGATGATGCAGCACACTGGGCTGAGCCTGAGCAGTGCACACAGATATGGTATGTGACTGAGTCACTGTGTGTATCGCTTTTTTCAGGCAGAGAACGGATATATTAAATAAACTGCACTGTCTGGTGGTCACTCACTAGTAAACTCTCTGCACTCTCTACACTTCTACAGTACTCCTCCTAGTCCTAAGCTCCAGTAAATCTCTCTCTCTTATAATCTAAATGGAGAGGACGCCAGCCACGTCCTCTCCCTATCAATCTCAATGCACGTGTGAAAATGGCGGCGACGCGCGGCTCCTTATATAGAATCCGAGTCTCGCGAGAATCCGACAGCGTCATGATGACGTTCGGGCGCGCTCGGGTTAACCGAGCAAGGCGGGAGGATCCGAGTCTGCTCGGACCCGTGAAAAAAACCATGAAGTTCGGGCGGGTTCGGATTCAGAGAAACCGAACCCGCTCATCTCTAAGAGAATCCGTACTGTCAACCTATTGTAGATCAGTACAGCTACTGTATGCTATTGCTTCAGGCAAAACAGATTAGTGTAAAGCAGGAACCTAAAATTGTTCTTCCACAGCAATAAATGTAGATTTCAAATATAAGTACTTCTCCAATTTCAGGACACAATGCCAGGTTTTTATAAAAAATAAATAAAAAAAAGTTACATTTTGTCAATGGAAATTTCTGACCATTTTTTACACTGACTACATAATGAAATGTATGACCTAAATCTACATGATTACCTGGAAATGAAATAATGGTACACATTAAAGTACTTCTTTAATAGCTATAGTTTTTGTTTGGGATCAGGTAAGACTTAATTACAAAGACTAAGAAAAGGTCTTATTCCTGATGGGGTTGCAGAACAAGGAGTAGTTTTTTCAAAGATCCTGATGCTTTGAGAGTTTATTTAAATACGTATACAGTAGTATAAAATAGTAGTGCTAAAAGTGTTGCCCATGCAGACTTTGTTGACATTGTAGCCCAGCCCATTCAAACTATCATTTTTTAGGTTACCCGGCCCCACTTCTTCTCTATGTTGTAATTGTGCAAGTTGGAAGACTTAGGGGGGTTTTCAATTAGCCAGGCTAACTGATTTCCTGGGGCTATTCAATTGGCTCTGAAGTCAGTCGGCAGTATTGCTTTTATCAGGGATTTTTCCCCTGCGTCTGATGTGAAAAGAAAACCACAATAAACGGGTGCCGTGACCCTGTTAACACATAGGTCTATGAACTTTTCACGGATTCTACAGGTTAACGTGCTAATGCGTGTTAAAAAGGGGATTGGGTGAAAAAGAGTTTGGAATTGAATAGCCCTAGGCAATAAAGCCCAGGGCTATGCCCTTTTTACCCCATATTGTCAGATAGTATATCCCCGTGATTCATGCAATAATTCAGATTAATGTCACACCCAAACAAGCATGAATCAAATCAATATTTGCATAAACCATAACAAACCATAACCATAACAAATGTCCACAGTATACCACCGCTCTCCTTTAACCTGTCTCCAGTAATTTTGAACAAATTTCCTGAATTTTCTCAAGACTTCGCTAAAAGCAGGGGTTAAAGTGAGCCAGAACGGGGCGGAACTGCGTTCCGTCAGTTCCACTTGGAGACGCCTCCTCCGACTCTCCTCACCCAATGTTAGCCCGGCGCTGCAGGGAGATGCCGGGCGCCCGCTGAGATTGTTTTACCAGCAGGCACCTGGCTTCCTCTAGAACAGCATCAGCCGGAGGCAGGAGCTCACTACTGAGCTCCGGCTTCCGTCTCTGTCAGTGCACGCTATGGGAGAGACGTCATCACGTCTCTCCCATAGTGCAAAGGAGCGAACGCCAACAGAACTGCAGCGGTCGACGCAGGAGCGGGGCACGGTGAGTATGGTGTGTTTTGTTTTGCTTTTTATATGTGTAGTGGCGCGTCTACTGGGGCTAACTACTGGGGGTCATTACTACTGGGGGACTTTACTACTGTGGGCATAACTACAGGGGCATTACACTGGGGGCATTACTAAAGGGGGCTAAACTACAGGGGGGCAAACTACAAGGGGTCAAGCTACTGGGGGGCATAACTACTTGGGGCATAACTACAGGGGCATTACTACAAGGTGCTAAACTACAGGGGGGCTAAACTACTGGGGGAATAACTACAGGGGCTTAACTACTGGCGGCATTACTACTTGGGGACATTACTAAAGGGGGCTAAACTACAGGGTGGCAAACTACAAGGGGACAAGCTACTGGGGGCAACCTACAAGGGGGCAAGCAACTGGGGGGCATTACTACTGGGGGCATAACTACAGGGGCATTACTACAAGGGTGCTAAACTACAAGGGTGCTAAACTACAGGGGGCAAACTACATGCGGGCTAAACTACTGGGGGCATTACTACTGGGAAGCTAAACTAAAGGGGGGGATAATAAAGCCAGCCTGGTCCCAGATCTGCTGCAGCCACCCTCAGCCTCCTTTGCTGCCCTCAGACCTCTGCGTGCCCACAGCCTCCTCCTCCGCAGTATCTCCGAGGCCCACAGCCTCCTCCGGCCCACGTCTACCACAGCCTCCTCATCCACCGCACTGCAGACCACCGCCATTGCTAAACAGGTAATCTTACCCTGCTGCCTTTCTCTCTCCCTAGTCCCTACTGTATGCCCTTGCTGTCACTCTCCCTGTCCCTGCTGTCACTTTCCATGTACCTGCTGTCACTTTCCATGTCCCTGCTGTCACTCTATAATGTGAATTAGGCTCATACCGTGTACTATAATGTGAATTTCGACTCATACCGTTTGCTATAATGTAAATTTTGGCTCATACCATGTGCTATAATGTGAATTTCGGCTCATACCGTGTGCTATAATGTGAATTTAGGCTCATTCCGTGTGCTACAATGTGAATTTCGGCTCATTCAGTGTGCTATAATGTGAATTTCGGCTCATACTGTTTGCTATAATGTGAATTTAGGCTTATACTGTGTGCTGTAATGTGAATTTCGGCTGATACTGTGTGCTATAATGTGAATTTCGGCTCATACCGTGTGCTATAATGTGAATTTCAGCTCATACCGTGTGCTATAATGTGAATTTCGGCTCATACCGTGTGCTATAATGTGAATTTCAGCTCATTCTGTGTGCTATAATGTGAATTTCGGCTCATACTGTGTGGTATAATGTGAAGTTTGGCTCATACTGTGTGCTGTAATGTGAATTTCGGCTGATACTGTGTGCTATAATGTGAATTTCGGCTCATACCGTGTGCTATAATGTGAATTTCAGCTCATACCGTGTGCTGTAATGTGAATTTCGGCTCATACCGTGTGCTATAATGTGAATTTCAGCTCATTCTGTGTGCTATAATGTGAATTTCAGCTCATACTGTGTGGTATAATGTGAATTTTGGCTCATACTGTGTGGTATAATGTGAAAGGGGCACCAGCAAGGGGTCCTACTATTGTGGTGCATAATGTGTATAAGGCGTATATGGTGTGGTAAACTACACTGAAGGACACGCACCCTTCTGATTGGCCACACCCCCTTTCCCAGAACACGCGCCTTTGGCGCGCACATAATTACAACCTTCACTTGTCCATACTCCCACTTCAAAATTTCCACAACGACCACTGGGTGCTACTACTGTGGGCATTATTACTATTGTGTGACCACGCCCCTTTCTTTTCGAGACCACGCCCCCTTTTGCCGTGCGCGTGCACAATATATTTATTACATGGGTGCCGTGGAGAGGGTGGGTGAGTTCCACCACCTCTCTAGGACTACTTTAAGCACTGGCTAAAAGTATATTACATGCACAGGAAAACTTGGTTGGAATTTGTGGCCCGTGTCCCCCTCACACTTGAGGTTTTCTGCTTTGGCCACGGACTTTGGGCACCACTTGTATATGATAGGTGGTTACATTTTTTACTTGTTTTAAAATGTATTTATACAAGTAGAGCCTATTATCAAGTGATCATGTTTCTGATTGTCACCAGAAATGTAATATGGGATAGAAGAAGTACATTATGTTAATAAAATGAAACATACCAGATACAGTGAATAAAACGGGTACAATGCATAGACATGATAAAACAAACAAATGAATTTAGGGCCTCATTCAGCACAGATCGAAGATGTGTTGCGTTTGCATACTCCCGACCTGTGTTGTGCTGTGCACGTGCATCAGCGGCAATGCATATGCTTGGGCTGTCCTATTGCAGCTGCATCCCAGAAGTACGCAACCACAGTATGATTGACAGCTGAGGGCGTTGGGTGGGTGGGGTCAAGGCATTGGGAATGCATTCCGTGAAAATGGAGGTGATCCTGAATAGTTATCAGGGACAGCAGCATGACATCACATGCAACCGCTGCGATTTAAAAAATGGCGGAACTTCACCTGCCTTCGCAGCCTGGCTGCAAGCGACTTGCTCTCAGTGGCAGTAACAGTGGCAGACTGGGCCGGATGGCAGGGTGCCATGTTCGCAGCAGTGGATTCAAAGTACTTTTCTATACACGTGAACAAAGTCACACTGGGGTACAGCAGACAGAACAGTACAAACAATAAAGGGTTTTTTATTTTTTATATTTGCAGCTTCGCTCACACTAAGGGAATTCAAAGGATTTTTCTATATACGTGAACAAAGTCACTCTGGGGTACAGCACACAGAACAGTACAAACAATAAAGTTTTTTATATTTTTACATTTGCAACACAGATCACACTAGCGGGATTCAAAGGGCTTTTTTATATATATGTGAACAAAGTTGCACTGGGGTACAGCACACAGAAAAGTACAAACAGTAGAACAATATATATTCTACATTTTTTTAAATTCTCAGCTAAGTTCACAATGCAGGAATTCAAGGGAGTTTTCTATGGGGCACAGCATACAAAAGTTGTACAAACTTAAATTTAAAAAAAATTGTTTACAAATTTTGTTTCTTTTTTAACTTTTTTTTAACTGTTTTGTTTTTACTTTTTTTGCAACTGACACTGCGGAGTCACACTGCAGTGCTTATATATGAACAAAGTGGGCAGTGGAGTCAGTGCAGCACCACTGTTTGACAGAATTAGACTAAGCGACTGGATACTAGTGATGTGCACCGGAAATTTTTCGCGTTTTGTGTTTTGGTTTTGGGTTCGGTTCCGCGGCCGTGTTTTGGATTCGGACGCGTTTTGGCAAAACCTCACCGAAAAATTTTTGTCGGATTCGGGTGTGTTTTGGATTCGGGTGTTTTTTTTCAAAAAACCCTAAAAAACAGCTTAAATCATAGAATTTGGGGGTCATTTTGATCCCATAGTATTATTAACCTCAATAACCATAATTTCCACTCATTTCCAGTCTATTCTGAATACCTCACACCTCACAATATTATTTTTAGTCCTAAAATTTGCACCAAGGTCGCTGGATGGCTAAGCTAAGCGACACAAGTGGCCGACACAAACACCTGGCCCATCTAGGAGTGGCACTGCAGTGTCAGGCAGGATGGCCCTTCAAAAAAATAGTCCCCAAACAGCACATGATGCAAAGAAAAAAAGAGGCGCACCAAGGTGGCTGTGTGACTAAGCTAAGCGACACAAGTGGCCGACACAAACACCTGGCCCATCTAGGAGTGGCACTGCAGTGTCAGGCAGGATGGCCCTTCAAAAAAATAGTCCCCAAACAGCACATGATGCAAAGAAAAAAAGAGGTGCACCAAGGTGGCTGTGTGACTAAGCTAAGCGACACAAGTGGCCGACACAAACACCTGGCCCATCTAGGAGTGGCACTGCAGTGTCAGACAGGATGGCACTTCAAAAAAATACTCCCCAAACAGCACATGATGCAAAGAAAAAAAGAGGCGCACCAAGGTGGCTGTGTGACTAAGCTAAGCGACACAAGTGGCCGACACAAACACCTGGCCCATCTAGGAGTGGCACTGCAGTGTCAGGCAGGATGGCCCTTCAAAAAAATTGTCCCCAAACAGCACATGATGCAAAGAAAAATGAAAGAAAAAAGAGGTGCAAGATGGAATTGTCCTTGGGCCCTCCCACCCACCTTTATGTTGTATAAACAGGACATGCACACTTTAACGAACCCATCATTTCAGTGACAGGGTCTGCCACACGACTGCGACTGAAATGACTAGTTGGTTTGGGCCCCCACCAAAAAAGAAGCAATCAATCTCTCCTTGCACAAACTGGCTCTACAGAGGCAAGATGTCCACCTCATCATCATCCTCCGATTCCTCACCCCTTTCACTGTGTACATCCCCCTCCTCACAGATTATTAATTCGTCCCCACTGGAATCCACCATCTCAGGTCCCCGTGTACTTTCAGGAGGCAATTGCTGCTGGTGAATGTCTCCACGGAGGAATTGATTATAATTCATTTTAATGAACATCATCTTCTCCACATTTTCTGGAAGTAACCTCGTACGCCGATTGCTGACAAGGTGAGCGGCTGCACTAAACACTCTTTCGGAGTACACACTGGAGGGAGGGCAACTTAGGTAGAATAAAGCCAGTTTCTGCAAGGGCCTCCAAATTGCCTCTTTTTCCTGCCAGTATACGTACGGACTGTCTGACGTGCCTACTTGGATGCGGTCACTCATATAATCCTCCACCATTCTTTCAATGGTGAGAGAATCATATGCAGTGACAGTAGACGACATGTCAGTAATCGTTGCCAGGTCCTTCAGTCCGGACCAGATGTCAGCACTCGCTCCAGACTGCCCTGCATCACCGCCAGCGGGTGGGCTCGGAATTCTTAGCCTTTTCCTCGCACCCCCAGTTACGGGAGAATGTGAAGGAGGAGATGGTGACGGGTCACGTTCCGCTTGACTTGACAATTTTCTCACCAGCAGGTCTTTGAACCTCTGCAGACTTGTGTCTGCCGGAAAGAGAGATACAACGTAGGTTTTAAATCTAGGATTGAGCACGGTGGCCAAAATGTAGTGCTCTGATTTCAACAGATTGACCACCCGTGAATCCTGGTTAAGCGAATTAAGGGCTCCATCCACAAGTCCCACATGCCTAGCGGAATTGCTCTGTTTTAGCTCCTCCTTCAATGTCTCCAGCTTCTTCTGCAAAAGCCTGATGAGGGGAAAGACCTGACTCAGGCTGGCAGTGTCTGAACTGACTTCACGTGTGGCAAGTTCAAAGGGTTGCAGAACCTTGCACAACGTTGAAATCATTCTCCACTGCGCTTGAGTCAGGTGCATTCCACCTCCTTTGCCTATATCGTGGCCAGATGTATAGGCTTGAATGGCCTTTTGCTGCTCCTCCATCCTCTGAAGCATATAGAGGGTTGAATTCCACCTCGTTACCACCTCTTGCTTCAGATGATGGCAGGGCAGGTTCAGGAATGTTTGGTGGTGCTCCAGTCTTCTGTACGCGGTGCATGAATGCCGAAAGTGGCCCGCAATTCTTCGGGCCACCGACAGCATCTCTTGCATGCCCCTGTCGTTTTTTTAAATAATTCTGCACCACCAAATTCAAGGTATGTGCAAAACATGGGATGTGATGGAATTTGCCCAGATGTAATGCACGCACAATATTGCTGGCGTTGTCCGATGTCACAAATCCCCAGGAGAGTCCAATTGGGGTAAGCCATTCTGCGATGATCTTCCTCAGTTGCCGTAAGAGGTTTTCAGCTGTGTGCCTATTCTGGAAAGCGGTGATACAAAGCGTAGCCTGCCTAGGAACGAGTTGGCATTTGCGAGATGCTGCTACTGGTGCCGCCGCTGCTGTTCTTGCTGCGGGAGGCAATACATCTACCCAGTGGGCTGTCACAGTCATATAGTCCTGAGTCTGCCCTGCTCCACTTGTCCACATGTCCGTGGTTAAGTGGACATTGGGTACAACTGCATTTTTTAGGACACTGGTGAGTCTTTTTCTGAGGTCTGTGTACATTTTCGGTATCGCCTGCCTAGAGAAATGGAACCTAAATGGTATTTGGTACCGGGGACACAGTACCTCAATCAAGTCTCTAGTTGGCTCTGAATTAACGATGGATACCGGAACCACGTTTCTCACCGCCCAGGCTGCCAAGGCCTCAGTTATCCGCTTTGCAGCAGGATGACTGCTGTGATATTTCATCTTCCTCGCAAAGGACTGTTGAACAGTCAATTGCTTACTGGAAGTAGTACAAGTGGTCTTCCGACTTCCCCTCTGGGATGACGATCGACTCCCAGCAGCAACAACAGCAGCGCCAGCAGCAGTAGGCGTTACACTCAAGGATGCATCGGAGGAATCCCAGGCAGGAGAGGACTCGTCAGACTTGACAGTGACATGGCCTGCAGGACTATTGGCTTTCCTGGGTAAGGAGGAAATTGACACTGAGGGAGTTGGTGGTGTGGTTTGCAGGAGCTTGGTTACAAGAGGAAGGGATTTAGTGGTCAGTGGACTGCTTCCGCTGTCACCCAAAGTTTTTGAACTTGTCACTGACTTATGATGAATGCGCTGCAGATGACGTATAAGGGAGGATGTTCCGAGGTGGTTAACGTCCTTAACCCTACTTATTACAGCTTGACAAAGGCAACACACGGCTTGACACCTGTTGTCCGCATTTGTGTTGAAATAATTCCACACCGAAGAGCTGATTTTTTTTGTATTTTGACCAGGCATGTCAATGGCCATATTCCTCCCACGGACAACAGGTGTCTCCCCGTGTGCCTGACTTAAACAAACCACCTCACCATCAGAATCCTCCTTGTCAATTTCCTCCCCAGCGCTAGCAACACCCATATCCTCATCCTGGTGTACTTCAACAGTGACATCTTCAATTTGACTATCAGGAACTGGACTGCGGGTGCTCCTTCCAGCACTTGCAGGGGGCGTGCAAATGGTGGAAGGCACAAGCTTTTCCCGTCAAGTGTTGGGAAGGTCAGGTATCGCAACCGACACAATTGGACTCTCCTTGGGGATTTGTGATTTTGAAGAATGCACAGTTCTTTGCTGTGCTTTTGCCAGCTTAATGTTATGAGCCACGGCTGTGGCTCATTTCCATTTTTGCATTTTGGTTATGTATTTTATGTTATACTTCTGTTCATGTTCCCCGTGGGTGTCATGGGGTGCTCGGAGCTCACCCTTAAGGAGGGGATACTGTTATGAACCACAGGTAGTGGTTCATTCCTATTTTATGTTTATAAAGTTGTCTTGCATGCCAGGATTTCCTGTTGCTCTGTTTTAGAATACTCTTGTCTGCTGCCGCTGGTGAGTCTGTGTAATTGCAGCTTGTTCCCATGTGTTCAGCCTCACCTGGCTGCTAATTGCATCTTGTCAGTTTGGAGTCATGCAACAGGGCAGCTGCATGAGATTATTAATTAGGCCTCTCTGTTATATGCTGGCTGACTGCAATTCACAGACGCTGGTGATATTTCTGGGTATCCGGTCTGCTTGAGTTCTGAGCTTGGTTCCTGCTAGTTCCTGAGCTTCCTGTGTCGATTCCTGAGTCAGTACCTGTGTCGATTCCTATGTCTGATCCCGTGTCCTGCCGTGAGGCGTTCCTGTCCTGAGATCCAGTGCCTTTGCCTGTGCCTGGTCAAGTTTCTGGCTTCTTGGTGTCCACCGGTCTTTCGTTTGGGATTCTGCCTGTCCTCCAGTTTCTAAGAGTCTGTGTCAGCAGCATTGGGAGTTCCTGTCCGTTTGCCAGTATTCGTACCGGTTCCGTGAGTAGCGGCTCTGCCGCGTCCGTCGGCCTAGGCCGCTGTATTCCATTATTATTTCTGTCACTGGTGTTTTGCAGAGGGTTCTGCTTATGCTGTCACCGCCGGTACACAAAAGTATTGTGTGGGCGTGTGGTCAGCATTTCCTTTGTTGTTCTTTTCCTTTGGCGGCAAACCGCACATACATTTAGTTTTAGGCTAGTTAGTAGCCCCTGGCTTTTGGTTGTTTCAGTAAGAGGGCCCCTTGTTATCACCCTGTCTCGGTACACTCTTTGTCTCTCATTAAGACCTGAGGGGGCATCGAAGTTGGGCAGACGTAATCCGCCCTTCAAACGCGGCTGCCATGGGCTCAAGCAACCATAGTCTCGCAAGAGTGTACTGACAGCACGGGCGAGACAACGGAGATAGGGCGCCAGGGGCTATTCCCTTTCCATTCCCCTTTCCCAGCATTACGTTCCAGTGCTCCGGTCCTTGCAATAAGATCTCCTCAGACCAGAGTGCTGGAATCATAACATTATCACCAGCCATACCACAAAAAAAGAAATAAAACTTTTTTTCTTTTTTGGCCCAGTCCAGTGTCTAGTCTAGAATCCAGTCCGGTGTTTAGAATCCAGTCCGGTGTTTAGAATCCAGTCCGGTGTTTAGAATCCAGTCCGGTGTTTTAAAAAACATCCAGTCCGGTGTTTAAAAAAAAAAAAGTTGTTTTGTTTAGCAAAAATTTAGTCCTGCCTTGTCTAGTCCTGCCTTGTCTAGTCCTGCCTTGTCTAGTCCTGCCTTGTCTAGTCTTGCCTTGTCTAGTCTTGTCTAGTTTTAAATCCTCCTATGTCTACTATGCAAGCCCTGCAGGCATCTCTCGCAGCCCTGAACTCTGTTTTCAGTGCTTTGAGACCAGAGCGACTAGAAGTTTTGCAGCAATCCCTAAAGCAACTGCAAAACCTTCTGACTAAAATCTTGCTCATCTTGCCAGAAGTCGTTGAGAGTACATCTATCTCTAAAGAGACTCTTGTTCACAGTATGGTGACAAGAGAATCCTCTGGTTTAATTGAAGAGAAAAGGTTTAAAAGTTTTCTGCGGCCCAGGCTCTCAGAAGAGGAGCGTCTGTGTCGCAGAAACTTAAACTTATGCCTATATTGTGGGGGTTTAGGCCACTATCTGCAGACCTGTGAGTTGCGCAAGCCAAAGTGTGGTGACGAGTCTTGCCCTCTGGCCAAGTTGAGTCAGGATACAAGACCTACTCCTGTCTCTACTGTGGCAGAGGTACTTGTCACACAACCCACACTAAAAAGCTCTCTGTCCTATAATTGGGGTCCTTGGGCAAGGGAGCCCCATTATAGATTCAGGAATCAAAAGAGAATGTTTCTCTCCTCTCTTGAGGTTCCTGTTGAAGCAGAGTTGCAAGCCCCTGGAGTGGTGCCTGATGCCCAGCTTCCTGGAGTGGTGCCCGATGCTCAGCTTCCTGGAGTGGTGCCCGATGCCCAGGGTCCTGGAGTGGTGCCCGTTGCCCGATGCCCAGCTTCCTGGAGTGGTGCCCGATGCCCAGGGTCCTGGAGTGGTGCCCGTTGCCCAGGTTCCTGGAGTGGTGCCCATTGCCCAGGTTCCTGGAGTGGTGCCCGTTGCCCAGGTTCCTGGAGTGGTGCCCGTTGCCCAGGTTCCTGGAGTGGTGCCCGTTGCCCAGGTTCCTGGAGTGGAGCCCGTTGCCCAGGTTCCTGGAGCGGTACCCAATGCCCAGAGTGCTGGAGCGGTACCCGATGCCCAGAGTGCTGGAGCGGTACCCGATGCCCAGAGTGCTGGAGCGGTACCCGATGCCCAGAGTGCTGGTGCGGTACCCGATGCTCTAGCTTATAGAGGGACATCAAATATTTTAGCTCAGGTTTCCATACCAGAAGGGGTCTCAGAAGCTGTTACTCCAGCTAGAGACTTGAAGAGCGCAACCCCAGAAAGGGTATCTGAAACCATAGTTCTAGAAGGGAACTCGAGAAGCAAAACCCCAGAAGGGATCTTTGAAGTAATATCCCCAAGTGGGGTCTCGAGAGACGCAACCTCTAAGAAGGGTCTAGAGGTCGCTTCCCCAGGAAAGAACTTAAAAGGTGTAGCATTAGTGGAGGTGCTGAAGGTTATAGCTTCAGCAAAAGTTCCGGAAGTCATAGTCCCGGGAGAAGTTTCGATAATTATCGACTCAGAGAGGGAGGCCGATGGCTCGGTCCCAGTGGGGGAGGCCGACGGCTCGGTCCCAGTAAAAGAATCGGAGGCCACTGCCCCAGCGGGGTTCCCGGAGGCCACTGCCCCAGCGGGGTTCCCGGAGGCCACTGCCCCAGCGGGGTTCCCGGAGGCCACTGCCCCAGCGGGGTTCCCGGAGGCCACTGCCCCGGGTGGGGTTCAGAAGATCACTGCCCCGTGTGGGGTTCAGAAAGTCACTGCCCCGGGTGGGGTTCAGAGAGTCTCAGCCTCGAGTAAGGTCAATAGTGACCAGGTCCTAGCAAAGCACTCCAGTCAGTCAGATGGGAAGGAAACAGATCCTGACTCTGATATCTCAACATCCATAATCTTTGATGGGGACTTAGCCCAATTTCTGGCGCTTTACAAACACTATTACATTATTATGTTGTCTAGACCATTTCTGGGCATCACTTCAGAGAACCTTGTGCTTTATCTGATTTATTCTTTTAGAGGAGAGCCTTTTGAGTGGGCGACCAGCCTAATGAAAGCTGAAGATCCCATTCTTCAGGATCCCCCAGCATTCAGTGATGCAATTATTAAAAGATATGGTTCCAAAGAAATTGGTTCAGGTTCCTCTAAGTCACCCGTCTTGTCTGCTGAGAGTCCACCAAATACTGTAAACTCGGCACAAGAGTCCCAGCCCGTTGTTTTGACTGCAGGATGTGCTTTTCTGACTTCTTCTTCTTCTTCTAATAATAGTACTTTGCCAGAAAGTTCAGCTCCCAAGGGTAAGAAACCTGTCTCTGATTTGAACGCAGCCTTGCTGGGTGGTACCATCAGTTCAGACAATGTTTGGGGAATTACCTTGGTCAGACCTAAAGAGCTTTGTAAAAAGAAGAAGAAGAAAAAGAAATAATTTTTGACTCTTGCCTTGATATTAAAAAAAAAAAAAAAAATTTGTTTTTCCTTATCTTGTGTCCAGTGGCCACCGTCAGGGGGAGGGCACTGTTACAAGCTGTGGTTGCAGCTTGTTTCTGTTTTCGTGTCTGTTAGACCAGTGTGTCAGGTTTTTTTTTTTGTGTATCCCTTGTTTTGGATAGTCTGTATTTTGGGGTCCTTTGACCCCTCCTCAAGGGGGGGTAATGTTATGAGCCACGGCTGTGGCTCATTTCCATTTTTGCATTTTGGTTATGTATTTTATGTTATACTTCTGTTCATGTTCCCCGTGGGTGTCATGGGGTGCTCGGAGCTCACCCTTAAGGAGGGGATACTGTTATGAACCACAGGTAGTGGTTCATTCCTATTTTATGTTTATAAAGTTGTCTTGCATGCCAGGATTTCCTGTTGCTCTGTTTTAGAATACTCTTGTCTGCTGCCGCTGGTGAGTCTGTGTAATTGCAGCTTGTTCCCATGTGTTCAGCCTCACCTGGCTGCTAATTGCATCTTGTCAGTTTGGAGTCATGCAACAGGGCAGCTGCATGAGATTATTAATTAGGCCTCTCTGTTATATGCTGGCTGACTGCAATTCACAGATGCTGGTGATATTTCTGGGTATCCGGTCTGCTTGAGTTCTGAGCTTGGTTCCTGCTAGTTCCTGAGCTTCCTGTGTCGATTCCTATGTCTGATCCCGTGTCCTGCCGTGAGGCGTTCCTGTCCTGAGGTCCAGTGCCTTTGCCTGTGCCTGGTCAAGTTTCTGGCTTCTTGGTGTCCACCGGTCTTTCGTTTGGGATTCTGCCTGTCCTCCAGTTCTAAGAGTCTGTGTCAGCAGCATTGGGAGTTCCTGTCCGTTTGCCAGTATTCGTACCGGTTCCGTGAGTAGCGGCTCTGCCGCGTCCGTCGGCCTAGGCCGCTGTATTCCATTATTATTTCTGTCACTGGTGTTTTGCAGAGGGTTCTGCTTATGCTGTCACCGCCGGTACACAAAAGTATTGTGTGGGCGTGTGGTCAGCATTTCCTTTGTTGTTCTTTTCCTTTGGCGGCAAACCGCACATACATTTAGTTTTAGGCTAGTTAGTAGCCCCTGGCTTTTGGTTGTTTCAGTAAGAGGGCCCCTTGTTATCACCCTGTCTCGGTACACTCTTTGTCTCTCATTAAGACCTGAGGGGGCATCGAAGTTGGGCAGACGTAATCCGCCCTTCAAACGCGGCTGCCATGGGCTCAAGCAACCATAGTCTCGCAAGAGTGTACTGACAGCACGGGCGAGACAACGGAGATAGGGCGCCAGGGGCTATTCCCTTTCCATTCCCCTTTCCCAGCATTACGTTCCAGTGCTCCGGTCCTTGCAATAAGATCTCCTCAGACCAGAGTGCTGGAATCATAACATTATCACCAGCCATACCACAAAAAAGAAATAAAACTTTTTTTCTTTTTTGGCCCAGTCCAGTGTCTAGTCTAGAATCCAGTCCGGTGTTTAGAATCCAGTCCGGTGTTTAGAATCCAGTCCGGTGTTTAGAATCCAGTCCGGTGTTTTAAAAAACATCCAGTCCGGTGTTTAAAAAAAAAAAGTCTTGTTTTGTTTAGCAAAAATTTAGTCCTGCCTTGTCTAGTCCTGCCTTGTCTAGTCCTGCCTTGTCTAGTCTTGCCTTGTCTAGTCTTGTCTAGTTTTAAATCCTCCTATGTCTACTATGCAAGCCCTGCAGGCATCTCTCGCAGCCCTGAACTCTGTTTTCAGTGCTTTGAGACCAGAGTGACTAGAAGTTTTGCAGCAATCCCTAAAGCAACTGCAAAACCTTCTGACTAAAATCTTGCTCATCTTGCCAGAAGTCGTTGAGAGTACATCTATCTCTAAAGAGACTCTTGTTCACAGTATGGTGACAAGAGAATCCTCTGGTTTAATTGAAGAGAAAAGGTTTAAAAGTTTTCTGCGGCCCAGGCTCTCAGAAGAGGAGCGTCTGTGTCGCAGAAACTTAAACTTATGCCTATATTGTGGGGGTTTAGGCCACTATCTGCAGACCTGTGAGTTGCGCAAGCCAAAGTGTGGTGACGAGTCTTGCCCTCTGGCCAAGTTGAGTCAGGATACAAGACCTACTCCTGTCTCTACTGTGGCAGAGGTACTTGTCACACAACCCACACTAAAAAGCTCTCTGTCCTATAATTGGGGTCCTTGGGCAAGGGAGCCCCATTATAGATTCAGGAATCAAAAGAGAATGTTTCTCTCCTCTCTTGAGGTTCCTGTTGAAGCAGAGTTGCAAGCCCCTGGAGTGGTGCCCGATGCCCAGCTTCCTGGAGTGGTGCCCGATGCTCAGCTTCCTGGAGTGGTGCCCGATGCCCAGGGTCCTGGAGTGGTGCCTGTTGCCCGATGCCCAGCTTCCTGGAGTGGTGCCCGATGCCCAGGGTCCTGGAGTGGTGCCCGTTGCCCAGGTTCCTGGAGTGGTGCCCATTGCCCAGGTTCCTGGAGTGGTGCCCGTTGCCCAGGTTCCTGGAGTGGTGCCCGTTGCCCAGGTTCCTGGAGTGGTGCCCGTTGCCCAGGTTCCTGGAGTGGTGCCCGTTGCCCAGGTTCCTGGAGCGGTACCCAATGCCCAGAGTGCTGGAGCGGTACCCGATGCCCAGAGTGCTGGAGCGGTACCCGATGCCCAGAGTGCTGGAGCGGTACCCGATGCCCAGAGTGCTGGTGCGGTACCCGATGCTCTAGCTTATAGAGGGACATCAAATATTTTAGCTCAGGTTTCCATACCAGAAGGGGTCTCAGAAGCTGTTACTCCAGCTAGAGACTTGAAGAGCGCAACCCCAGAAAGGGTATCTGAAACCATAGTTCTAGAAGGGAACTCGAGAAGCAAAACCCCAGAAGGGATCTTTGAAGTAATATCCCCAAGTGGGGTCTCGAGAGACGCAACCTCTAAGAAGGGTCTAGAGGTCGCTTCCCCAGGAAAGAACTTAAAAGGTGTAGCATTAGTGGAGGTGCTGAAGGTTATAGCTTCAGCAAAAGTTCCGGAAGTCATAGTCCCGGGAGAAGTTTCGATAATTATCGACTCAGAGAGGGAGGCCGATGGCTCGGTCCCAGTGGGGGAGGCCGACGGCTCGGTCCCAGTAAAAGAATCGGAGGCCACTGCCCCAGCGGGGTTCCCGGAGGCCACTGCCCCAGCGGGGTTCCCGGAGGCCACTGCCCCAGCGGGGTTCCCGGAGGCCACTGCCCCAGCGGGGTTCCCGGAGGCCACTGCCCCGGGTGGGGTTCAGAAGATCACTGCCCCGTGTGGGGTTCAGAAAGTCACTGCCCCGGGTGGGGTTCAGAGAGTCTCAGCCTCGAGTAAGGTCAATAGTGACCAGGTCCTAGCAAAGCACTCCAGTCAGTCAGATGGGAAGGAAACAGATCCTGACTCTGATATCTCAACATCCATAATCTTTGATGGGGACTTAGCCCAATTTCTGGCGCTTTACAAACACTATTACATTATTATGTTGTCTAGACCATTTCTGGGCATCACTTCAGAGAACCTTGTGCTTTATCTGATTTATTCTTTTAGAGGAGAGCCTTTTGAGTGGGCGACCAGCCTAATGAAAGCTGAAGATCCCATTCTTCAGGATCCCCCAGCATTCAGTGATGCAATTATTAAAAGATATGGTTCCAAAGAAATTGGTTCAGGTTCCTCTAAGTCACCCGTCTTGTCTGCTGAGAGTCCACCAAATACTGTAAACTCGGCACAAGAGTCCCAGCCCGTTGTTTTGACTGCAGGATGTGCTTTTCTGACTTCTTCTTCTTCTTCTTCTAATAATAGTACTTTGCCAGAAAGTTCAGCTCCCAAGGGTAAGAAACCTGTCTCTGATTTGAACGCAGCCTTGCTGGGTGGTACCATCAGTTCAGACAATGTTTGGGGAATTACCTTGGTCAGACCTAAAGAGCTTTGTAAAAAGAAGAAGAAGAAAAAGAAATAATTTTTGACTCTTGCCTTGATATTAAAAAAAAAAAAAAAATTTGTTTTTCCTTATCTTGTGTCCAGTGGCCACCGTCAGGGGGAGGGCACTGTTACAAGCTGTGGTTGCAGCTTGTTTCTGTTTTCGTGTCTGTTAGACCAGTGTGTCAGGTTTTTTTTTTGTGTATCCCTTGTTTTGGATAGTCTGTATTTTGGGGTCCTTTGACCCCTCCTCAAGGGGGGGTAATGTTATGAGCCACGGCTGTGGCTCATTTCCATTTTTGCATTTTGGTTATGTATTTTATGTTATACTTCTGTTCATGTTCCCCGTGGGTGTCATGGGGTGCTCGGAGCTCACCCTTAAGGAGGGGATACTGTTATGAACCACAGGTAGTGGTTCATTCCTATTTTATGTTTATAAAGTTGTCTTGCATGCCAGGATTTCCTGTTGCTCTGTTTTAGAATACTCTTGTCTGCTGCCGCTGGTGAGTCTGTGTAATTGCAGCTTGTTCCCATGTGTTCAGCCTCACCTGGCTGCTAATTGCATCTTGTCAGTTTGGAGTCATGCAACAGGGCAGCTGCATGAGATTATTAATTAGGCCTCTCTGTTATATGCTGGCTGACTGCAATTCACAGATGCTGGTGATATTTCTGGGTATCCGGTCTGCTTGAGTTCTGAGCTTGGTTCCTGTTAGTTCCTGAGCTTCCTGTGTCGATTCCTATGTCTGATCCCGTGTCCTGCCGTGAGGCGTTCCTGTCCTGAGGTCCAGTGCCTTTGCCTGTGCCTGGTCAAGTTTCTGGCTTCTTGGTGTCCACCGGTCTTTCGTTTGGGATTCTGCCTGTCCTCCAGTTCTAAGAGTCTGTGTCAGCAGCATTGGGAGTTCCTGTCCGTTTGCCAGTATTCGTACCGGTTCCGTGAGTAGCGGCTCTGCCGCGTCCGTCGGCCTAGGCCGCTGTATTCCATTATTATTTCTGTCACTGGTGTTTTGCAGAGGGTTCTGCTTATGCTGTCACCGCCGGTACACAAAAGTATTGTGTGGGCGTGTGGTCAGCATTTCCTTTGTTGTTCTTTTCCTTTGGCGGCAAACCGCACATACATTTAGTTTTAGGCTAGTTAGTAGCCCCTGGCTTTTGGTTGTTTCAGTAAGAGGGCCCCTTGTTATCACCCTGTCTCGGTACACTCTTTGTCTCTCATTAAGACCTGAGGGGGCATCGAAGTTGGGCAGACGTAATCCGCCCTTCAAACGCGGCTGCCATGGGCTCAAGCAACCATAGTCTCGCAAGAGTGTACTGACAGCACGGGCGAGACAACGGAGATAGGGCGCCAGGGGCTATTCCCTTTCCATTCCCCTTTCCCAGCATTACGTTCCAGTGCTCCGGTCCTTGCAATAAGATCTCCTCAGACCAGAGTGCTGGAATCATAACACTTAAGTCTTTTCTTTTTTCTAGCGAGAGGATGAGTGCTTCCATCCTCATTTGAAGCTGAACCACTAGCCATGAACATAGGCCAGGGCCTCAGCCGTTCCTTGCCACTCCGTGTCGTAAATGGCATATTGGCAAGTTTACGCTTCTCCTCAGACGCTTTTAATTTAGATTTTTGGGTCATTTTACTGAACTTTTGTGTTTTGGATTTTACATGCTCTCTACTATGACATTGGGCATCGGCCTTGGCAGACGACGTTGATGGCATTTCATCGTCTCGGCCATGACTAGTGGCAGCAGCTTCAGCACGAGGTGGAAGTGGATCTTGATCTTTCCCTTTAACCTCCACATTTTTGTTCTCCATTTTTTAATGTGTGGAATTATATGCCAGTATCAATAGCAATGGCCTACTACTATATTTACTGCGCACAACTAAAATGCACCACAGGTATAGAATGTAGATGGATAGTATACTTAATGGATGACGAGTGACGACACAGAGGTAGGTACACAGCAGTGGCCTACCATACTGCTATATATAGTATTCTGGTGGACACTGTCAGCAAACTGCTAAACTAGTCTAAAAAAATGCACCACAGGTATACAATGTAGATGGATAGTATACTTAATGGATGACGAGTGACGACACAGTGGTAGGTACAGCAGTGGCCTACCGTACTGCTATATATAGTATACTGGTGGATACTGTCAGCAAACTGCTAAACTAGTCTAAAAAAATGCACCACAGGTATACAATGTAGATGGATAGTATACTTAATGGATGACGAGTGACGACACAGAGGTAGGTACACAGCAGTGGCCTACTGTACTGCTATATATAGTATACTGGTGGACACTGTCAGCAAACTGCTAAACTAGTCTAAAAAAATGCACCACAGCTATACAATGTAGATGGATAGTATACTTAATGGATGACGAGTGACGACACAGAGGTAGGTACAGCAGTGGCCTACCGTACTGCTATATATAGTATACTGGTGGACACTGTCAGCAAACTGCTAAACTAGTCTAAAAAAATGCACCACTGGTATACAATGTAGATGGATAGTATACTTAATGGATGACGAGTGATGACACAGAGGTAGGTACACAGCAGTGGCCTACCGTACTGCTATATATAGTATACTGGTGGACACTGTCAGCAAACTGCAAAACTAAAATGCACCACAGGTATAGAATGTAGATGGATAGTATACTAATAGGATGACGAGTGACGACACAGAGGTAGGTACACAGCAGTAGCCTACCGTACTGCTATATATAGTATACTGGTGGACACTGTCAGAAAACTGCTAAACTAAAATGCACCACAGGTATACAATGTAGATGGATAGTATACTTAATGGATGACGAGTGACGACACAGAGGTAGGTACACAGCAGTGGCCTACCGTACTGCTATATATAGTGTACTGGTGGACACTGTCAGCAAACTGCAAAACTAAAATGCACCACAGGTATAGAATGTAGATGGATAGTATACTTAATGGATGACGAGTGACGACACAGAGGTAGGTACACAGCAGAGGCCTACCGTACTGCTATATATAGTATACTGGTGGACACTGTCAGCAAACTGCTAAACTAAAATGCACCACAGGTATAGAATGTAGATGGATAGTATACTTAATGGATGACGAGTGACGACACAGAGGTAGGTACACAGCAGTGGCCTACCGTACTGCTATATATAGTATACTGGTGGACACTATCAGCAAACTGCTAAACTAGTCTAAAAAAATGCACCACAGGTATATAATGTAGATGGATAGTATACTTAATGGATGACGAGTGACGACACAGAGGTAGGTACAGCAGTGTCCTACCGTACTGCTATATATAGTATACTGGTGGACACTGTCAGCAAACTACTAAACTAGTCTAAAAAATGCACCACAGGTATACAATGTAGATGGATAGTATACTTAATGGATGACGAGTGACGACACAGAGGTAGGTACAGCAGTGGCCTACCGTACTGCTATATATAGTATACTGGTGGACACTGTCAGCAAACTGCTAAACTAGTCTAAAAAAATGCACCACAGGTATAGAATGTAGATGGATAGTATACTTAATGGATGACGAGTGATGACACAGAGGTAGGTACAGCAGTGGCCTACCGTACTGCTATATATAGTAAGTATACTGGTGGACACTGTCAGCAAACTGCTAAACTAAAATGCACCACAGGTATACAATGTAGATGGATAGTATACTTAATGGATGACGAGTGACGACACAGAGGTAGGTACAGCAGTGCACTCTGCACTGTACTACTCCTATATAATATTAACAGTCCCCACAATAAAGCAGTACACTGTGAGCACAGATATGGAGTGTTTTTCAGGCAGACAACGTATACTGGTGGTCACTGTCAGCAAAACTCTGCACTGTACTCCTGCTATAGCTGCTCCCCAGTCCCCACAATTAAGCAGTGTGAGCACTCAGCACAGATATATCATGCAGCACACTGAGCACAGATATGGTATGGAGCGTTTTTTTCTGGCAGAGAACGGATAAAAAAACTGGTGGTCACTTATCAGCAAAACTCTGCACTGTACTCCTAACAGCTGCTCCCCAATCCTCCCCACAATTAAGCAATAAAAAACAAACAAGAATCAACTGTCTTCTACAATAAACGGAGAGGACGCCAGCCACGTCCTCTCCCTATCATCTCCAATGCACGAGTGAAAATGGCGGCGACGCGCGGCTGCTTATATAGAATCCGAATCTCGCGAGAATCCGACAGCGGGATGATGACGTTCGGGCGCGCTCGGGTTAGCCGAGCCATACGGGAAAATCCGAGTATGGCTCGGACCTGTGTAAAAAGGGTAAAGTTCGGGGGGGTTCGGTTTCTCGGAAACCGAACCCGCTCATCACTACTGGATACAGCACAGCCACTGGATGGACACAGCAGAGAACAGCAATTGTGGATATACACTGCAGAGCACAATATTTGTGGATGGTGACAGCAAGAACTTGTGGATGGACACAGCAGAGCACAGTACAGCATACAGCAGCATGCCTGGAGTCAAATGACACCGATTCACAGCTGCGGGGTCCTTATATAGAATCCAAAAGGAGAATCCGATGCCGGGATGATGACATTTTGCCTCGATTTGGAAACCAAGCCTTGCGGGAAAACACAAGCCAGGGCTTGGATTTACTCTGTTACCAGATGTTCAGGGGGTGGGGGGGGGTGGGGGGGATTGGATTTAATAAATTCTGAACTGTTCATCTCTAATTTAAACTACAATACAGATAGGACCATAATCTTTACTACATGTAACATGCTGAATGGTATTTTAACAGAATTTGGGCCTATTTCATGTTAACACTCAAATGCTATTGAGATTTTCTAGGATACGGAACTGCTGATGTTTGAAAGTGAAGCTGCCACCCAGAAAAGAAGACAGACACCCATCGGAGCTATTGCAAGCACATTTGCAGCCTATATGCAAAATGAGAAACAACGGCTCTAAGGGTTAGTCTGTGTCTATGCAGACTGGACACAGTAATAGTGACACAGGAGCCATGTTTTTAGACATATGAGCTCACATCTGACGGCAGATACATCCCCCTGGAAAAGGCAATGACACGCAGCATTTTTGCAACCACTCCCCATTAACACCTCCAAATGGTCACTTTCTGTCAATCACTTTGCCATGAAGTCTTCATTGCGAGCAGGATCGCAGCAGCGCCTTGCCTCAATCACAGTGTGATCTCAGCACATGCGTAGTCTGCTGATAATTGTGTATACATTGGCCATAACGTGAAAATATGAATAAGGTCCTTTGCAGTAGTAGCTGGATTATTTCTCTTGCACAGAAGTTGAACAGTCACAATGACTGAACATATCCCCTAAAAGGGGAAATTCTTAGTTCATCGTGGCAGCAGAAATGATTCATATTTTGCCAGTTTAGACATTGCGCATTTTCATTGATGTATTGTGAAGATAGCAAGTAATTTATCATTTTGAACTTTCAAAGCTTTAATCTGTAAATACAGTTTTTTTTCAAATAAGAATTTCATAGCCAATGAAGAACTTTATTTAAGCCAATGAAAATATATAATGGATGTTTTATCACAGAGCTGAAAATTAATGCCAAATAACAAAACAAACAGAACTGATATTATCTGAAGGCAGATAAACTATTACCTCCTTATATACTGTAACTCCATTTTCAAATGGCAATATATAAAGTAAGCCTTTAAGATTTGTTTAACGTTTTTCTGCTATAGAAGCAATGACTTGTTCTCTACATTGCGATAACTGTTACTTTCTCCATTAACCTTTTCCTATAGATGTGTCCACTAACATCTAGCCTCCCAGCACGTTAAACAGCACCTCTTGTCACGCCATGCTTTGGCGTGGATTAGGAGTGGCAGGTCTCTTTGTGTGACTTTTTCCATTAAAATGCGTTTTATTCTCGAAACTACGTGAATAAGACACACAAGCAGCTTTTGCTGATTAAAATGAATTGCGGCATGCCTATATTCTGTGTGCGATTGTGGCTGTATCTGCATATGAAATGCTACCCTACAAAGTATTCCTAGCATTTTGTATGCAGATAAAGGTGCGCTCGCACCCAGAAAATAGGCATGCCGCATATAATTTTAATCAGCAGAGTCTGCTTGTGCATCTTATTTGCATAACAGAGTTGTTCGGGACCTGTCAGATTACGTCAAGCATCTCCCGCTGCATGGCATATTGAGGCAAAATATATGAGGAAACTGTACATAGCTATGATATTTATCTCATGCAGGAACGTTAATTAATAGAGCATGTCTCAGAGATGGACATGTCTTTAACCAGAGTTGGACTCGCCCACAGGTGTATTGTGGAAACACCCGATGGGCCCAGTGCCTGAGGGCCCCAACCCCTCCTCTAGGGGTTAGTAACTTGGTGGAGCAGGATCACGGATGAACTTGGGTGCTCGGCTTGTTTATATGAAATCTATACCAAGATTAGCCCCTCAGCCAATCAAAGTGGGTGGCCCTAACACACCCCTGTCCATTCCTTTATAATGGGACCCTGTTAATTTGTATGTTTCTCTAATAGTTGGCCAGGTCCCTCTGTGGTGGCTAGTTGCAATCCCCCCCCCCCTGTAGCTGGCCACACCCCTTAAACTTGGACCCCTACCACTGCATTCATTGGTGGGCCCTTCATGCCCCAGTCTGACACTGTCTGTAACTGAGTAAAATGCTGCAAGGAGTTACAGCACACCATGGACAGTTTTTGGCCAAGGGCGTGATGTTCATTTGCTCCCCCCCCCCTCCCTCTGCTCCCATAGCCTCCCGCACACACACACACACACACACTGGCACCCCCACACACAAGCCTCCTCACTGATCACACAACAACCCCCCCCCCCACACACACACACACACACACAGATCACATTGCATCAAACAGCCCACCCTAGACCACACTGCCTTCACATTAGAGATGAGCGGGTTCGGTTCCTCGGAATCCGAACCCCCCCGAACTTCAGCCTTTTTACACGGGTCCGAGGCAGACTCGGATCTTCCCGCCTTGCTCGGCTAACCCGAGCGCGCCCGAATGTCATCATCCGGCTGTCGGATTCTCGCGAGGCTCGGATTCTATCGCGAGACTCGGATTCTATATAAGGAGCCGCGCGTCGCCGCCATTTTCACACGTGCATTGAGATTGATAGGGAGAGGACGTGGCTGGCGTCCTCTCCGTTTAGATAGAGAGTGAGACACTTGATTTACTAGTAATTTAATTTTAGTAATTTTGGGGAGCATTAGGAGTACTCAGAGAGTGCAGAGTTTTGCTGATAGTTATACTAGTGACCACCAGTTTTATTTATTATTTAAAATCCGTTCTCTGCCTGAAAAAAAACGATACACAGTCACATACCATATCTGTGCTCAGCCTCAGTGTGCTGCATGATAATATCATCTATGTATATCTGACTGTGCTGAGTGCTCACTGCTCACACAGCTTAATTGTGGGGGAGACTGGGGAGCAGTTATAGCAGGAGTACATAACAGTGCACACTTTTGCTGCCAGTGTGACTGACCAGTGACCACCAGCATATTGTCTGCCTGAAAAAGTTAAACACTCGTGTGGTGTTTTTTTTTTTTATTCTATAAACGCATTCTGCTGACAGACAGTGTCCAGCAGGTCCGTCATTCATTATATTATAATATATACCTGCAGTAGTGATATATATATATTTTTTATATCATTATCATCCAGTCTATACTAGCAGACGCAGTACGGTAGTCCACGGCTGTAGCTACCTCTGTGTCGGCAGTGCTCGTCCATAATTGTATACCTACCTGTGGTGGGTTTTTTTTTTTCTATCTTCTTCATACTAGTAGTTTAGGAGTCTGCTGCTGACAGTGTCCAGCAGGTCCGTCATTATATAATATATACCTGTCCTGCAGTAGTGATATATATATATTTTTTATATCATTATCATCCAGTCTATACTAGCAGACGCAGTATGGTAGTCCACGGCTGTAGCTACCTCTGTGTCGGCAGTGCTCATCCATAATTGTATACCTACCTGTGGTGGGTTTTTTTTTCTATCTTCTTCATACTAGTAGTTTAGGAGTCTGCTGCTGACAGTGTCCAGCAGGTCCGTCATTATATAATATATACCTGTCCTGCAGTAGTGATATATATATATTTTTTATATCATTATCATCCAGTCTATACTAGCAGACGCAGTATGGTAGTCCACGGCTGTAGCTACCTCTGTGTCGGCAGTGCTCGTCCATAATTGTATACCTACCTGTGGTGGGTTTTTTTTTTTCTATCTTCTTCATACTAGTAGTTTAGGAGTCTGCTGCTGACAGTGTCCAGCAGGTCCGTCATTATATAATATATACCTGTCCTGCAGTAGTGATATATATATATTTTTTATATCATTATCATCCAGTCTATACTAGCAGACGCAGTACGGTAGTTCACGGCTGTTGCTACCTCTGTGTCGGCAGTGCTCATCCATAATTGTATACCTACCTGTGGTGGGTTGTTTTTTTTCTATCTTCTTCATACTAGTAGTTTAGGAGTCTGCTGCTGACAGTGTCCAGCAGGTCCGTCATTATATAATATATACCTGTCCTGCAGTAGTGATATTGTTAGGGTCTCCTGCCCTGTGCTGCCACGTCGTCATGGCAACCGGGAGACAAGTGCTAGTGGAGTAACCTGAGCGCAGCTGATACTCTGGTTCGGGTCTTGATACCCAGTGGAATGACCCAGCCCTGAGACACCAGTACCGAAGAGGTCTTTCTAACCAGATAAAGGACCAACTGGTACAATATCCCTTGCCTGATAGCTTGGATCAGCTCATGCAGTTATCCATCCGGGTGGATAGACGGCTGAGAGAGCGTAGGCTTGAAAGGGAGACTGAGATTTCCTTCCTTCCCAAGGGAACCTCAGACTCTGAGGAATTTTCTGAGGAGCCTATGCAGATTGGGGCTACCCGCCTCTCCTCGCGTGAGAAGACGCGGAGGAGACAGCAGGGGTTGTGTTTGTACTGTATTCCCACAGGTCATGTGGTAGTATCATGCCCAGAAAAGCCGGAAAACTTCATGGCCTGAGGGTGATGGGAAATATCCTGTCAGGCCAGAAGTCAGAATTTCCCAAGAAGACTTTTATCATTCCGGTGACCTTGAAGATCCTCGGTCAAACTGTCAAGACTGAGGCCTTTGTGGACAGTGGGGCCGACGGGGTTTTTATGGACCGCCAATTCGCCCTGAAACACTCTGTTCCCTTAGTACCCTTGGCATCGGAAATTGAGATTTGTGGGTTAAACGGGGAACCATTATCCCAAGGTAAAATTACCTCTTGCACTAGCCAGATTTCTTTGTTTATTGGAGCCACACACTCTGAAAAATTGTCCTTTTATGTGACTGTCTGTACTTTTGCCCCATTGGTGTTGGGGTTACCCTGGTTAAGGGCCCACAATCCTCAATTTGACTGGGTCTCTGGGGAGATTCTTAGTTGGGGTACTGATTGTTTCAGGAGTTGCTTGAGCCTTCCAGTCAGGCTCTCGCAGCTAAGTTTGCCAGGATTGCCAGGGTGTTATGCAGATTTTGCGGACGTGTTCTCCAAAAAAGTTGCAGAGGTACTACCTCCCCATCGCCCCTATGACTGTGCCATTGATTTGTTGCCAAATGCTAAGCTTCCCAAGAGCAGGTTGTACTCCCTGTCACGTCCTGAGACTCAGGCTATGGCAGAGTACATTCAGGAGAACTTGGCTAAGGGATTTATCAGACCTTCACAGTCTCCAGTTGGGTCGGGGTTCTTCTTCGTGGGTAAAAAGGACGGTTCGTTGCGACCCTGCATCGACTTCAGGGAATTGAACCGTATCACGATTAAAAACTCATACCCACTGCCTCTCATTTCGGTCTTGTTTGACCAGCTTCGTACTGCCACCATTTTTTCTAAGATTGACCTACGCGGTGCGTACAATCTAATCCGAATAAGAGAGGGGGATGAATGGAAGACTGCCTTTAATACCCACTCAGGGCATTATGAATATTTGGTGATGCCTTTTGGGCTCTGTAATGCCCCGGCAGTCTTCCAGGATTTCATGAATGATGTGCTCAGGGAATATTTGGATAGATTCTTAGTTGTATACTTAGATGACATCCTAATCTTCTCCCATTCCCTGGAGGAACATCGGAAGCATGTACGCTTAGTCCTCCAGAAACTCAGAGACCACCGGCTTGGGGCGAAGCTGGAGAAGTGCGAATTTGAAGTTCAGCAAATCGCATTTCTAGGATATATTATCTCCCCAGAAGGTTTCCAAATGGAGGGTTCCAAGGTACAGGCAGTCCTGGATTGGGTGCAGCCCACTAGTTTGAAGGCGCTTCAGCGTTTCCTGGGCTTTGCGAATTTTTATAGACGATTTATCGCTGGATTTTCGTCTATAGTGGCGCCCTTGGTGGCACTCACTAAGAAAGGGGCGGATGTTGCTCACTGGTCTTGTGAGGCTAAAGCGGCTTTTGCCCGTCTCAAAAGGGCATTTGTTTCGGCCAAGGTGCTGCGACACCCAGATCCAGAGCGTCCTTTTGTGGTGGAGGTGGATGCCTCTGAGATGGGTATTGGGGCAGTGCTTTCTCAGATGGGAGTGTCTGATAATCGCCTTCATCCCTGTGCTTACTTTTCCCGTAAATTTTCGCCTGCCGAGATGAATTATGACGTGGGTAACCGGGAATTGTTGGCTATTAAGGATGCACTCGAGGAGTGGAGACACTGGCTTGAGGGGGCTAAGTTTGTGGTCTCAATTCTCACTGACCATAAGAATCTGGCATATTTAGAGTCAGCGAAGCGTCTCAATGCCAGGCAGGCACGATGGGCTTTGTTTTTTGCTCGCTTTAATTTTTTGATAACATATCGCCCTGGGTCAAAAAACATCAAGGCTGATGCGCTCTCGCGGAGTTTTGCTCCAATCCAGGAGACCACCGAGGAGCCGTTGCCCATTGTTTCCCCATCATGTATTAAAGTGGGCATTACCCAGGACCTCTTATCATTAGTCCTTAGAGCACAGGAGCAGGCTCCTCCAGACCTTCCGGTAGGTCTTTTGTTTGTGCCTCCTAGGTTAAGACAGCGAGTGTTCCTGGAATTCCATGCCAAGAAGTCGGCAGGTCACCCGGGTATTGCCAGAACTCGGGAGTTGCTATCTAGGGCGGTGTGGTGGCCCTCGGTGGCTAAGGATGTGGATCAGTGGGTTCGGGCATGTGACATCTGTGCCCGAAATAAGACTCCTAGAGGGGTTCCTGTTGGCCCATTACATCCACTCTCTATCCCATCTAAGCCATGGACCCACATTTCAATGGATTTTGTGGTGGACTTGCCCAAATCCTCGGGGATGACAGCCATCTGGGTTGTCGTTGACAGGTTTTCGAAGATGGCGCACTTCGTTCCACTGGTTGGGCTGCCATCAGCCAGACGCCTGTCTGAATTATTTATGCTGCATGTTGTGCGTCTCCACGGGTTGCCACTTGATGTGGTCTCTGACCGCGGATCCCAGTTTGTGGCCAAATTCTGGAGGGCATTTTGTTCCGATCTCCAGATTTCTGTCAGCTTGTCGTCAGGCTACCATCCGCAGTCTAATGGGCAGACTGAAAGGGTGAACCAGTCCTTGGAGCAGTTCCTCAGGTGTTATGTCTCCAAGTGTCAGACTGACTGGGTTGCTCATCTGTCCATGGCGGAGTTTGCCTATAACAACGCGGCTCACTCTGCTACAGGGATCTCTCCCTTCCTTTGTGTGTATGGGCATCATCCTAAGGCCAATTCTTTTGACCCCCTGGACTCCACGCCTGGTGGTTCCTCTGTGGTTTCGGTCCTTAGAGGTATTTGGCGGAAAGTGAAGAAAGCCCTTGTGTCTGTGTCATTAGTGACCAAAAGGGTTTTTGATAAGCGGAAAAGACCCTGCAGCTTCAAATTAGGAGACTTCGTCTGGTTGTCTACCAAGAATTTGAAGTTGAGACAGCCATCTCATAAGTTAGGGCCCCGGTTCATCGGCCCTTATAAGATCACCAGGGTTATCAATCCGGTGGCATTTCAGTTAGATCTGCCCCGTTCTTTGGGTATCAATAAAACATTTAATTGTTCCCTTTTAAAACGGGCGATTAGTAATCCTTCTTCCAGTGGAAGACCTTCCCCTCTTCTGATACGTGGCCAGAGGGAGTTTGTTGTTGAAAGGATTCTTGACTCCAAGGTGGTTCGGGGTCGGCTG